>NC_034179.2:67415211-67765147 GCF_002021735.2 Oncorhynchus kisutch
AGTCTACCGGAAACACTGCGAGAGGGAAGTCTTTATGTCAGTGGTAAATCACTGCTTCTCAGTCCTTCTCTGTCAGCGAATCAGGTTTGATCAATGGGATATCCCATGCTCTGTCATAGGTCAATCAATATCAATAACTCTCAGTGCTCAACTGTTCAGGAAATGGAAAGGAGGTGGGTTTATAGCCTCTGACTTATGCAATCTCCCCTCCTCTCTCTCCTCTCTCTCTCTCTCCTTGCGTCTCTCTCTCGTCCCCTCTCCTCTCACTCTGGCTGCTTTTCTTAGTGAACACAGACAGTGAGACTGCGGTGGTCAACGTCACATATGGAACTCGGGAACATGCCAGACAGTAAGTCTCCCATAGTACATAATATTTTCTATATCTCTACTTACAAATGTACCCACTCCATATCCTTTCACACCTTGCTCATCTGAATGTTTTTGTGTTCATATAATATAGGCCATTGAGCAGACGCATTTATCCAAAGGGACTTACAGTCATGAGTGCATACATTTGACATCCCAGGAATCATACACACTATCCTGGCATTGCAAGCACCGTGCTCTACCAACTGAGCTACAGAGGACCATACGAACAAAGCATATAGGGCTAAATTATGTCCAAATGTTTTTTCAATATTTGAACACTCAAATCAAATCGAAGTTTATTTGTCACGTGTGCCGAACACAGCAGTGAAATGCTTACTTACAGGCCCTAACCAACAGTGCAATTTTTAAGTAAAAAAAGAGGTATTAGGTGAACAATAGATAAGTAAAGAATGTGTTCTCATTCAACTTACCCGTTTAAAAAAAAAAATGACAGTTGACTGAGGCCGCTCTAGCACGGAAGAAATTTGATCAACTGACTTGTTGGAAAGGTGGCATCCTATGATGGTACCATGTTAAAAGTCACTGAGCTCTTCAGTAAGGCCATTCTACTGGCAATGTTTGTCTATGGAGATTGTATGGCTGTGTGCTCAATTTTATACACCTGTCAGCAATGGGTGTGTCTGAAATCCACTCATTTGAACGGGTATCCACATACTTTTGTATATTTAGTGTATGTATATATATATATATATAATATATATATATATATATCACTCGCTTGACCTCTAGTGGTATGATAGTAGGACTGCAGTTGGGGATTGCGCTGCGCTGCAACAAAAATGATCAAAGATATTAAAGATGAGCTACACACATGCAGCTGATGAATTTGGCCATAGTAGAAGGTTTCACTTAAGAAAAGCATTGTTTTGAGACATTTGGCTTTCAAGGTCCACTTTCTTTCAGTAAAATCATATAAAACTCATTATAAAAGTGTTTTCAGAAAACCTCATGGATAAATGACACAAACCACAGGAATTCTTTCTTTCTCTTTCGTCATCCTTATAAACGACCATTTCTAGTTTTGTTGATATTGTCGATGTGTGATTAAATGTGAAATGTAACATCCACCTCTTTCTCCCAGGGCTATCCAGAAGCTGAACGGCTACGAGTTTGAGAACAATTCCTTGCGCGTCTCCTACATCCCAGATGAGACGTCCGATGTCGACTCCCAACGTGGCCAGGACAACAGTCGTCGCCCCGGTTACGGGTCCCGCGGCCCCCGTGGAGGTTCCCCGGGATCAGGCATGCCTTCGAAACACCAGCACGCTGACATCCCCCTCCGACTTCTGGTGCCCACCCAATACGTGGGGGCCATCATCGGCAAGGAGGGTGCCACCATCCGCAACATCACCAAACAAACCCAGAGCAAGTGAGTACCAATATGACTTGACCAATATACTGTAAGTAACAGATGAGTACCAGAGAACCAGATCAAGTAAGTGCAAGTCACCGGTATGGCCTCTAAAAGAGAACATGTTGCTAGAATAGACCGAGCAAAGTCATTACTGATATGATATGAGTATGAAAAGGTACTGGGAGCATTGCACAACCCAAAGGGCTTTCGATTGAATTTAAACAAACTAAAAGTGCCCAGCCCACCTATTTGTGGACACCATACTGTATGGCCAAACTGACTTTCCTGCGTTTTCCGTCCCTGCTAGAATTGACGTCCATCGCAAAGAGAATGCCGGCGCAGCTGAGAAACCAATCAGCATCCACTCCACCCCTGAGGGCTGCTCCTCTGCCTGCCGTATGATCCTGGACATCATGCAACAGGAGGCTAAGGACACCAAGACGTGAGTGCAGTGTCCATGAAGCAGCTGTCAACCCTGCACAGTGTGAAAACTTTAAAGTGACCCTCCAGCTATTTTGTAACTTTTCCTATTAAAAAACGGTATCTCCAATTGTGCTAGGGGTGGACGTTTATGCATACAGTTAGGAAACGGTATATTTGGATTTTCTCCTGTGTTTAATCTCATACTGTGTTCTCCTCATCCTCTCAGTGCTGAAGAAGTACCCCTGAAGATCCTGGCTCACAATAACTTTGTAGGCCGACTGATCGGCAAGGAGGGGCGCAACCTGAAAAAAGTGGAGCAGGACACCGACACCAAGATTACCATCTCCCCGTTAGTCACACACATCTAAAAACATACACACACATCTACACACATCATGAAACACACAGGTCTCTGGTTATGTTTACGCAGAGCTGCCACGGTCAATTAGGAAAGATCATGCACCATGTCATTGAAACCTATGACTATATCTAATGACTGAGACTGAATAATTGTACAGTTGTACGGGCCTCCCGAGTGGCGCAGCAGTCTATGGTACTGCTCCACAGTGCTAGCTGTGTCACTACAAATCTGTGTCGCAGCCGGCCGTGACCGGGAGACCCATGAAGCGGTGCACAATTGGCCCAGCCTCGTCCGGGGTAGGGGAGGGTTTGGCTGGCAGGGATGTCCTTGACCCATCACGCTCTAGTGACTCCTGTGGCATGCCGGGCGCTGACACGGTCGCCAGGTGTACAGTGTTTCTTCCAACTCATTGTTGCGGCTGGCTTCCCGAGTTAAGTGAGCAGTGTGTCAAAAATAGCTTAGTGGGGTTGTGTGTTGGAGGATGCATGGCTCTCGACCGTTGCCTCTCCCAGAGTCTGTATGGGAGTTACAGTGATGGGACTAGACTGTAACTACCAATTGAGGAGAAAAAAGGGGTAAAAAAATAGAACTATATGTACTGAGTGGTTTCTTCATTAGTGTAGTCTCCAATGATCACCTATGGTTGATTAACAGCGTTCTTGTTCTTTTTCTCCCTCTGCTCCTCTCCCCTTCTTCTTTCTTATTCTACCCACTCTTCCTGTTTCTTATCTTCCTCCTTTTTCCACCTGACCTCTCCCTCTTTCCTCTTCTCCTCCTCTTTCACTTCTCCCACCCTCTCTTCCTTCCCTCCGCACCTGTCTGCAGACTCCAGGACCTGACCGTGTACAACCCAGAGAGGACCATCACAGTGAAGGGACCCATCGAGGCCTGTTGTCTGGCCGAGACAGAGATCATGAAGAAAGTGCGCGAGGCCTATGACAATGACATGGCCGCCATGAATGTGAGTCAATGCTCAATAAAGTTACTGGCCTCCAATTCTCTTAAACACAATGGTCTCTCACATAGATCTTTCTCCTGCCCCTGGCACTTTAGGTTTCCACCTGTATTTGTTGACTTTAATAGCGAGAAATGCACATACAGTCATTGTCACATGCACTCAAACTATCATGCACTCTCAGTTCAGTTCCTTTGGCACTTACCTGCTTCTTGTCTCCAGCAACAGACTCATCTGATTCCCGGGTTGAACCTTGGAGCGCTTGGACTTTTCCCCCCTTCCGGTTCCATGCCCCCTCCCCCACCAGGCAACTCTGCATCCCCCTACGGCTCTTTTGGGGTAAGTTCACAGGCTTCTATCTAAGCTAGTTGGGTTCCAGTCATTGAGCTTTAGCTCAGTTTGCTGTGTTTGCAAACGCTGATGCTAGCTCTCACAAACATTACCTCGGTCTGCCTCAGGGTTGGGTTGTGGTGTGGTAATAACCTCTAGATGTTGTATCATGTTGTGATACAGTTGTAACTGTTTCATGTCACCCTACAGGCCCCTGAGCAGGAGACAGTCCATGTGTACATCCCGGCCCAGGCGGTAGGAGCTATTATTGGCAAGAAGGGACAGCATATAAAACAGCTGAGCCGCTTCGCTGGAGCATCAATCAAGGTGAGAAACCCCAAGCTGATGTAAATAGTGCATTTCATCACCGCTCTGAAACTGATTCGAAAAAAACGATGACTTTTTGAGACACCGATACTTGTACTTATCATGTCTCTATAAAGGACGTTACGCTGCTTGTTTAGCGGGTAAAACTTCCTTCTGATTCGGCCCAAACCTGGCTCAAACTCAGGACCTCTGCCTTGCTAGCACACGTGACCGCCCTCCTGAAGCATCTTGCCAGTCGGCGCCAGCCATGCGAAAAGTTCGCTATTCGCTGGCACAAGTGGGGAGACTTCAGGCTGAGGAGTCAGTTTTGCATGTTCCCATGTGCTACAGACCTCTATCTATGTGGTTTAAGTTGACCTTCATATATTTTCCCCTGCCAGATTGCCCCAGCTGAGGCTCCAGACTCCAAGATGCGAATGGTCATTGTAACCGGCCCACCTGAGGCCCAGTTCAAGGTACAGTAGAATGGGAGCATGATGAGACAATCTCTTTTTCAGCCTCTGTTTTTCATCGTGTTCAGAACTGGGAGCCCTCTTCTTGGTGTTTGCATCTTTTGTTGTGTGTGTGGTCTCTGCTTGCCTGTCCTGCCTTCTCATCCTTCATCCGTTTCCTCTCCTCCAACCTGTGTTTCCCTACTTTTAGCCTTACACTCTTCCTCTCCTTCATGCGCTCTTTTTTTCCCTCCAAATCCCTGTTGAAGTCACACGTCAAGCCATGGGTATAGTTACTTTTTGATGTCAAACTCTCTTTGTTGCCACCTCAGGCTCAGGGCAGGATTTATGGCAAACTGAAGGAGGAAAACTTCTTTGGGCCGAAGGAGGAAGTGAAGCTGGAGACGCACATCAAGGTAGCTGCTGCCGCTGCCGGCCGAGTCATCGGAAAAGGCGGAAAGACGGTGAGTGTAAAGGGTCTCTAGGTCCTTTTCAGGTTGCATCCCTTTCTCTTTTTGTACCCTGGCCATCCTCTCCTGAGCTAGAATAACCGAGCATAGGACCACTAATCACGATAAACAGTCATGTTAGTTTTATCTAAGTGCAAATCACTAACATAACCTTCTTTATTCCTCAGGTGAATGAGCTACAGAACCTCACTGCAGCTGAGGTGGTGGTCCCTCGCGAACAGACCCCAGACGAGAATGACCAGGTTATTGTCAAGATCATCGGCCACTTCTACGCAAGCCAGGTGAGGATCTCCTAGTCCTCATTCTCTTTCATAAGCTGCCTATAGGAGTTGGCTATATAGAACCTACCAAGATTTGAAGAGGCCCCAACCTCTCCTCATCATTTCCGTCAACAGTTTCTCCAGTAGTCTTCAGTCTTCTCACATGCTCACTCATATGTTGTTGTCTCCTGCAGTTGGCCCAAAGGAAGATCAGGGACATTCTTACGCAGGTCAGGCAGCAGCAGAAGGGAGGCATGGGGGAGCGCCAGGGGGAGCGCCAGGGGCCACACCCACAGGTCTTGTCTGAGATGGGGCCCTCCCAGGGACTGGCACAGGAGCCCCGGCCCCAGAGAAAGTGACGGGGCAGAGGGACCTTACCGGACAGACAGACAGAAAAACGAACGGCGGATAGATGAATGGACGTATAAAAGAGAGCGACACATGGACCCAGCGATAGACAGGAGAGATGCGAGTCAAACTGAGTCAGAGAGAGGAAACACCTGAGAGAGGACAAAGTTTAGAGAGGAAAAAAAGAGAGGCAAAGCAAACTTAGAGAAAACAGAGACCAGATGCCAGGCCAGAGCGACTGACTGGGAATGGTGAGTTGTTTGGAGGAGGTGGTAGGTAGAGGCGTCCTTGTGTGTTTCAGAGAGGGTCTCTCTCTCTCACACACCAATGGGGGTCATTTGGTTCTCCTCATATGGAGAGCGACTACTTTCCCTGATCACACTTGGATAGGCCAGCCTACTTGATACTAAACCCATACTGAGCTCTTAACCATCTCCAGCCAGTCCTATATTTTAAGGGTGGTTTTTTTAAAGATAAAGATATATGTATAGAAATGTTTATTCAGAGGTATTATTAATAGAATGCAGTGATCGGGAGCCGGGAGAGGGGGCGGGGAAGCCATTGCAGTGGGGGCGGGGTCATGGATTAAGTGACCCTTCGTCAGCCAATGAAAGTTCAGCAGAGGGGCCGCAGTTGTTAACACTGCTCTTTGACTCCTTCATAGAAATCTAAGAAGAACAAAATAAAATATGAGGTTGTAAATAGAATCTTCATGAAATGTAATGAAATGCTGCGCTCAATCGCCTTGCCTTTTGGGGTCGCCTCGAGACTCAGGTCTGCCTCGTTTCCGAGACACTGTTTGTTCCTGAGGTCCCGCTAGGCGTCTGGTGGTTGGAGCAGTGAGAGATCAGTAAGAGCGTGGAGGCCGCGGCTAGTCCTGCAGTTCTATTGCAGAGACTTAGCTCCGAGACGCGGAACGAGAACGACCGTAAACTAGCTAGCCATGCTCGCTGGCGAGCGGCCCACGCCTAAACGGCATATTTTATATATATTATATATATATGATATGTGAGTTAACCCAAGTCCCTCGGGAGAATGAATTGAGGGCAAGGAGAAATACTGTGTAGCAGTCCTGCAATGACTGACAGGCAAGAGGTCTTATTTGATTTTGCTCGTTGCCTTTTTCATGCTCAGACCCAATTTAGACCCAAACCGGTTCTTTGGAAACCCATGTGTGTTCTGGATTTCGTTTTATTGGATCTACGAAAACATCAAAAACGAAATCCATTGTTAAATTTGATACCAAGCAGGATTGGGCCCACACGTACTGAGGTCACAAACGAGTTAGGAGACTAGATGGAATCAAAAACAGTACACACAGCAGTCTTTGAGGACCAAGACTGCATGGGTCAGGTGAGTTGATCCACAGTCCTTGCCTTTAGATGGAAAGGTAATAACAGTTAGTGGGGATGGCTTCCTCTCTCTCTCTCCCCCCTCCGCTGAAGGCCTGCTGGTGACGCTTCCAGACCCCACCTAATGAAGGAGGGGTAGAAGCATGGGGCGCTCTCACCGTTACTAGAAAAGATTAAATAAAATGAAATTAAAAATAAAAACCTACCTCAGGGTATTGTTACCTCAGTATTCCTAACTTTTTTTTTGCTTGCTGGTGTTTTATATAAAGCTGATAGTCCTGAATATTTTTTATTTTTTTAAGAAAAAATAAATACATTTTTTAGGTTTTGTCTTGTTGCTTTGGTTATTTTTTTCTGTTTTTTTTTCGTGTGACTTTTATTTTGAAAATCAGAATGACCCAGAGGTGATGCCCCAGAAGAGAAAGTGAAATTAGCCAACAATAGCTAGGTGATAGAGGACCATGTCATGTGTTGTCATGCCTGCTTTGGGGGCAGCCTCTGGCTCTTCTGAAGTATGATTGGAGCATTCGGTCTTTAAAATCAGAGTATTGGCCAATGGGGAATGTCGCTGTTAGTCAAGAGGGTCTCTGGGCACATGTTGGTCCATACCACACCATGGGTGTGGGTTATGATCAGGTCCCGGTAATTATGTTTTTGACATGGTCAAAAGGTTATTTATGATTATATATGTTTGTCATACAAGCTATAATTTGTTATACTGCTGAACTAGAATACTGACAGCATGACAGGATAGGTTTTTGAGGCAGAATTCCCATGATATGACTTTGACCACTGTGTATCCGAGGCCCTCTTGTCTGTTTCATGATGACATCATCTTAATGCGCAGAATGTTTACTTACATGTTGCAGTCCATCTTTAGTGCTGTGCCAGATAAATGTTGATGGAAGACTGAAGGGCATTCAATCTGTCCCCTTGCTCTGAAAACACTGAATGTGAATATTTATTAACTCTGTGCACTGACCAATAAGCCTCAGCCCTCCCCACACTCACAGATCTGTGAGTGTGATCGCGTGTGGGTTTGGGTGTGTTAGTGATTTTTTTTGTTTCTTGGTTTTAAGTGTTACATTTTTTTTGCGGGGGAAGTGGTGGGGTGTAAAAAAAAGCAGAAAAAAAGTAGAAAGAGAACCTATGGACTCGGTTTGTCTTTCAACAGACAGAGGGGTGTTCAAAAACCTTTTAAAAATGGGAGCAGAAAGCAAGGAAGTTGAAAAAAATGCATCAAATAAATGGATTCAACCTGTTCATTAGATGTAAAAGGAAACCGATCACCAGACTTTTGTATTTTTGAAATAACTATGGGGGGGGAAAATGATGAGAAATGATGGAAAATTCGAAGAGTAAAACGTGCCAGGTCACTGATTGACACTGCCAGATAGCATCATTTCCACAGCCTGAGCTATTCACTAAACACATCCAGTAGACTGGCCAGCGGCTTTGAAACATACTTTCTCACCATCGACAGGTGAAAGTCTATTCTACTGTTTATGCTTCCATTTTTTTTCAAGAGACGGCAACTTCTTGTTTTTCGCCATGGCAAGAGCTGACTTGACATGTTTAGAGGTCTCCTTGGCAATGAGCATATGAAAGGAGCATATGACTCCATCATCATGTGGGGTAAATGCTCCTCAGAAGTTTCCGTCTCTTTCCGACCCATAGAGCTCTGTTCACAAACACCAAGACACACTATTTTGGATTATTCAGACTGCAGCCATTTTTTTTTTTTTAAATCTTTTTCTATACAGCAAGCTTTATTTGGACATGACATCTGGTTAAATACTGTTACACTAATTGAATAATGTAAACAACTAAATATTGAAATGACCGAGAACCTCCAGGACTTTTTAAACTTGATGCAATTTAGTAAGGGAGGTGTAGAAGAGTGATGGGAGATGGGCCAATCTTTTGTGGAAAGCGGGGGAGGGACTATTATCTACTATGTCAGAGACTGACAGACAAATAGCGTACCCTTGTTTGATGTACAAGAATTGCCTATTTATGTTAGGTCACTGGAAATGCAACTGTACACCATATAGTCCAGTCAAAGTGGACTTAACGTCACACACGTAACCTCCTCCCCTCTAGTCTTCTTTCACTATCTCACCACCCTGGTTTAAGATCCTTCTACTCACACTCTCTTACTACCAGGATTTTATTTGTACTTTTCTGTACTCCACAGGACTAGGAGGACCTTTTTTTTTAAATCATTTCATTTTTGGGAGTTGAGGGGAACTACGGAGTCCTCCACCCTCTCTTACGCTGGCCTCGATTGTGTTCGTTTTCTCACTTCTGTTCAGATGTATCTAGTTTTATTACATATACTTTTTTCAATTTGTTTCCATTGCTTTAGTTTGGAAAAATAGTTGATTACCTTTTTTTCTTCTGATCATGTTTTTAATGCACAGATCTCATAAACAGCTACTAAATAAAGACAAAATACTAACATGTAACGCATTACATGATGTAAGTAATAACTGTGCCAAACAAGTTTTAGTACTCAAAAAGAGAAAGAATAAGAATTTGGTTTTATCTGTAATGGATGACACCTGGTCTGTTCACTGAGTGGCTTAGTCTTCAGCCCTCACACTTTGAAGCACTATAACATGAAATCCATGCTCATTGTCTGTGGCAAAGCGAATGGCTCACTTTTGTCTCCACAAACAAAATTTTCGACATCTCTAAACTGAAGTCCTTTTTTATGCAATTTGAGTGATATGTCGACAAGCTATATTCATGGTCAACATTTGGCATGTGGACTGTTGATTATCCACTTATAAAACAAACCCACAACAATATGACAAAACTATTTTGAAACTACCCATCAAAGCTTGTAGCTTAGCATATTGACGACAGATTCAAGCTTTCGTAATGACGGCTATGATTATTGAAACAAAGATGCACACCACAATGTTTTTTTCCTCATTGGTAGACTCTGGTCTTCACTTAAACGAAATATCATAGATGTGTGCTACAAAGATAAGACAAACCTCACACATAACTGGGAACGCTACCTCAAGACTTAGCCATAAGATTGTTTTTATCAACCAGACAAGAGCAAACAGTGCATGTTACAGTATTTTCTTTTTAATTTATTTTTAAATTTTAATTTTTACCTCTTCAGCTTTGAGTTGGGACTGTAAAAATAACAATAGATACAGAGAGTGAAGTGGGGTGCAGGAGCAGGGCAGGAGAGGACTATATGTGGGGAGTGACTGGGTTTATTATGGGCATCCCCATAAGGCCTGGGACATGTTGGTTTGAGTGATAAGGGGGCACTGAGGATTGGAACAAAGTGAATACATGGGAAACTAAACCCTTGTGGCTCTTTTGGTGGAGCAGGGTTGTTCGGTCTCTCTTGAATGAGAACCCAAGGGCCCTGAAATTGCTTCTATCCCTCATTAGATTCACCACACTCTGTGCCTGTTCCACATTTCTCCTTGACCCCTTCAGATAACCAGCTCCCCCATAGGCCCTCACCTTGGGGTCCTGAGGCCCAGTGTCCCACCCTCCTCCTCCCACAGTCCTCCTCCAGCTCTGCCCCTCTTCCATCTCTCCCTTTGTTTTGACTTCCTCAATCAAGGGGAACGATACCTGTAACCATGTAAATTCTTTGTTGATCTACCTCTTAGGAAAAAAATTGGTAAAAGGTCAAATTAAAAAAGGACACAAAAAAGTTTAACATTTGAAAATGCTCAAATAAAAATAAAAGTAAATGAATAAATAACTGGGTAGCTGCATCTCCATATACTGTAGTTCATAGTCTATTAAAGGAAAATAAAAACTTTTACTTCTTCCAAAGATGATTTTGTTTTCTCTGTTGTTAGAAGCTGTTTTGAAAGTTGAACTTAAAATTGAACTTAAGTATTTGTTTTTCTCAAAAAGCAAGATAAACAAGATTTTATTATCCAATTGCATTTTTGTTCTTCATTAGATGTACGTTTTAGCCTCAACATTCTTTCTCTTTTTTTGTTTGATTTATTTTCTGATTGCTTTTTCAAATGACATAGGATTGTATTTCTTGTGTTTGGATGCATTAGGATTCTCTCTCTGTGAACTGCAACATAATAACACTCAGTAAAACCTTTTCAGAGCAGCATGATGTCTAAACGATTTAGATTTTAATTTTTTATTTTGAATGATTCATTTGAAAAGAAAGGACCTGTTTAGCTGGTCAGTCTCCGGAGTAGCTGGAGGAGGAGGACATGGAGAGAGAGAGGGGCCCATCTATCGGGCTCTGCTCTGCTGCCAGCCCTCCTCCACCTCTGGGGCCTTGGCCTTTCAACTTCTGCCCGCCTGATTTCTTTAGTTCTCATCAAGACTTGTTTTAAACTCCTTGTAAACAAAACAGAGCATAGATATGAATGTGTTATTAAAAGATGAGAAAACCGGAACCCGCTTCTGTCTTGTGTGTTTGCTGTGTAGTCTTTTTCTTCCTCTATACAGTACCTCCACCACTGCCTTCTTCCCCCACTGTGGTCTTTACAGAAAAATTACAATTTAACCACAGAACTAGAATAACTCATTATATTTCTATGAGTGGAACACTGTTTTTATTTTTTTTATTTCACCTTTATTTAACTAGGCGAGTCAGTTTAGAACAAATTCTCATTTACAATGACGGCCTACCAAAAGGCCTCCTGCGGGGACGGGGCCTGGGTTTAAAAATAAAAAATAAATACAATATAAATATAGGACAAAACACAAATCATGTGTTGTGTTGTCTCTTGTTGTGATTTGTGATTTGTCCTATATTTATATTGTATTTGTTTTATTTTTAAACCCAGGCCAACACAACACTACATAAAGAGAGACCTAAGACAACAACATAGTAAGGCAGCAACACATGACAACACAGCATGGTAGCAACACAACATAACAACATGGTAGCAGTACAAAACATGGTACAAGCATTACTGGGCACAGACAACAGCACAAAGAGCAAAAAGGTAGAGACAACAATACATCACACAAAGCAGCCACAACTGTCAGTAAGATTGTCCATGATTGAGTCTTTGAATGAAGAGATTGAGATAAAACTGTCCCGTTTGAGTGTTTGTTACAGCTCGTTCCAGTCGCTAGCTGCAGCAAACTGAAAATAGGAGCGACCCAGGGATGTGTGTGCTTTGGGGACCTTTAACAGAATGTGACTTGCAGAACAGGTGTTGTATGTGGAGGATGAGGGCTGCAGTAGATACAGCTGAAGTCGGAAGTTTACATACACTTAGGTTGGAGTCATTAAAACTTGTTTTTCAACCACTCCACAAATTTCTTGTTAACAATCTATAGTTTTAGCAAGTCGGTTAGGACATCTACTTTATGCATGACACAAGTAATTTTTCCAACAATTGTTTACAGACAGATGAATTCACTTATAATTCACTGTATCACAATTCCAGTAGGTTATAAGTTTACATACACTAAGTTGACTGTGCCTTTAAACAGCTTGGAAAATTCCAGAAAATGAAGTCATGGCTTTAGAAGCTTCTGATAGGCTAATTGACATCATTTGAGTCAATTGGAGGTGTACCTGTGTATTTCAAGGCCTACCTTCAAACTCAGTGCCTCTTTGCTTGACATCATTGGAAAATCAAAAGAAATCAGCCAAGACCTCAAAACAATTGTAGACCTCCACAAGTCTGGTTCATCCTTGGGAGCAATTTCCAAATGCCTGAATAGGACCACGCAGCCCTCATACCGCTCAGGAAGGAGATGCCTTTCGTCTCCTAGAGATGAATGTACTTTGGTGTGAAAAGTTCAAGTCAATCCCAGAACAACAGCAAAGGACCTTGTGAAGATGCTGAAGGAAACCAGTACAAAAGTATCTATATCCATAGTAAAAAGAGTCCTATATCGACATAACCTGAAAGGTCGCTCAGCAAGGAAGAAGCCACTGCTCCAAAACCCCCATAAAAAAGCCAGACTACGGTTTGCAACTGCACATGGGGACAAAGATTGTACTTTTTGGAGAAAATACCCTCTGGTCTGATGAAACAAAAATAGAACTGTTTGGCCAGTTGGGGCAGCATCATGTTGTGGGGGTGCTTTGCTGCAGGAGGGACTGGTGCACTTCACAAAATAGATGGCATCATGAGGCAGGAAAATTATGTGGATATATTGAAGCAACATCTCAAGACATCAGTCAAGAAGTTAAAGCTTGGTTGCAAATGGGTCTTACAAATGGACAATGACTCCAAGCATACTTCCAAAGTTGTGCTAAAATGTCTTAAGGACAACAAAGTCAAGGTATTGGAGTGGCCATCACAAAGCCCTGACCTCAAGGCCTGACCTCAATATTTGTGGGCAGAACTGAAAAAGTGTGTGCACAAGGAGGCATACAAACCTGATTCAGTTACACCAGCTCTGTCAGGAGGAATGAGCCAAAATTCACCCAACTTATTGTGGGAAGCGTGTGGAAGGCTACCCGAAACATTTGATCCAAGTTAAACAATATAAAGGCAATGCTACCAAATACTATTTGAGTGTATGTAAACTTCTGACCCACTGGGAATGTGATGAAAGAAATAGAAGCTGAAATAAATCTTTCTCTCCTATTATTCCGACATTTCACAATTTTTAAATAAAGGGCTGTTCCTTACTGACCTAAGACAGGGAATTTTTACTAGGATTAAATGTCAGGAATTGTGAAAAACTGAGTTTAAATGTATTTGGCTAAGGTGCATGTAAACTTCTGACTTCAACTGTATCTCAGATAGGGGGAAGTGAGGCCGAAGAGGGTTTAATAAATAATCATCAACCAGTGGGTCTTGCGACGGGTATACAGAGATTACCAGTTTACAGAGGAGTATAGAGTGCAGTGATGTATCCTGTAAGGAGCATTGGAGGATCACTATGTATCATGTCTCGATCTAGAGTTTGAAATTCCAATCAAAGATATTGATGAAGAGTCTAGGAACCCTATGCTATTGAACTTTCCTGGAATAACTTAGAAGCAACCTAAAACACTGGTATTAACAAATACTTATTTAGGCCTATATATTCTCAGCAGAGTTTACCAAAATGCTTTACTTTCTGAGGCAATGTGTTCCTCTGACACATAGAATAATTATATCATGGGTACATGCTTGGCTAGGTCAAGGTCCTATAATTAATTTTTTACAGTCTATGAATTTAGCAGTACCCCCCCTCTTATTAAAAAGAATAACTAGCACATAACGTTCTGAGAACCATGTTTCTTAGAGCTTGGTGAGAGCATGGTTGTTCTATGGTTATTTTGCATACAACCTTCCCACAATTTTCTGGGCACAAGATACCCACATAACATTCTGAGAACCATAAGTTTCTTAAGTGAGAATTTCAGTACTTCAGCATAACTTTTTTCTGCACGTTTACTCATAGTCCTATTTAAAGTTAATGTTCTCAGAACATTGAGAACATTTTCTTATAAAAAAAAAAGAAGAAAAGATTGGTAACGTTCTAAGAACATGTACATTCTGTTCTCAGTTCCAACAAAACTCTCTATCATCTGTCTTATTAAGTGTGTTTCAGTGCGTTAGCCGAGCACACTAATTGGCAACACCTGATCTTAATGAGTACTTGTTTCCTTTTAAATGGGATCTCTTAAAAATACACACACCATGCTAGCTCCATCCTGGTGGCGCTGTGGACTAATTCCATGGATAGAGAACAGAAGATCATAGGTTTGAGCATCACTGACTCCATGCCACAATTTAAAAAAAAATATGTTTTTTCATGGTTGATGCCTAAGCAAAATAATTTCCATGTGACCTATCTGTGCTTGGAGTTGAAAACAGTTAACCCAAACTGAGCTAGCAGTGTTATTAAAAGTCTTATTAAAATATAAATATCAAGTGAAAGTTAAGTTTTTCTAAAACCTCCAAATAACCTATAATTTCCAGTCTCAGAACGTTAGTAAATCTTCCCAGGAAAACCTTCAGAAACCATAGAAAAACATTGTCAGAACCTGCCTGCAACCTAAAAATGAACGTTCTCAGAACAAGCTAAATATTCACTTCTGTTCTCAGAACGTTTAAAACCTTTCAGTTTTACCGGTCAGGAAACGTATGAATTCGTTCCTAGAACCAATGTGAAACCAAACACTTCCATTCCCACAACTTCCAAGGAACCAAATGTGCTAGCTTGGTAGTGTCCTGATTGAAATGTCACTCATCACGTGTATTTATGTCTAAAGTACTGTTGAGTTCGGTAGTAAAGGAGCCTCTGCTGCTAATAAATACATTTGAAAACATCTAAGAAAATGAAAAAGCAGACCATTTCTATGCTTTTACATAGATTTTCTTATAAATGTTGCCTTTTATGGATATGAAAGAAGCCGCTCCCTTTTTCACGACGCAAGACCTACTTTCAACCTAATTGGACAATAATCTATCCAATCACATTCCACGTTGAACAGCGGTCGCTGAATTTTGAAAACCCGAATGGCTACTGAGGCTGTTCAAGCGTAAGTTCCTTAAGCATTTTTATCAAATTGAATAATCTTATGCGATGTATTTCAACCCTATTCCGTAATATAGTGCCTTTCGTCAAATTATGAATCGCGGTAAGGCTTGTTATAATAGCCTAGTTAATTGTAAATCCCTAACAATATCTGTCAAAATGTGAGGATCTAGACAAGCAAGCTAGTTGCTAACGTTAACTAGCTTTTCTTAGTTTGACTCTGAACCATCGTTTTCAGGTTGCTTGAAAGATGCGACCATGTACATTTGGATTTGTACGATGGGGCAGAGCATCATGAGGGTGGGGAAGCGGAGTTGATGGTGCCATACCTATCTGTGAGTAGGTTAACACCTCACCTACTTTAGACACTTTGAAATGCTTGGCCAAACAACTCGTCAAAATGTTGGAGTTGGTCAAAGAAAAATATATGCATTGCGTTAATTACATTTATAAGTACTATCTGTGTTGTTCAGGAGAGTCGTAGTAAACAGAAGATTTTGGGCAGACAGTTGTTTGTGCTTGATGACATGATGCAGCTTCTGGAGAGACTGGAGACAACTGACCAGCTGTTTAATGAACCATGCCCCCCAAACCCCGGTAACACACAGATACACACCCAACACATAATCAGCAATAATGCCACTCAAGATATCCTTACTTCCATGGCCTCTTAGTACCACTTAATAGTACCCCAAGGGGTTCGGGAGATCCCCTTTTTTGTAGTACTTTTGTAAATGACTGGTCTTCTGTGCACAGGCAATGAGGCTCACAGCCGCTGGAAGGTCCTGAAGAGTGAATATAAAGAGGGTGTCCAGGAGGTGGAGGCACTCATTAGCACCTTACGGGACATGATGGACAAACTGCACCACAAACGGGACCGACTGACAAACCTGGTCACAGCACTAGAAAATAAGGTATACGTGCACTAATGATGCGTTCTCACGGACACACACACACCCTTTAGTCTGTATGGCGACTTTCCAATTTTTAAAAAGAGCAACGGTCCTATCACAATTCGCAGACTTTCGACGGACATGGTCGTTTGTATGGTTACTTTGTATCAGTCCTTTGCCATGTTTTGGATATGTGATGTCTTTCCACATCTCTCCCATAGAAAGATCTCAGCCTGCAGATGGGGGAGTCTCTCCAGATAGCCTACAATGCCTTGCGTGTGTGTGAGGGGCAGCTGGCCCAGCTGAGGGCGGAGACCGACGCCACACTGGACCGCTCGGCTGACTGGCAGCACCTGAGAGACGCGTGAGTGACAAGCAGCGCTATCCACCAATCATACATCCTCGCAGAGATGTCCTATTTCTACTCTCCCACCTCCACTAATTTGCTTTGACTTTAGTCTTGAGCTACCACACTTCCATATTGTTCACTCTGGTATTAGAACTGTCATTCAATGTCCCATTTCATAATGAATGTGAGAAAAACAAACATTTAGATTTTTCCCCAGTCTAAAATCAAACCAGAACCCCTAACCTAGCCCCTTGGTAATTCCAAACGAGGGTGGGCACCTGACTGCCCTGCTCCAGTCCATACTCAACTCTGTCTCCTGTCAACCAGCCTGCAGGGCTATGTGGAGGAGACACAGGGGGTGATGCAGTGTAGGCTGCTGTCAGTGGGGTCCTCAGAGCTGTGTGTGGAACTGAGGCCCCGCTCCTGTGGGTCCACTTCTGGCCAGCTGGAGCCCCTCAGACTGACTGTCACTTGGAGCCCTGATGACCACTTCCACCTCCAGGTAAACAATACTGCTGACCTCCGACCTGGGTGGTATTCATTAGGAACCAAACAAAATGTATAGGTACCTTCTTGAATTTGTCCAATACAAACTCTTGTTTTAGTTGCTTAAAGTTTTCAGTTTCGAGTAATTGGTTTGCGTTGCAAAACATTTTGCTACACTGTGCGACAAATTAATACACTCCTGGTTTGGTTTCTGGTCCTTACACATATTTTCCATAGCTCCTGGTCCGGTTCCATCCTAGTTCCTACACCTCTTCTCCTTAGCTCCCCCTGAGCCCCTTTGTATTCCTTGTGTTCTAGATGGGAATCATTGTTAGATTTAGCCAAGTAAGATATCTGTCTATATTATTTCTCTGTTTTTGGCACCTATTGAGAAAATAGCATTTTTTGCCACCATTAGTCATAACCCCCACTTTGTCCCTCTCTCCCTCCTTCTAGGTGTATCAGGGTACTGCAGGGCTGTTAGAGGTGTCCATGAAGGGTTGCCTTTCTCATCTCAGTGCTGCAGTGCTGGAGGTCATGCAGTGCTACACCAGCCAGGGAGAGATGCTGGCTGAGATTCAGGCCCTGCATTCCAGGTACGCACACACGCACACAGTGCCTACAAAGATCAGTCAGTGATGATCGAAGCGAGACCCTTGATGTTCAATGATAAAGTGGAATGATGTTTCTTTCTGAGATCGAATCCTGTTGCTGTTTGAATGGCATTACCACATTATCTGAAGCATTAAAAGCAGCCGTTAGACTATATCCCACTGCCTCTCTCTTGGAGAGGGATCATTGAGACACACGCACTTACAAAAACCAATGTATACAGTCGATCAGATCAACACACTCAAACTGAGCAATTTCTGCAAACTAAAACGTGGAGTAGCACTCAACAACCATAACTTGCTCAGCTACGAACCCAACAAAGATTGTTTTTAATGACCCCTGACAGAATATCTTCAGTATTCTGAACTACTCAGTTCTACTGAAGGTGAGTAGAAGTTGCCAGCCAATATTGAGTACCTTTTCCAATGCATTCTCAATCACACTATAACACTTTATGTTCATAATATTGCTTATACTCCAACACTTCTAAGCAAGAATTAGTCTGTGAGAGCTTATTCGTATGTGGACATTTTCATATTCCAAACATGATGACGTTTTCATTCTTTAACACATGTGTTTGACATGGTGAGTATTTCTCCTGTGTGTAGGTTTGCTATAGACTGGCGTCCAGGCCAGAGACTGCTCGTGTTCCTGAAGACTGCCTCTAGTGTGTGTAGCCTGAGGGTGGAGGAGGGCTACCCCTCCAGAGGCACAGCTACACTCATCTCTGTACGCAGGGACGGAGAACTGGTCGACAATGCTGTCCTACAGGTAAAACGTCCATCGCCATTACCTGTTTATTGATGTATTGAGTCCCATTTGAAATGGTATTAGCAAACACCTTTTTAGCAAAGATGGAGCACTGTCCTTGCCCTTCTAGTTATCTACTCTTAAACATTAATTATTTTGTTCTTGAAGTTATTATTTACCCTCTGGGGTCAGTATTTTTTTGGAGATCCCCTTAAAATTGGAAATCCACAGCTACAAACAACCACATAAGTGATATTGATTTTTACATTCCATTCCGTTACAATGTGAGACATGTTGTTTGAATTTGCAGCCTCCCCAGAAGACCCTCTCTCTGACAGAGTGGCTGGAGTTCCTCTCCTCCAGTCCGAACGTCTGACCATCCTCTCTCTAGTCTACACAGAGGAAGTGGCTGTTTCTCTCCAGGATCACTAAATGGCGCTCTTGCCTCTGTAATATGTAAATATTAGGAATGTAACAATTTACTGATGCATCGGTCCTGGTTCAAATGTTTTAAGATACTAGTGCATGGGTCTGCAGGAGCCCAAACCAATCCAAATTAAGTGTGCGTCGGTCAGAACTGATTCAGATGTTACAATCGTCAGTTCACTGATGTTTTTCACTCATTGTTTTATTCCAAAAATACCTCTTATGTGTTATGACTGAGTTAATGCGTCCTCCTTTAGTTCAGTAGGCTATTGAACTTTTATGTATTTAACTGCGTATGACTGTCAGATAATTGTGAGCACAGTGCAGGTAGCGACAGCTGCATGCGCCAACTAGAGGTAGGCCTATCCCTGTTCTAATAGGCTGTTCGTACATCAGCGCGGCACCTTCAGCATTCAGATGCTTTGAAAATGGCTTTCACAATATCATCATAGGGTTTATTAGTTGAGTGACAACCAATGTAATTTGCTGGGACATTGTTACCAAATGCTATGTATAATAGTTTTTTTTTACTGGAGTTGTGTAGTCTACCGGATTGGACACACCTCGCATCGAACTGCTGATTGGAGTTTTCAATCATTCTGATTTTTAGATTGTTCAGGTCACCATAATAAATAGTTTGTGTAGTTTTTTTTTTTTTAAACAGTGTATTTGGTCATTTCTACATGAATGGGGTAATTTCATAAAGGACCTCAATCATTTTTGAGAGCTGCGCATGGTCACATACATTGGTCAGAGCAGGATAAGCTCCATAAAATTCCAAACGGTCTAAACCATTTGCTTTTGAAACTGTTAAAATCCAATGCTACATTATAGTAAATGCCATGCTAATTTGTGAAGATAAATATTGACATAGTACAAGCTCAACACGTTTTATCTGCAAAAATGACAAGTTAATGAGTGGGTGATGGTAATTGCAGATTTGTTTTTAAAAACTGGGGGGACAAAAAGCATAAATTGCCCTAATCTGATGATAGTGGGGTGGTAGATGCTCAGTCTGCCCTATGGCTCAGCTCATGTGCCTATATCATTGATATTGACACACAGAGGAGCTCTCAGCTTATAGAAGTAATCTCAGACAGATCCAGCTCAGATAGGCCCAGCTCCTGAGCTCTATAATCATTAGCAGATATTATTTAAAAATTAATGTGTTCATACAACGACAAAAAATACTAAATAGAAACGAATCGCATCTATTCATTCCCCTAATCAAACCTAATCATTTAAGACTTAAACATATCGTTCCTGTATCATATCATAGCCCATGTAGCTATCTAGATGCGTATCGAATCATTCATGAAGGGAGAGCTGCACATCCCTAGTAAATATCTCATGACTCTATCTAATGTTGCTCTGTTTTGTCTTCTAGCTGTATCTGTTGTCTTGTCTATGTATTGTTGTAACAATATTACGACTCATGTAAATAAATAACATACCATTTTGGTGAAAATGTTTTTGGTTTTCTTCATATTTAGACTTAAAGAAAAGGTGAAAAATAAATAAATCACATTGTGACGAATGAGGAGTGCAACTTTTTTTTCTTTATCAAAGTTTATGCTCTTCTAGTCATCAGCACCCCTATAACTACTAGAGTAGTAACTATGTACACTGTGTACATTATTTTGCTCCCCGTAGGCTGACAGCATGTGGTTAGATAATCTATGGGTTGACAGACAGAGCCTATGGCTCTGGATAAAGTCAACCCTGAAAGCTGTCAAAAGCCTGAAGAGAAATGGCCTGAGATCTGAGATGGGTCTTCAATGGCTTCCACAAGTAATGTTATATTTCTTTCCACCTGACTTTGTAACTTAACGTACAAGCTGTTGACAACCTGCTCTCGTATTCTTGAAAAGACATGCCCTTTGGTGGTTTGTCTGAGCTACTTGGCACTTCAACTTGAGAGCCTGCTCTCCCTCGTTTTTCACACTGTCACAGTTAACCTCCCTGCTTCATGCTTCGCTCCTCATTCCTCACCTGCTGACTATCAATTGGCTCCCTGGGATGCAGCAGGCGGGGCCAATGTCGGAGCTGTGAAAAGTTGGTTATGTGAATGGTTTGACCCACTTCTGATCCAAGTGTGCAGCAGCTTCTGCAGTTATTAGGTTACATTCTCCTCACTTTGGGGTTGGGCGGTTTGATAATCCTCTTCATAGATCAGATTCCACTCCACTGTGGACACAAGTGAAAGGGATCTTGTTTTTCTGTCTTCAATATGATACAGTAGTCTCACCAATCAGCATCAGTCGTACTTTGTTTTTGTCCCCAGTAATACCCGTGTCTAGTCACTGGGAGCTCCCTAGCTTTCCATAGGGCAGTCTTAAACAGACAATTACTTGTTTATGTTATAGAGGTTTTTAACAGTTATAGTGCATTCGGATATTATTCAGACCTCTTGACTTTTTCCAAATTGTTACGTTACAGCCTTATTCTAAAATGGATAAACAAACATGTTCTTAATAAATCTACACAATACCCCTTAATGACAAAGCAAAAACAGGTCTTTAAGCCATTTTTGCAAATATATAAAATTTAAAAAAGATACCTTACTTACATTAGTGTTCAGACCCTTTGCTATAAGACTCAAAATTGAGCTCAGGTGCATCCTGTTTCCATTGATCATCCTTGATGTTTCTACAACTTGATTGGAGTCCACCATTGGTATATTCAGTTGATTTGACATGATTTGGAAAGGAACATGCTTGTCTATATAAGGTCCCACAGTTGACAGTGCATGTCAGAGCATTTAAGGTCCCAAAGAACACAGTGGCCTACATCATTCTTAAATGGAAGAAATTTGGAACTCTTCCTAGAGCTGGCAGCCCGGCCAAACTGAGCAATCGGGGGAGAAGGGGCTTGGTCAGGGAGGTGTCCAAGAACCCGATGGTCACTCTGACAGAGCTCCGGAGTTCCTCTGTGGAGATGGGAGAACCTTCCAGAAGGACAACCATTTCTGCAGCACTCCACCAATGAGGCCTTTATGGTAGAGTGGCCAGACGGAAGCCAATCCTCAGTACAAGGCACACGACAGCCCACTTGGAGTTTGCCTAAAGGCACCCAAAGGACTCTGACCATGGAAAAAAGATTCTCTGGTCTGATGAAACCAATATTGAACTCTTTGGCCTGAATGCCAAGCGTCATGTCTGGAGGAAACGTGCCACCATCCCTATGGTGAAGCATGGTGGTGGCAGCATCATGCTGTGGGGATATTTTTCAGCTGCAGGGTCTGGGACACTTGTCAGGATCGAGGTAAAGATGAACAGAGCAAAGTACAGAGATCCTTGAATGAAAACCTGCTCTAGAGCGCTCAGGACCTCAGACTAGGGTGAATGTTCACTTCCCAACAGGACAATGCAGGAGTGGCTTCGGAACAAGTCCCAATGTCCTTGAGACCCAGTCAAAGCCCGCACTTGAACCTGATCTAACATCTCTGGAGAGACTTGAAAATAGCTGTGCAGCGATGCTCCCCATCCAACACGACAGAGCTTGATAGGATCTTCAGAGAAGAATGGGAGAATCTCCCCAAATACAGGTGTGCTTAGCTTGTAGCAACATACCAAAGAGACTGTAATTGCTGCCAAAGGTGCTTCAAGAAAGTACTGCGTAAAGTGTCTGAATTCTTATGTAAATGTGATATTTCCAGGTTTACAAATACATTTTAAAAATTGCAAAAAATCTCAACCTGTTTTTGCTTTGTCATTGTGGTATTGTATGTAGATTTCGATTAAGGCTGTAACAAAAATGTGTAAAAAGTCAAGGGATCTGAATACTTTCCAAATGCGCTGTATGTACAGTATATTACAAATTGCTCTCATTAATGAGAACCTTGTGTCCATGGAAATATTCTTACCCATACATAATTATTACATAATCCAGCTTCTAACCTACGATTTGTCTGCAGGACTGTAGCTCATTGACTTTTGCTAACCAAATTATTGTCTTTACATTCAGTATGTTTTTCATCCGAGCACTAGTGTCATACTCTTACTTGGTAACAATTACCGGGCAGATAGTGCTCAACAATTCTGCATTTTGGTTAGCTACAGTATATTTGAATATTGGCTACAATGCAGAACACTACTTTGTGGTTGTGGTCATGATGGGATGCGGAAACAAAACAGGAACATGAGAAATGTTTTGAGTGGAAAATGTACACCTGCTTTTAGTGTGTTTTGTGAAATAATTATAGACAAGACCTTGAGGTACAGCAATAATCTGTTACTATTGATGGGGTTACTGCTTTATCTTGGCCAGGTCACAGTTGTAAATGAGAACTTGTTCTCAACTGGCCTACCTGGTTATATAAAGGTGAAATAAAAAAATGACTGTCAGTATGTCCTTTCAAATAAATTCATCACAAGGTCAAAGTGCACTGGGTTACTCAAATTTGAAATGTATTCTATAATTAAGACTTAATCCAAGCAAATGTACAGCCTTGGTCATTGGTCAGTACGAACTGTTATTCCCACTTTAGTGTTGTGTCAGCATCCTCAGTGAGTGTTGTGACGTGGGTGACCTGTGGCTTACTGATTACATAGCACAGCCCACTAATAGCTAGGTGAGCTAGGTCTCTCCAACCCAGTCACAGACAGATGTAGAATAACAAAATCGGTACTACAGAAAAAGATCACACAAAGGAATTCAAATAAGTATTTTTTTTGTATAATGCCTTTATTACATAAAACATTTTTGAAATACAGTTCTGGATATTATTTTTCGTATGCATACACTCAATTTGTATTTTACACATTTGTACCCACACATGTATAACTATGAGCATTAGAGGATTTCATCTTAACAAAAAAATATATATATTATACACATTTTTCAAACATTTCAAGTAAGCATATTGACGTTTGTAGCTAGATATATACAGATTTGTACAAACTCAGTTTGGAATATGATTAAGTTTACAACACTGCACATATTTAACTAATCATTTACAGTCATGATAAAACAGAGCAGATGGCTTTAAAATGCATCTAACAGACTCTTGGAAGGAACCAGGCCTAGTTGGACATAGTAGTAAAGCCCAATTGCTGATTTTGGTTCAGCTCAACCGACAAATGGTCTCTGGCCCCCTCAGACCGGCTGGTGTAGAGGGGGCACTTGTTCTGGGAAGTTTTGAGCTGTGACCACCCCAACCCCCAAAAATAATTTATGTAGAGGGCTTTGTCTCCCTAATCTCCATAAGTCTATTGGCCTTACCCCTATCAGTTGTCAATCACTGTCTTTCGGTCATGTCATTGGCTGATGCGCACATCAGTCAACTCGGAGGCGGGTGTCCCTGAAGGGAGCAAGCGAGCAGACGGAATCAGATCCCCTGTCACCTCCCCCAACTTGCCCCGCCCCTTAGCCGCCCAACCACCACTGTTCGTGAGGTGGAGATGGGCGACGAGTCCAGACGGATTTTCTTGTCATCAGTGGTGACAGTCTTATACGTCGATGCGGAAGGACAGCAGCTTCTCTGAGTGCATGTTGTTGAGTGTGCGCAGGTCGGGCATCTTGAGCAGCAGCTTGGTGAAGCGAGAGGCGTCGCAGGGGTTGCTCTTGCTGACCAGGGCACGCAGCACTCTGATCAGAGACTCCTGAAGCAGCTCCACGGAGTTGAGGTTCTCGATGCCTGAGCGATCTGAAAGAGGACAGTGAAGAAAGAGAGCACCGTTAGACTACTTTACACTTTAGTATAGACCATTACTATGCCATAACAGTGAGTGATTTTTGAAGATTCAATGTTCCCCATCATTTTTTTCGGCGCTGAGCAAATTTCAGGTCTGTTGAGCGCAAACTTCAACATTGTGAAAATTCTGTGCAACTTCCAGCTCGCATTTACTGGGAACACTGAGGCTGTATCCGCTTTAAGTAACAGTGTCAGACAGTGGTCAAGTAGGCTACTGTGGCTTTTTGATCATAATGTAGGCCTACGAGAATGGACTCCCATCAAAAACAATGGAAAAAATACATTCCATAACATTTTAACATGGAAATGGCTGTTCTATCATTCAGCCTAAAGTAGCAGCCTATGTGTGGTGTTCAATGTAGGCCAACATGCATTGCTTGACTGAAAATGTTGTGGTGTTGTTTGATGAAACCACTTTCCAAAATATTACAGAGAATCAGACAAATGATGCTACTGCCTATAGGCTACTTAGCTTATTTAAGACTCTCTCAAAATACAACACTGCTCCTTTAAGACAAAAACAAGTTTTTTATCCAACTCCCTCTTTAAAGATGTCTAGAAATGTACATGGTTTGTGCTCTTGTAGGAAGCATTCCCTCCCCCATTGCTGAATACATATGATATATAACTGGGCTAATAACTCCTTAACTATCAAAGGATATGAACAAATGTACACACGTGGCTGCATGCAGCTCTTGCTTTGTCCTCAAAACAAGCGCATCTACTCTTGACCGCTCATGCTGTTAACACAGTCCAGTTCAAAGTGAATGGCACAGATCCATATATGGCAATCTCACGCTTCTCTGCGCGGGCTGTTATTTCTTCTGCGCGGCAGTCCCGTGGGAACATTGGTCATGGTGATTTACTGGCAGGACAAGTATAGTACTTGAGCTCTAACTGCTTAAATAGGTTGTTAAACTAAATAATAAGGCTTCTCGTTGTTCTTACCTGCAGACACTAGCACTACAGCGGTGAAGAGACCCAGCTCCTCGGCCGTGAGCTCTAGGGAGTTGAGCTTCTCGCTGAATTCAAACATGGTGTCTAGCAGGCCTCCCATGCCCATTCCCTTCAGTGCCTCCAGGCTGTAGGTGGTACCTGAGATGAAGGTGACAGTCTGCTCCTTCACGTTGAAGAGGGAGGCAAAGCGCACCATCAAGACCTGTAACAGAAGCAAGGGAAAAGTGAGTGGGTGTTGAGTCATTGTATCTTCTCAATACAGTACAGCTGTGAGTATTTTTGTTTATCACTGTATGAAGTTTCTTTGCATATCTGTTTGCACACATTTCACGGATGCCTACCTCAAAGGTGCCGGCCTTGAGCAGGGTGACTTGGTCGTTCTCGGAGAGTGCACTGAACCCTGGAATGTGCTTTGCGAACTCCACCACCTCACGCACAGCCGGCGTGAAGCTGAGCGAGAAGTCCTCCCAGATCTCCTGGGGGGTCTTGTTGGGTTCGGTTTGGGGGAACATGTTCATTGGACATGCCTGGAGGACCGAGGAGAACCGTAATCAGCATTTTCCTATATGCTATGACTACTTGCCACTATTATTGACAATCTTTGACATCAAGATCTTTTCTATGTTGCTGTTCTGTTCAGTGACTCACCAGCACAATGTCCTTGTGGTTTTTCCATGGGAAGTTCTGGCCCTGGGGGATGCTGCTAGTCTCAATGCTTTGGTGGCTCCCGAACAGGTTGCTGTTGTGGAACTGCTTGCCGTTGTTCTGGTGATGTCTGTCAGACATGGCCATGAAGCCATGGTTCTGGAGGGCCACATTGTTGTTTTGGTGGTAGATTGTGTTGATGCTGTTCTGGTGGTAGCCAGCAGAACAGTAGTTTGAGCCCCAGTTGTCCACCTCTCCGTTATGCAATCTCGCAGAATCGCCCAGCTTGTCGTGGGCGTAAACAAAGGTCTCACGGTGCGCCCGGGCAATGGCCGTTATGGTGCAGTCCACCCCAGGGCTGGGGCACAGGGGTGGAGAGCTGGCCAACAGTGGCGGGCTTTGGTTGGATGGTGGGGGCAGAGGGGAAGCAGGGGCTTGTACTGGAGGAGAGGAGGAAGGGGCAAAAGGCAGGGCCTGGGGCTGGAGTGCCACAGTCAGACCCGGGCAGGGAGAAGAGGAAGTGGGAGAAGGGGGAGAGTTGTGAGTCAGGCTGGCCAGCTGGAACTCGTTTTGCATGTTGTTCATGCTGTTCATGGTGCTCTGCATCTCTGCCAGCATGCGCTGCTTCTCACGCTTGGGTATTCTGCCAAAGCGAACAGCTGGGGAGAGAGAAAGAGACATGTTGAGTCAACAGCCCTAACAGGGATGAGAGTGTAGTAGAACTATTAAACCTTTTTTGTGGCTGCATGTGTCATGTTTTAGCATATGAAGCTGTACTTACCATCGCGGGACATGCCCACGGACAGACACTTTTTGAAGCGGCACTGCTGGCAGCGGTTGCGGTTAATCCTCATGATGGTGCAGGTCTCGTTCTTCAGGCACTTTTTGTACTGGATGTTCTGCTGGATACTGCGTCGGAAGAATCCCTTGCAGCCCTCACAGGCATGGACCCCATAGTGGAAGCCTGAGGCGACGTCTCCACACACTTTACACAGCAGCACCATCCCATTCAGTTCTGTTACAAACATAAAGAGGATTTAAAGTTGTAGTTCCAGGAATGACAGATAGGGGTGCACAATCTGGATTCATATAAAGTATTGGGGTTCTGGTATGGGGGTCTACTCACTGGTAAGGCTTGCCACGGACTTGCTGGGGGAGCAGCGAGAAATGCTGCTGTCATTACGACCCCTAAGCCTTGGGGACCCTCCGGAGCCGGAAGAGGAGTTGCCATCATCACCATTGGAGGAGCTGGAGCTGCCACTGCTGGAGTAGGCATTGGAGAAGCCCTGGGAGCCGTTGGGGGAGGGAGGGAAGGAGGCTCCGAAGGAGTTCTCGCTGTACATAGACACTGGGCTGGTGCGGTTCGGTGAGCAGCCACTGGAGCCGATGTAGGAGATTACGCCCCCTGGCGACAAAAGAAAGAGCGAGAGGACTGCTTGTTAGAATGGATGCGTGGTTTAAAAACAGTGAGATAATTTAATTGGTCACATTTAGTGCTCTGTTCTTTGACACTCTAACCATTGGACATCAGTCAACTGCCAGTGAGGACAGATGGAAACTAAAACAGAGGAGGTAAAGAGGAAGAGGGTTGGAGAGAGGACGCCCACTGGTTAGGATTGATATTGCGCCCATTCATGTTCATTGACAAAAAACGTGGGAGCGGCTGCAACTTTGTATAATTCTATACATTCCAAATGTTCCCGTAGCTACCCAGGACAATTATGGAAGGAAACCGTGGCAATGCTATGATAACCATAGCAACAGAGTGACTGCGGAGAGTCCAAGAAGACAAGTGGCTGGGAAAAAAACACTGCTTTCCAGGAAATGTTGGCAGGAAAGGCTGCTGGCTTTCCGTTTATTTTTCTAGTTCAGAGGTGGTCACCACACTTTCCAAAACAGAGGCCTTGACCACAGAGTACATTTTTATAGGAAGCCATAAGGGCAAGATTGTCCTGTGTGGGTTGTACCACGTGAGCAAGCATCACCTACAGAACATTCTTGACATTACGGAAGAAGCCATTGCAGCATGGAGAATGATCACGTTCTTTTTGGATCCTGCCCAATGGCACAGACAGTGCTATTGCTGTTGTGCAGTCTCATTTACCAGACATAGCCACCCACACGAGTGGATTTAGATACTCTTGCGCTCTCTCTCTCTCTCTCTCTCTCTCTCTCTCTCTCTTTGTTGGAACTCTCCTGACAACTTTTACTTGCCCTACTTCCCTTTCTCTCCAACTCTCCCTTTACACTCTCCTTGAAACTCTGTTATTCTCTCTCCACACCCCCTGCCCTCTGTACTCTTTTTTTGCTCATACTCTGTTTCTCTTCTCCCTCTCCCTCTCTCACTTTCATTCTCTTTCTCCCTCCTGCTTGTTCTAATCCAGCTGTCTCGGTTTCTCCCGCTGTGAAGGCTAATTCTCACAAGTTCCGTTCAAGGATCACGTTTCACCACAGCTGGCCACCCACACACCAACTCGTGCCCAGTCGCCGGGGGGTGCCATGCACATGGCTACCAGGAATGGCTAATCGCTTTTTAAATGCCAAATGGTGTGCCCCGCCCTTTTCCACACACAGCGTCCCTGCCGAAACCCCAACCTACAAAGCATGTGCCCAACACTTTCTGCACTTCCTGTTGACTCCAATTAACCTGTGCTCTAATACCAGATCAACTGTATTGTGTTGTTGTTAGGGGATAATGTGTTGTTGTTAGATTATGTGTTTTTTTGTGAGGAGATAATGTGTTGTTTTAAGGAGTCATTTGCAGGACATTTTATTGTGTTGTTGAGGCTTTAATTGATGATGCCCTTAAACTGTCTTTGTGATTTAATTTCCCTGCATTGATGGCAAGCTGCCCACCTACTGTATGTTTGGGTGGGGCCTATTGAAGGATGGGATCATTGTTTTGTGCTTAACAAAACCAAACTCTATACTTCTGTTCTGCGAGCCTGACATTTCAAACTGGATGAATTCCAATTTCCTGATTGAACAAACAGTGAGAGAATGTTTTGTCTGTTCTGTTCCTTTTGAGACATTCCAATCTCAGAATCCAGCCAGCCAGGCACCCCTGGAGGAGAAACATAATTCACTGTGGAATGGAACATAAGGTCTTATAGGGTCACTGGGTCAGGTGTCACCACAACACGTGCACTTCCTTGTCCTGCCTGGTGCTATAGTATTAATGCTCCTCCCTCTCTCTCTCCACTGCATGCTTTCACTCCCTTTGCTCTGTCTTCCACCTCCTGACTTTCTATCCCCAAATAATCTATTATCCACAATAACCAATCAGTGAGTGGAAGATAAGATTGCTTTTGTATAAAAATCAATAACTTGCCATGTTAAACCAACACTTGTAAAGTCAACGTGAAATGAAGAAAACACATCAATAGATATAGCTCTGAATATTGAACTAGTCTTAGTGAGTAAACATACATTCAGAGTGAGGTATTTGAAAGAAATGTAATAGTTCATCGAAAGCTATGCATGGGAGAGCCATGGAATGAAAACGGGTTGGACTGCAGACTTGCGTTGCTTGAGGAGCAGCACTAGTGTAGGCTGGCTGGAATACATTCTAGTCACGCCCTTACTCAACGTGCGCTCCTCCAACAGCAGGTTATTCAACGAGGCTGGCAAACTGACTGACTGTGCAATACACCCCCCATGGAACACGCCAACTGTTTCTAGTACAGCCTCACGTTCCCTCCCGCCTGGCGCTATCCACGTTCCCTCCCGCCTGGCGCTATCCATGGTACCTAATAGACAGTCAATTCCCACAATATACTCCTTAGATAATCTAATGTAATTTACAACATACTTGCTGAATATATCTGAAAAGCTTGGCATCTATCTATGTTTTCACTTTGCTATGTTGTAGCTGTACAATATAATTGTATGTATTGAAAATGTATTTTCTCTGAACCTATATTCAAATGAATGAACCTATAAATGCTTTATTAGACCTACTATCGCCTTGCCCTAATAATAATATAATAAAGGTCAACTCATTATTTTGGACATCTTAGATATCGAAAGGGAATGTCCCAATCGCCCTGCAAGTATTTGGTTATGCCTGTGTAATTATGTCAGCAACAATAAGTTATGATGCCTTACATAAATGTTCGTGTCCCACGTTTCAATCTAACACGTGACTGAATGATGTCCTGATCGAATCGCAATAATTACCCCCGCCAGCTATCCAATAGCAGTGCACACATGGCATCCAAGACCGCTTCACCCATGGGACTCTGACGAGAAATTATGCAATGAGCTTGCTCTCTATACCGATGGAGATTGGTGGAGAACGGTGAATGAAAACAAAACGCACATGGCTAGCTTGGCGGGCCATGTGAATTGGGAAAAAAACATGCGCGGATGTCTGCATCAAAGGGATGTCCGTCCACCTTACATGACCTACTTCCCCCCGAACTATTTTAGAGCACTGTGTCTCAAACCATGATGTTCTACCTACCACACGTACACCATCAAACAATGTATAGTACTTTAAATGTGTATTTAATTAAATGTACAGATAACTTATAGGCTATTACAAACTCCACGATACAACATTTCTTAATTTTGCTTTTACTGTGGCCAGTAATTCGACCTTGACAATGACAATTATGAAGAACGGTTGGGGTAAAATAGGCTACAGTAATGATAACACACAATCATCAGTGAATTCAAAATAAACACTATGAGGAATAGGCCTACTTCAAGCCTCATCAGCCATGGACTGAGGTTTGGCATGAGGAGAACTGTACAGAGACCCATTGAACTTTCCCCCATCTAGTGTTGCATCACAAGGATGATTCCATCAGCCACGTAAGTTCCATATACACAAAATGTAAAGTGCTTCAACAGACTGCCAACAAGCCAGGTAGCCAAAACAATATACGTAAAACACATAACCCCATTACACACGCACAACATGATAATCCTGAAGATGTACCTGTATTGTTGTTATTTGTGTCCATTGCTGTTGTTGCCATCCTGAGCTCCAAAACATTCATATAGATATCGGTGAAAATAGAAAACAGTTTAGGAAAGGATCAATTCCCTTCTGGCTAGGTTCTTGGCAAAAAGAAGGTCCTCTTCTCTGTTATAACGATGTCATTATGTTCCTCTTTATAATAAAAGCTCTATTTGAGTTCGAATACTCATTACAATACTTAAGAACCAAGGTTAATAAACTACCAAAGGATGCAGCTGCTATCGAGCAAGTTCCCGCGTAATGTGAAACACTTCTCTGTGAGCACTGCCAGCGAAAACAATTACGAAAAGCGTCTATGCTGTCTATGCTCTATCCGTGTAGGTCTGACCGCAGTTCCCAAGCTGGTCTGGTTTTTCTCAGTTTCCCTCGTCCTTAGGAAAGGAACGAGGACGCACTGCATGCCTGCTCTCACGGGGCTGAAAACGGGACCATGTGACCCCCGGGGAGTGCCTCGTGTCCCAGTGACACACTTTTTCTCCGAACACATCAAGCTTTTCTTTTAAACCCCCTGAGCACATGGAGATGGTAACTCCTACTAAAATGGCTACGAAAAATGTGCGGAAATAATATTTTAACGCTACCATTTTTAACTATAGGGGATAGGACAGACATATGCACAATATTTAATATAACCAAATGCGCAAAGCATTGGCACAAGTTCCATCTATCATTCAAATAGCGTCTAATTTGGATCTAATTGGACGTGTCTTTATATACTGGCTCACAAAGGGCGCCCCTTTTCATGTCTGGTGGGAATGTAGACGTGACCACAGACATTCACTTGATTACAATGAAAAGAATAATGAAACCTTTTGTGAAGCGAGGAACATTGCATTTCAAACATCGTAATATGATCAATAACAACGATTAGCTTTTATTCAGCTTTTCTGGCAGCATTGCACGCGATGGGAATGGGGTGATGGTGGTATAGAATACAAAAATAAAACTGTCCAAAAATAATTGCAGACAGTATCATAACACCTTACTTATTACCATTTTATAACCAGTGTTTTTGTAATAGGAAAACTCTGCAGGATCAAAAGGAACATGATATGCCTGCATATAATGTGCACCATTTCTGCCAGACTGTTTACAGCGCCCCACTCTATTATACTCTGTGTACATTGTCCTCATGCCCCCACATTGTGCTGCTGTGGGTACATGTAAAGATCACCTAGCCCAATTCTGCGACTTCCCCTGAAGATCTAATTTATTTCCCATTATACGCAGCTACAGTAGCACATTTGGTTCATTGGAAGTTGTGAGAACGTATGTTTGTGGTTTCCAATTGGTTCTGTGAACGAACCCATACGTTTCCTGCCTGGTAAAATTGAATGTTCAGTACATATTCTGTGAACTTATTTTTAGGTTGCAGGGAGGTTCTGAGAACGTTTTGCTCTGGCTTCTTGAAAGTTTGTCTGGGAGGTTTTATTAACGTCTGAGAAGGGAAATGATTGGTTATTTAGAGTTTTTTTAATAACTTCCTTAAAACTCTTTAGAACCCATAGCAGCCGTCAACTGCCTTTTTAAAAATTACTATTACAGACGCCAATGCCCTTGTTTTTCTAACAATAATACACTATATATACAAAAGTATGCGAACAACCCTTCAAATTGGTAGTTTCGGCTATTTCAGCCACACCTTTTGCTGACAGGTGTATAAAATCGAGCACACAGCCATGCAATCTTCATAGACAAACATTGGCAGTAGAATGCCCTTACTGAAGAGCTCAGTGACTCATAGGATGCCACCTTTCCAACAAGTAAATTTGTATAATTTCTGCACTGCTAGAGCTGCCCCGGTCAACCGTAAGTGCTGTTATTGTGAAGTGGAAACGTCTAGGAGCAACAACGGCTCAGCCAAAAAATGGTAGGCCACACAAGCTTACAGAATGGAACCGCCGAGTGCTGAAGCACGTAGCACGTAAAAATCGCCTGTCCTCGGGTGCAACACTCATTACCGAGTTGCAAGCTGCTTCTGGAAGCAACATCAGCACCGTTCCTTTTTTTAAATCAGGCACTTCATGAAATGGGTTTCCATGGCTGAGCAGCCGCGCACACAAGCCTAAGATCCCCATGCGTAATGCCAAGCCTCGGCTGGTGTGGTGTAAAGCTCGCCACCATTGGACTCCGTAGCAGTGGAAACTCGTTCTCTGGCCATCACACTTCACCATCTGGAAGTCTGATAGACGAATCTGAGTTTGGCGGATGCCAGGAGAACGCTACTTGCCCAAATGCATAGTGCCAACTGTAAGGTTTGGTGGAGGAGGAATAATGGTCTGGGGCTGTTTTTCATGGTTCAGGCTAGGCCCCTTCGTTCCAGTGGACATTTTAACTCTACAACATACAATGACATTCTAGACTATTCTGTGCTTCCAACTTTGTGGCAACAGTTTGGGGAAAGCCCTGCCCTGTTATGGCATTCCAATTTCTTATTTATTTAACTAGGGAAGTCAGTTAAGAACACATTTTTATTTATAATGATGGCCTACCCCGGCCAAACCCCAACCAAGATGATGCTGGGCCAATTGTGCACCGCCCTATGGGACTCCCAAGCACGGCCGGTTGTGATACAACCTGGAATCAAACCAGGGTCTGTAGTAACGCCTCTAGCATTGAGATGCAGTGCCTTAGACCGCTGCGCCAATCAGGAGCCCCCTACACTGCGCCAATGCCCCGTGCACTAAGTGAGGTCCATATAGAAATGGTTTGCTGAGATTGGTGTGGAAGAACTTGATTGGCCTGTACAAAGCCCTGACCTCAACCCCATTGGACACCTTTGGGTTGAATTAGAACGCAGACTGCGAGCCAGGCCTAATCGCCCAACATCAGCCCCCAACCTCACTAATGCTCTTGTGGCTGAATGGAAGCAAGTCCCCGGAGCAATGTTCCAACATCTAGGCTGAAATCAAGGATAGGCATTTGTTTTTATCTGTTGGGCTTAGGTTATATGTTTGCTAGGTGCAGATAAAGTGACCTTTTCCACATTTTGTTGCATTACGGACTTTTTCTAAAATGGATTAAATAGTGTTTTCCCTCATCAATCTCCACACAATACCCCATGTTCCTCTAGGTCAGTGAAAGTGAGGGAAGTGATGTGGAGAGTCAGGGCTCAGTGGCAAAAGGCAGGGAGGAAGAGTAGTTTGAGATGATTGGAGGGATAGAGATGTGGAGCAAGGAGGGAGAGTAGAGTGGAGGGAGAGGAGGAGGGAGAGGACGAAGTAGAGGGAGAGTACAAAGCAGAGGTAGAGGAGGGAAGGGAAGAGGGAGAGCACACCTGAGTGTGGAGCCTACGTTTCCATGCATTGTGTCAACCCCAAGTCCCACCATTCACCCTTGTACCACACAGCCTGGCCCTAAATTGACAGTGGCAGGTGTTTTGGAGTTGTTTTTAAAAGTAGTAGGAATTTATATATTTTCCAGAGCTTGTAATGGATTACAACAAGAAAATGGGCGGGGTTGACCATCTTGACTGAGGACTTATTGCAATGTTGGACAAACAGGCAGAAAATGGTGTAAGTATGTGCTTTGGGGGATGCTCAACATTGCCATCATAATCATGTGGGGGACCCTGCAAAGGCCCCTTCCCAGAAACCACAGGTGCTGGTCCCTGAAGGCATTCAAAAAGCAGCTTGTGCATTCACTTTGTGATATGGCTACAGTGGCAGGAGGAGGGGAGACAAGAGGGCGTGTGGACCGAGTTGTAACTCATTTGAAAGCAGGGGAAGTCTGAAGGGCGCAAGAGAGGGTGCGCATCCGGGGAGGATGCAGGACAAAGAGTGAGAGATATGTAGAGACCTCCTTTGGGTGCTCTACATATTCTGTGCCACTTTGCAGGATGGGGCCATGCTTCCAGAAGTTCCATGATATGTTGTAGGCTAAATGCAAACATTAAACTGACAGTGTGGAAAATGAATTTCTCCTACAAATATTTGATTGTCTCTGAACAGTTATGTTTTGTATATTCTCTCTTTATCTCTATCTAATACTTGTTGCATTCACCGAATTGTTGTCGAAGTAGGCTACTATTTCTACGTTTTGTGTCAAGCCTGGTCTGTACTAAATCTTATTGAGACAGGTTACCTACATTTTGAAATAGTCCCTGAATGGTTGTTTGCATTTTTACATTGTTGCAGAAGTAATAATCATTGTCAATCAAATAGCCTACTTTGTGTGGGTTTTGAAATACTTTCTGAATTTTGTCCTCTGGTCACATTTAGGATAGTTTTGTATTTGAATGTAAATAATATTTAAGTATATACTGAACAAAAATATAAACAAAGCATGCAACAATTTCAAAGATTTGACTTAGTTACAGTTCATAGAAGGAAATCAGTCAACTGAAATAAATACATCAGGACCTAATCTATGGATTTAATATGACTGGGCAGGGGCGCACTGGGTAGCCAGGTCCAGCCAATCGGAATGCGTTTTTCCCCACAAAACGGCTTGATTATAGAAAGAAATACTAATCAGTACCCCCTCCTCAGACAATCCCACAGGTAAAGAAGCAGGGTGTAGAGGTCCTGGGCTGGCGTGGTTACTATACATCCTGTCGGGCTATATCACCACCTGGTACGGCAACTGCTCCGCCCACAACCGTAAGGCTCTCCAGAGGGTAGTGAGGTCTGCACAACGCATCACCGGGGGCAAACTACCTGCCCTCCAGGACACCTACACCACCCGATGTCACAGGAAGGCCATAAAGATCATCAAGGACAACAACCACCCGAGCCACTGCCTGTTCACCCCACTATCATCTAGAAGGCGAGGTCAGTACAGGTGCATCAAAGCAGGGACCGAGAGAGACTGAAAAACAGCTTCTATCTCAAGGCCATCAGACTGTTAAACAGCCACCACTAACATTGAGTGGCTGCTGCCATACATGTAAAAAAATTATCACTAGCCACTAGTCACTAGCCTTTAAACAATGGCACTTAATATAATGTTTACATACCCTACATTACTCATCTCATATGTATATACTGTACTCGATACCATCTACTGCATCTTGCCTATGCTGTTCTGTACCATCACTCATTCACATATCTTTATGTACATATTCTTCATCCCTTTACACTTGTGTGTATAAGGTAGCTGTTGTGAAATTGTTAGGTTAGATTACTCGTTGGTTATTACTGCATTGTCGGAACTAGAAGCACAAGCATTTCGCTACACTCGCATTAACATCTGCTAACCATGTGTATGTCACAAATAAAATTTGATTTGATTTGATTTACATGTGGTCTGCGGTTGTGAGGCAGGTTGGATGTACTGCCAAATTCTCTAAAACAACTCTGGAGGTGGCTTATGGTAGAGAAATGTACATAAAATTATCTGGAACCAGCTCTGGTGGACATTCCTGCATGCCAATAGCACGCTCCCTCAAAATTTGAGACATCTGTGGCATTGTGTTGCCTGACAAAACCGCATTTATTGTCCCCAGCACAAGGAGCACCTGTGTAATGATCATGCAGTTTAATCAGCTTCTTGATATGCCACACCTGTCAGGTGGATGGATTATCTTGGCAAAGGAGAAATGCTCACTAACTGGAATGCAAACCATTTTGAGAGAAATAAGCTTTATGTGCAAATGGAAAATGTATTGGATCTTTTATTTCAGCTCATGAAACATGAGACCAACACTTTACATGTTGCGTCTACATTTTGAGTGAGTAATTAGGTCAAATGTATTACAATTTGAATACTCTAGTTCTTTGTTGTGTTGAGTGTTAATAGTTTTTTTGATAGAGACTGTCTTTACACAATGGAAGACAAAATTTGTGTTATTCCTATCGACATGAATGTGGTGTCATATTAAGGAAGCGGTTGTGCTCTTTAAAAGTAAGTTAAGTTGTAGTTGTCATTTGTTCTTGGTTTTTGAGCTATCTGTTTGTTTGAAATGTGTGAGAAATGTTGATTTATCTTGAAAGTTCTCAGTAATCTACAGCAGAGTTCTAGAATTCTATTGGGGTTTAAAGGGTTAAATGTTTCATGCAATATTTCATGAAGCTATTTATAACACATCTAGCTTATTTGGGGTCAAAAAATGTTATACTCCAAGCACAGATAGGACACATGGAAATATATTTGACTTTAAATAGAACCATAAGGATACCTGTAGAAAACGTTATGCTGAAGTACTGAAATTTCCACAGAAGAATGTTGTTTCTTAATGTTGTCTGAACTATTTGAGAGCATTTCCAAAGTCAAGCCATGCTCTGTTAATGTTATGAAATACAAATAAAAAAAATCTGGATCCTTAAATGGGCTGAGAATGTGCTAAAGCTAAGTAACTGTCTTGCACCATTCCCCAAAAGTTGTGGGAAGGTAGTATGCAAAATAACCATAGGACAACCAGCTCTCACCAAGCTCTAAAAAAACACATGGTTCTCAGAACGTTATGTACTAGCTGGGGACTGTTCTGGAATCTTGATCAAGGGCACTGCTCAGGCTGTTGCCACCTGCAGTTAGGCTACCTTCACGCATCTAGTAAATGCACTCCCCGTGATAAAAGTGTTTAAAACCCAAAAAGAGGAGGCCTAGGCTACCCGCTGTGCTGATGCTGCATATAGCGCAGGAGAGAAAATAAGCCGAAAGCAGTTATTCAAGTTCAGTAGACTATCATTACTTTTCAAAGCAAGAATCCTTAATTGAAACAATAACCATGTGTTTTGGTAGAAAGCTTAGCCGTGGGCCTGAACAAATGTAACCACTCTCAAATTCATAGACAGAGCTATGGATGCAAGGACATACCAAAATCAAGCCTATAGATTTAACCATATGTTGTTTATTTAACCTGTATTTAACCATGTTTTGTTGACATTTAAAACAAGCTTGTATTTTGGGTACGATAGTTGAACTAAGCTCATGATGCATTTATAAGTTCAATTCTTCAAGAAATAATGGGTATATATAATTCATTTATAAGTCCAAAAATGTATGTAGCAACTATATAAGGATTCCAGCTTTAACTTCGCTGTACACGTGTCCGAGAGAAATGTGATTTGAAATAGGCATTACCAAGCAAGGGGAGGAATAACTTGATTATGTATGCGTGCAAACCTGTCGAGCGCACTTCTAACTGTAAATTGTTAAGGCGTAGGCGCACTTACAAAGGAGTCACTCATTGTCAAATGTGAATGTCTGTTCATTTAGCATCTGTGGAGGCATCAATTTAACCAAGTGAGTCATTCGACTTCATGTATCATATGAGTGATTATTGTGGAAGTTCATTAATCACACAAATGTGAGTTTATTATCCGTTTGCATCTGGTCTGTATATACTGCATATGGCCAATGATGCATACCAAGCGCACGTGGCTCCACCGGTGACTATTGCTGTTTTACTTGTTATATGGAAAGACTATATGGGTGTTGGTTTGGAATTCTTAGGAACTGTTTTACTGTATGCAGAAAAACAGATCCAGTAGGCTATTTATTGCCTTGGCTCTTTAGACCCATGAGTACATTAGGGAGGTTTCTCTACAGTGATGCGTATGCTGTGACAAGTTAATGAGCGGATGTAATTAATTCTGCAACTCTGGTAGACAGGGGTAGATCAAGGCTAACGGATAGACGGGGGATTAGAGAATTGTGTTAAGTTTTCGTCACGTTTACTCATCACGTTACTTGTCTGGCCAGCCACCACGAGACAGCAGCGAGCGCGCACGAGTCAATTAGGCCTACAGGCTTGACAGTTTACCATGGATGTATAAATTAAAAAAAAAATACATATATTATATATATATATATATATATTATTATTTTTTTTACATCCGTGGTAAGCTGTCAAGCCTGTATATATATATATATATATATATATATATATATATATATATATATATATATATATATATATATATATATATATATATATAAATATATATATATGTTGTATTTATGTAACCATTATTTAATTAGGCAAGTGAGCTAAGAACAAATTCTTTTTTTACAATGATGTCCTACCAAATGGCAAAAGGCCTCCTGCGGAGACGGGGGCTGGGATAAAACAATATATATATATATATATATATAGGACAAAACACACATCATGACAGGAGAGACAACTTTACATAAAGAGAGACCTAAGACAACAACACAGCATGACAGCAACACATGACAACACAGCATGGTAGCAACACAACATGACAACAACATGGTAGCAACACAACATGGTAGAATCCCCAACATGGTAGCAGCACAAAACATGGTGCAAACATTATTGGGCACAGACAACAGCACAAAGGGCAAGAAGGTAGAGACAACAATACATCACGCAAAACAGCAATAACTGTCAGTAAAGAGTGTCCATGATTAAGTCTTTGAAGGAAGATATGGAGATAAAATGTGCAGTTAGAAGACACAGATCACTGCGAACTTCTGTTAGAGAGGAAAGAGCTGTTGAATAAATAAACAAAACCTTTTCTATCCTGTTATTTGCTGTATGTGTTTACAATATACCGCTGACCATTTCAGACTGTTCCATAAGATACAATAGCTGTATCCAATAGTGTGCGTGGGACCATCATTAGGCTATTAGTAATTGGCCAGGCTTATTGAAGCATTCAAAACGGAAATGTGGAACAATATTGTTGGAACTTTCTTTGCTCACTGTGTACGGTGCAGACAATTAGAACCATCACTCGATATACGCTATATTAGTGTCTTTACGCGTAACTGTGTTTAATGGTCGGCCAGCCTATTATTTGAGTCACAAAAGCAAGTCTCGAGTCACAAGGTCTTAGTCTCAGTCGAGTCCCAAGTAAAACGGGTCGAGTCTCGAATCAAATCGAAGTCGTGCATTCTAACTAAGTCTCAAGTCAAATATTTTTTTGGTATGTATTTATGCAACGACTTGTCTGTTTTTTTAGGCTACCAGGCAGCCCTTTTCATTATTTTGGCTACAACACATTTCGATGATGTAATTGTAAAATATGGACTTTGTAGCAGTCCTGAGAGAATTACATCAGCAGAAGACAATGCAGGTTGAAGTGCTAAGAGTGTAGATTTATTTACAGGTCTTGGTGATCCCATGTTGAAAGTACCATATCGTACAAAATATACACTGGCAATAGCCCAAAATAAATAACCTCTGTTCCAGGCAAAACAGGGACACAGGTAGACACAGGTAGAGGGCAAGACTGCACAGCACAGATTCAGACCATTTGCCATGAGACTCAAAAATTGAGCTCAGGTCCATCCTGTTTCCATTGGTCATCCTTGAGATGTTTCTACAACTTGATTGGATTCCACCTGTGGTAAATTCAATTGATTGGACATGATTTGGAAAGGCACACACACCTGTCTATATAAAAGTTACACAGTTGGCAGTGCATGTCAGAGCAAAAACCAAGCCATGAGGTCGGAGGAATTGTCCGTAGAGCTCTGAGACAGGATTGTATCGAAGCACATATCTGGGGAAGGGTACCAAAACATTTCTGCAGCATTGAAGGTCCCCAAGAACACAGTGGAGTCCATCATTCTTAAATGGAATACGTTTCAAACCACCAAGACTCTTCCTAGAGCCTAGGGGCGAAGGTTCACCTTCCAACAGGACAATGACCCTAAGCACACAACTAAGACAATGCAGGAGTGGCTTCGGGACAAGTCTCTGAATGTTCTTGAGTGGCACAGCCAGAGCCTGGCCTTGAACCTGTTCAAACATCTCTGGAGAGACCTGAAAATAGCTGTGCCTCGACGCCCCCCATCTAACTTGAAAGAGCTTGAGAGGATATGCGGTGAAGAATGGGAGAAATTCCCCAAATACTGGTGTGCCAAGCTTGTAGTGTCAAGAAAACCCGAGGCTGTAATTGCTGCCAAAGGAGCTTCAACAAAGTACTGAGTAAAGGTTCTGAATAACTATGTAAATTTGATATTTCAGTAGATTTTTTATACATTTGCAATAACGTCTAATAGCCTGTTTTTACTTTGTCATTATGAGGTATTGTGTGTAGATTGATGAGGGGATTTTTTAAAAAGAAGTCTGTAACGTAACAAAATGTGGAAAATGTCAAGGGGTCTGAATACTTTCCGAATACACTGAATAGGGACTTGGCCCCTCCCAGGACCACACAATTACCCAATTGGCAATTACAACCAATAAACTAGTTCTACAATGTAAAATGCATATTCCACATCCATTGTTACATTATAATTATGATTACTAATGATATGTCATCACCATTCATGCATGGAACAATCATTTTATCTTATTCAACGTACTGACTCCAAAGCATGGCGTGCAGCCCACGTAGCCTATTTCTATGCCCACATACTCCTATTACGCACAACCAGAATGACAGAAGTAGAACACAGACACACGGAATTCTGACATAGCCCGTGAAATATGAACAAATGAAACCATACATTGAATTGAAATTAACTGAACTTCTACCTCGTGGGTCTTGCTAATGTTCACGTGAACAATAAACATCGCGCCCACTCAGAGGGTAAGTAACGGTAGGCTAAATGAACATGCATGGAATCAAACATGAAACGTGTTGAAATAAAAGTTACCGGGATGGAATGATGAAACGCTAACAATTATTGTAGGATTAGATGGAATATAGATGTACCACATATGCATTTATTTTACTTGTGAAAGCAACCACAAACTTTTAAACAAGCAAAACGCTCTCTCTCCACTGGCAGGAGTTTGGAGAGACGCGCCTATGGTGAGTTATTATGGCAATCCTCTCTCCCTACAATTTGACGTTTGTGCTGCACCGGATCCTATGGCTTTACAAATCAGCAATCTGTTCGCAAGCTCACCTGTCCTGTGTTGATGGACAAGGATGATGCTGCGTGGAGAGAATCCATGGAGACTTTGTGCAACAAAATTAGTGACAAAATGTTACAAAACCTGGCAAAATAATTTCAAGCCATCAGTTTGAAGTCAATGTCGATTCCCGAATCTTGAGTCTCCAAGTCAAGTCTCAAGTTATTTAATTTTCTATCAAGTCCACTCTCAAGTCATCAAATTTGTGACTGTTGTCATGTAACTCGAGTCCACAACTCTGTAAATTAGGGTAGTCCTAAATAATTTGCCTTAAATTCATTATTTTCTATAGATTGATGATGATCCCTTTGGAGACTGTATATCAGACCCACGATTAATCCCTACAGAAGTCTTGACAGTGCATTATGATTCATCATTATACAACAGGGTGGGTCTAATCCGGAATGCTGATTTGTTAAAACCGCATTCCAGCTGGTGTCTATTTCACAAATTACCACCGGCTAAATCTATGAAGTTAAAATTTTATTTACTTACTCTGTTTCATCTGACTGTGCAATCCACTGTCTCATCAGCCCAGCCAGGCATTTTATAAACTTGATCTCCACTATAAAAAGCATCAAGACATTAGCTCACATTACTTTTAGACTAACATTTAGTTTTCAACAGCAGATATTTATCTTTCTGACATTTGCAACATTGTTTCAATGTTCAAATTCGACCTCCAGCTGTCCCATAGTAATGAACGAGTTGGGAAGAGACAGAGAGGCAGGCAGCTTTTCTCAGCCAGTCTAAATCATGAATCAGGTGGCACAATTTTTATGGATATATTACAAAGAAATGTCAATTGAAAAATTGTAAAACGAAACGAATCGCAGCCACTGTAGTTTTTCCAGCTTCAGTTTGAAGTGATTGTGTTAGCTGTGTTGTTGGCTAGCTCCTCTGAACAACAGTGTCCTGATGAGTGACCACATTTTCTATGCCAGGCGAAATCGCGATTCACTAGCTAATTGTTATGGACCTATCCAAATAAGTGTCACTAGAAAACAGCTTAAACAAATGCAAATGCGACTACTTTGCTGTTATTCTTGCTGCACTTTGTGACGTGACTGTAAATTAGCCACATCTGGTTAGCTAGCAAGCAAGGGATAAGAATGTTGCCAGCAAGTATGGCAATTGGAACATTTAGAACGAACGACTGGGTCGCGTCCATAGACACAAATAAAAAAGACTGAACGACTCGTGACCAGCCGGTTTGCTTAGTAACCCCAGATTTGTGTCAAGATTATATATTGTGGAAGGATGAAATAGTATGAATAAATTCATCAAAATAATCATCATTTGAATATGTTGGTAACCCGTTGTATAATGTGATAATGCCCTCGAAGCAGCAATATATCCTCCAAACACCGGTTTCTTGGGCATTATCACTTAAATAAATGTATAACATTTGAAGTGTAACAACTGGAAATCAAATAAAAAAGGTTTGCTTAAAAAACACAATCCACCTTAAATAACCCCAAACCAACATTAGTTATGTATTGACTAAATTGATTAACATAAGAGAACACACATTATCAAAAATACACCTAAACAGGAATGTCGGGCATGTCTTTTACGTGTGCATAATGAGCACTTGTGTGACCATAAGTAAGCACAGGGAGATAGGTGGCCTATATTCGTAATGCTATATGTCTCTTTAATTGTGACCTCCTTATCATCTAAGCCATCTCTTACTACCTGTCACTGTCTGCCTATTTGGGCAGGGGTGACCTTGGCCTAGAGAGCCAATGTCCCCATCAGCTAGTTTCCCAGACAGTATGATCTGAAAAGCCTATTGGGGTAGGAAAGTTTGGCGTTCAGTAAAGGTCTGTACTATAGCCAGCAGCTCCACAAGATCTGTCCCAGAGATGAGATGAAGAAACCCAGTGCATGTTGCCAAACTCCATATTTGGGGATGATCTGGAGATGCACGTTTTGTGCTCCAAGTTCTATTGCTATAAGTGAAATAATTTGAAGAATCATAAGCTACTAATAGGTTATTATTCCCTTTATAAGGCACACGAGTATCACACAGATTGGTTTATAGGCTTTAACTGGCTACTTGTTCTATTTGTTCAGCATACTGCTGTTTTCAACTCTCTAGAGACAGCAGGAGGGGTAGAGATACTCTGAATGATCGGCTATGAAAAGCCAACTGACATTTACTCTTGAGGTGCTGACCTGTTGTAGCCTCGACAACCACTGTGATTATTATTATTTGACCCTGCTGGTCATCTATGAACATTTGAACATCTTGGCCATGTTCTGTTATAATCTCCACCCGGCACAGCCAGAAGAGGACTGGCTACCCCTCATAGCCTGGTTCCTCTCTAGGTTTCGTCCTAGGTTCTGGCCTTTCTAGGGAGTTTTTCATAGCCACCATGCTTCTACACCTGAATTGCTTGCCGTTTGGGGTTTTAGGCTGGGTTTCTATACAGCACTTTGTGACATCAGCTGATGTAAGAAGGGCTTTATAAATACATTTGATTGATGATTGATGTTGCCATATCTGTTTTGAGTCTAGGGCAGAGCATCACCTTAAGGGTCAAACGAATAAAGAGTGTATCATATCTCGTGCCTTTAGTAATCAAGAGTTGTTTGTGTCGACCCATCCCCGAGCCGTGCTCTGGTTATCAGATGTGCCACCAGCGGTGCCAGTGTCCGTCCTTGTGAAGAAATTCTTGTGTGCCATGCACGCGCATGCATGCTGCAGCAGTTCAGTGTTTCCGTCTCTGTTGATCACCGGCTCACCTTGAATTAATGACGTTTGGAGAAAAAAAAACACTGTCAGCACACCATGGCGACTTTTGAGACCATAAATGAAAAAGGTTTCTTCACAATTTGATTCCTTTGAGAACCTTGCCATACAGGCTTTTATGAGGCACTTCAAATGATGACTTTTGGACAGCCTTAATTTAGACACTGGGAATTGCACCTTCAAAATGTCCATATTTTGCTTGATGAGGTTGAGAATTCAGCCTACCTTAATTTTTTAAAATGTTATTTTAATTTTAATAATTCAGGCTATACTTTTCAACATGCTACCAATTTACCTTTTCAATTCTCAGGTCACACACCTAACCACTGTTTCGGTAGCCCATTCAATTGCTGTTGTTTTTGTAGTGTAGTGTTATGTTGCTGTGTTGCAGAACTACAAAATGTAACAGTGACCTAACATCGACCTCCCATGCTAAATATGTCAGTGGTCAAGTTAAACACATTTTTTTGTTATAGCTTATGCATGGTCAGGTGCATGGACTATTTCTTAATTTGATGTATCAACTGTGTCTGCCTGTTTCTGTCTTGTCTATCTGTCTGTTTATGTATGTATAGAATGGTTCCAACACTCTTCCTGGAGAGCTACCTTCCAGTAGGTTTTTAGAGAGAGAGACTTGGCATACAGCCTACACCTTGTGAATGAGGAGGGCCAATATGCCCATATCTTGTAACTAACCACACCTACTTATGAGAGATTAATGTTTGCGCATGAGTAGCTATATACAGTACCAGTCAAAAGTTTGGACACACCTACTCATTCAAGGGTTTTTCTTTATTTTGACTATTTATTTTGACTAGAATAATAGTGAAGACATCAAAATTATTAAATTAGACATGTGGAATCATGTAGTAACCAAAAAAGTGTTAAATAAATCAAAATATATTTGAGATTTGAAATTCTTCAAAGTAGCCACCCTTTGCCTTAATGACAGGTTGCATGCTCTTGGCATTCTCTCAACCAGCTTCATGAGGTAGTCACCTGGAATGCATTTCAATTAACATGTGTGCCTTGTTAAAAGTACATTTGTGGAATTTCTTTCCTTCTTAATGCGTTTGAGCCAATCAGTTGTGTTGTGACAAGGTATGGGTGGTCACAGAAGATAGTTCTATTTGGTAAAAGACCAAGTCCATATTATGGCAAGAACAGCTCAAGTAAGCAAAGAGAAACAACAGCCATCATTACTATAAGACATGAAGGTAAGTCAAGCCAGAAAATGTCATTAACTTTTAAAGTTTCTTCAAGTGCAGTCGCAAAAACCATCAAGCGCTGTGATGAAACTGGCTCTCATGAGGACCGCCACAGGAAACGAAGACCCAGAGTTACCTCTTTTGCTGAGGATAAGTTCCTTAGAGTTACCAGCCTCAGAAATTGCAGCCCAAATAAATGCTTCACAGAGGTCAAGTAACAGACAGATCTCAACATCAACTGTTCAGAGGAGACTGCGTGAATCAGGCCTACATGGTCGAAATCCTGCAAAGAAACCACTAGTAAAGGACACTAATAATAAGAAGAGACTTGCTTGGGCCAAGAAACACAAGCAAAATACATTAGACCGGTGGAAATCTGTCCTTTGGCCTGATGAGTCCGTGCCTTTGTGAGACGCAGAGTAGGTGAACGAATGATCTCCGCATGTGTGGTTCCCACCATGAAGCATGGAGGAGGAGGTGAGATGGTGTGAGGGTGCTTTGCTGGGGACTCTGTCAGGATTTAGGTAGAATTCAAAGCACACTTAACCAGCATGGCTACCACAGCATTCTGCAGCGATAGGCCATCCCATCTCATTTGTGCTTAGTGGGACTAAAATTTGTTTTCCAACAGGACAATGACACAGCACACCTCAAGGCTGTGTAAGGACTATTTGACCAAGAAGTAGAGTGATGGAGTGCCGCATCAGATGACCTGGCCTCCACAATCACCCGACTTCAACCCAATTGAGATGGTTTGGGATGAGTTGGACCGCAGAGTGAAGGAAAAGCAGCCAATAAGTTCTCAGCATATGTGAGAACTCCTTCAAGACTTCTGGAAAAACATTCCTCATGAAGCTGGTTGAGAGAATGCCAAGAGTGTGCAAAACTGTCATCAGGGCAAATGGTGTCTACTTTAAAGAAGCTCAACTATAAAATATTTTAGTTTAACACTTTTTTGGTTACTACATGATTCCATATGTATTATTTCATCGTTCTTCACTATTATTTTACAATGTAGAAAATAGTACAAATAAAGAAAAACCCTTGAATGAGTAGGTGTGTCCAAACTTTTGACTGGTACTATATATATATGTTTGCGGTCACTTAGAAATGTCCTTGTTTTTTAAAGAAAAGCACATTTTTTTGTCCATTAAAATAACATCAAATTGATCAGAAATACAGTGTAGACATTGTTAATGTTATAAATGATTATTGTAGCTGGAAATGGCTGATTTTTAATGGAATCATCACAGCAACCATCACTCCTGTGTTCCAATGGCATGTTGTGTTAGCTAATTCAAGTTTATCATCTTAAAAGGCTAATTGACCATTAGATATTCTTGTCAAGAATGGTGATGAGGTTTTAATGTTTTCTTCTGCATGTCATATGGATGCTGATCCAATTGATGATAGTGTGAGAGGTTTCCTCTATTTATGTTATTTAACCAGGCACATCAGTTACAAGACATCTTATTTACAATGACAGGCTACCAAAAGACAATTTAAAACTGGGTGGTTCGAGCCCTGAATGCTGATTGGCTGACAGCCTTGGTATATCAGACAGTATACCAGGGGTATGACAAAACATGTATTTTTACAGCTCATCACTCCTGTGTTCCAATGGCACGATGTGTTAACTAATCCAAGTTTATCATTTTAAAAGGCTAATTGATCAGTAGAAAACCCTGTTGCAATTATGTTATCACCGCTGAAAACTGTTGTCCTGAATAAAGAAGCAATAAAACTGGCCTTCTTTAGACTAGTTGAGTATCTGGAGCATCTCAGTGAAGACGTGACTGAAGTAAAAGTAGGTCACATAGCGAGGCTTGCCGCCTCCCAACCTACTGTTCGCGTGACTCATCGGCAGCAAATGGGTGGGCTCAACCATACTGCAGACGTTGGACAACAGAGAAGAGAGGTACCATTTTTGACTATAGTCAAATGGTGCAAATGTTATACCTCTCTTCTCTGGTATGTAATTAAGCAATAAAGCACAAGGGGTTGTGGTACATGGCCAATATACCACGGCTATGGGCAGTTCTTATACCAGGGCTGTCAGCCAATCAGCATTCAGGGCTCGAAATACCCAGTTTATAATCAAGCATGTCTCATACTCAAAATACTAAGTAATTAGTCCAGCTAGTAGTGTTTTATGATCGTATCCAATGTGTCCTTATTTTTTTCAAAAAATAATAGGGTCATGTTGTATAGGCACAGTGCGTTTGGACATCAAGTTTATTTTAAAATTCACTATATCCTTAAGAAAATAATATAATTAATTAATTCCAATAAAATAACAACATTGTAAGCTATGCCATAATGCACAGTCCATAGCAAAGCACACACATCCCCGGGTCCCTAGTCTTTTCAGTTCTCTGCAGCTAGTGACTGGAATGAACTGCAACAAACACTCAAACTGGACATTTTATCTCAATCTCTTCATTCAAAGACTCAATCATGGACAATCTTACGGACAGTTGTAGCTGCTTTGCGTGATATATTGTTGTCTCTACCTTCTTGCTCTTTGTGCTGTTGCCTGTGCCCAATAATGTTTGTGCATGTTTTGTGCTGCTATCATGTTGTGTTGCTACCATGCTGTGTTGTCATATGTTGCTCCCTTGCTATGTTGTTGTCTTAGGTCTGTCTTTATGTAGTGTTGTGTTGTCTCTCTTGTTGTGATGTGTGTTTTGTTCTATATTTATATATATTTATTTTTAATCACATAATCCATAAATAAAATAACGTAAAAACTATTTAACTACCCCGTGGTTTTATTATAGCATTATGTAAAACATATATATAATCCTTAGGTGCATATTTTGTCGCAGGGTCCCCGGTGCTTCATATGTGAGCGCTATGGCACAGTGGACGGTGTTATGGGTGTAAGATGGCACAGACATTCAAACAGACGGGTCTGCCAGCCCGAGAGCGTGAGAGGAGTGTCAACACTAATAAACACTGCAGCGGATATGCATGGTCACCGGGCTTGTCCACGTGACAGGGGCGCTGTTACGATCAGGCATACTTGAGTGGGAGCCGATCCTCTGCTATTTTCGTGGAGATAATAGCACTTTAGATCACCCACTTTAGCATCACCCAGTCATAGGCTACATCAATGTAAACACTTATCAGAGGAGAGGTAGAGAGACATGTGAGGGAAGAAGCGCCACATAATCTTGGATTTGTATATCTCCATATTATATGCCTAGGCTATAGTCTATTCGGGAAAAACGACCTAGGACGAGGCATACCGTTTTCTTTTTGAATGTTTCTTTGTATTAATAGGTTATTGTTAAAATATTATAGCAGGCTATTACTTTTTGGCTGTTGATGTTGGCCTATCCATGCATGCTTATGAAAAACAGTTTACTAAAAACAGGTGTTGCACCTGAATGCTACTTTACAGTGATGGGTGGGACTGACACCCGTTTCAGTATGCCCTCTTGTGGTTAAAGAGCAGCATTGATCCACAGTGACTAACACCAATGTAACAGCCTGTGGTCTCTACTGTAGAATATGTTGAGATATTAACTAATTTACAAGAAAAGTGGTAACATGTAATGGTTTATCTCCAACTACTCTTCAATAAACATAACTCCCTTACAAGATAGGGAATTAGGGAGCCCAGAATTGTCCTCTCCCCAAATAGAGAAGAGCCCAAACTAATATCAAGTAAGCAGATGAAATGCCATAGCTGTACTCGTTCCACAATATAAAAAATATATAAAAAATAATTGGTGGTGACTGAGCCAGTTGCCAATTGGTTGCACCTAATCCCAGTGTGAATAGAGAAAATATGAACTCTCTCGACCATAACAATTTTATCATGGTTGCATGATTGTACAAGATATATTAACTACAACAAATTGTAACAATCATAAAAATGGGGTAGGAATATGCATTTGTCTTGGCATTTTTATTATTGGGAAATCTTTTGAGCTCAGCGCAACCGCTCGCTAATTGACCAATCAGAGGCGAGCAGACAAGGAACGCATGCGCATTATCATTATTTTAAAACGACCTGAGAAGAGGGGCATCAAGGCGATAGGTGAGTTCGAATGAGTACGGAGAATATCAAATAGGTAGGTGGCCTTTAGTGAGAAGTGTAAAGCACAATGTGTTATAACGTTCAAGAGAAAAACTTAACTTTGTAAAGCGTTTAAAGTTAAAATGGCGTCAAATGAGACCGGGTTGGTTGAAGGCAAAGTGGCTGTCATTGTTTTGCTCTTTGCTGCGGACCTAAAATGGAGGACTTGGCTAACCAGTCAGCTGGCCAACTAAGCGACTGCAGCTCTGCTGTAACGTTTGTTATTCTAGAACTGTTCCCCTTGTAACCAAGCAATTGCCAGTCCCTGCATAATGTTTTCTTCAAACACCAGCTAGGTCAATTATACACAGCATTGGGTAGCCGACGAAACTCAACTCTTTAATGATTGTATAAGCTTGCTAACGTTAACTACCTCGTCTGCTAGGCATGCCTGTATTGTTGCGATGCAAGTCAGTTTATCTCCGGGTTGCTCGATTGTTGTTATTGTGTCAGTTTGTTGGTTTATGTGTCAATATCGTACAGATTATTCATGGGCGTATAGAAATGCGCGAGGAGGGAAATTGTAGTTAGTAGCAACCAGAGATTAAGAACGCTAACGTTATTAGCAAAGTGGCTTCCTTAGTTGGGCTATATCTGATGTAAGAGAGGGCATTGTGGCTGATTCCTGTCTGTTTCAACATTTGATTTTAGTTAGTTTATGCCTGATAACCTTGTCTATGTTGAATTTAACTGTGTGCCCATCTGACATCCCTCCCTTGTATTTCAGGCTTGCATGGACATCTAGACAGCCCACTGTTGAGGAGAAACGGCATCCACGGTGTGAGATCAAGCTCTTTGTGCCACCAACGCCCCTGTCAGGAGGACATTGGTGGGCGTTGGTTGGCAAGGGTTCTGGGGGTGGGGTTGCCACGACAATGACATCCACTGTGTTCACAAGTGGAGGATATAAGCTAGACACAGTAGGGAAGATTGATTTGGTCAAAGCTCCAGCAGGAGGAACACCAGATTCCTTCATTGGCCTGAGGAGGGAGCCAAGTGAATACGTCATCGGAGTCCCAAACGTGCTGGGCAGTATCCACAACAGCAGCGGCCAGCAGCTCCACGGGAAAGCCAAGGTGGTGCCAGGACAGGCACCGATTACCTGCAGGCCTGGATCTGGACAGAACCCTGGGCTTGGGTCTGGGCAAGAGGAGAACTGGGTGATCTTTGGAGCCCAAACTCCCCAGGGCAAACCAATGGGGGGCGATGGCACCACACCAGTCAAGAGCAAGACACTACTAGGACAGACAAACAGCAATATGGGCAAGACAGACCTTGCAGTACTCAACACTATCAAACAGCCCTGGGACGATGCAGTGTGTGGCAGGGAGGTCAGAGGGGCTACTACTGCATCAATCATGGGGGCACAGTCATCAGAACACAGCCCAGATGGCAAAAGAGGGAATATTAGGAAAGGACCTGGTCACTCCCCTACACAGACCAGCTGCATACGCCAGATCCTCCTCCTCCAACTGGAACTCATTGAACAACAGCAACAGCAGCTCCAGTCCAAGAGCAAGGAGATAGATGACCTCAAAGCTGAGAAGGAAATGGTATGCTAGCAAACACAATGCATAACATTTCAATTGTCGATCCTGGTCAGCATATTTTGTGAAAAATTGAATTTTCCAGAATAACCAGCAGTAGGTATTTCACCTCCAACCTAGGCCAGCTCCACAATGCCACCAGTGGTATTGTGATGTAATAGCAGTGCGGCACTATTATGACATCATTGTTTCTATGAAGTGTAAGGTTATTGAAGTCAACTAAATTGGCCTCAATATATTTTTGATGTACTCTTATGGACTGTAAATCTCAAGTGTTGAAGAGAATAGGCTACCCTTCAAGACAAACTATTTAAATGCCAAATCATAAGGGGGTATAAACCTCACTTTAGCCCCACTGATGTGACACGTTTTTTCACTACTGCAGCTCATGGCGCGGATCGAGCGCATGGCTCGCCGTCTGCAGCTAGGTAAGAAGGATGGGTGTGACCAGTGCCCCAACCACATCCCTAGCCTGCAGGAAGACCAGGCGGCAATGCCAGGGACACCAGAGGGGCAGGGGCTGTCTGAGTGCCACAGCAGCCATACACCCCGAACGCTGAATTTTGGCAGAGGAGGCAAGGGCCACAAACGGTAGGGCTCCACATTCAGTTTTTTAAATATTTTTATTTTTTTAACTTCATGATATGACATACTTCCTAGATCAGGCCTGGGCAATTATTTTCCATGGATGGCCACATTAGAATATATTTTTGCCATTGCGGGCCAGAATCCTATTACAAGCTCCTTCCACAAACTTGGCCATCTCACGTTTGTGTGGTAGGAGAGATTTGCATGACCTGACTCTGTCTTCCAACAGTGAGGCAAACTGCCTGTGGTTTAAAGATTTTGCGCTTATGAAGTTTACCACTTTAATGACTGTATCCACAACATTGCTCATTTTCAGAATACATTTACAGAGCACCTCCTGATGGATAATGCAATGCAGGAAAAAACATTCTGATCTGGGTTCAACTCAGCTACTTGATCTTGTATCCTTTTGAAAAGGCCAACATTTGTTCCTGTCAAGTTTGAGCAAGCATCAGTGGTCACACTGGATAACTTTTAAAAACTCCGTCCCAGCTTTGCCACACACTTATTAACCTCCTCCAATAAATCTTTGTGGTGGTGGTGCTCTTCATTGACTGCACTGAAGCTCCTCTGTCTGGGTTTATGACTTGTTAGAATATCAACAACTGCGCTGTGTCACGTGAATCACTGCTCTCATCCAGGGCCAAGGAGAAATAGGTGAAATCCTTGTCTTTCAACTGTTGTTCCATATTCTCTGCGATGTCCTCAACACGCTGTGTCACTGTCCGTATTGACAGGGAAACATTTTCAAACAGCTCTTTCTTGTCAAAAAAACATTCTTTAATGAATATGCCCTTGGTGAATGGCTTGGTATGTTTAGCAATTTTGTGGGACAGTACATAGCTAGCTCTCACAATTCCAGCGTTTGCTGAATGCAGTTTTGTGAAAAGTCCTTGCTGCTTTTGCAACTGAGAAAGCAACTCTTTTGATGCATATTTCTCTGCATGCTTTGTCTGGAAGTGTTGGGACAAATTGTAGTCTTTCAAGACAGCGATGCTCTCTTTGCACACTAAGCACACAGCTTTCCCTTTACCTCAAAGAAGTACAGTCGTGGCCAAAAGTTGAGAATGACACATTAATTTCCACAAAGTTTGCTGCTTCAGTGTCTTTAGATATTTTTGTCAAATGTTACTATGGAATACTGAAGGATAATTACAAGCATTTCACAAGTGTCGGGTTTTTGACAATTACATGAAGTTGATGCAAAGAGTCAATATTTGCAGTGTTGACCCTTCTTTTTCAAGACTTCTGCAATCTGCCCTGGCATGCTGTCAATTAACTTCTAAATCAAATCAAATCAAATTTATTTGTCACATACACATGGTTAGCAGATGTTAATGTGAGTGTAGCGAAATGCTTGTGCTTCTAGTTCCGACAATGCAGTAATAACGAACAAGTAATCTAACTAACAATTCCAAAAAAAACTACTGTCTTATACACAGTGTAAGGGGATAAAGAATATGTACATAAGGATATATGAATGAGTGATGGTACAGAGCAGCATAGGCAAGATACAGTAGATGATATCGAGTACAGTATATACATATGAGATGAGTATGTAAACCAAGTGGCATAGTTAAAGTGGCTAGTGATACATGTATTACATAAGGATGCAGTCGATGATATAGAGTACAGTATCTACGTATGCATATGAGATGAATAATGTAGGGTATGTAACATTATATAAGGTAGCATTGTTTAAAGTGGCTAGTGATATATTTACATCATTTCCCATCAATTCCCATGATTAAAGTGGCTGGAGTAGAGTCAGTGGCATTGACAGTGTGTTGGCAGTAGCCACTCAATGTTAGTGGTGGCTGTTTAACAGTCTGATGGCCTTGAGATAGAAGCTGTTTTTCAGTCTCTCGGTCCCAGCTTTGATGCACCTGTACTGACCTCGCCTTCTGGATGACAGCGGGGTGAACAGGCAGTGGCTCGGGTGGTTGATGTCCTTGATGATCTTTATGGCCTTCCTGTAGCATCGGGTGGTGTAGGTGTCCTGGAGGGCAGGTAGTTTGCCCCCGGTGATGCGTTGTGCAGACCTCACTACCCTCTGGAGAGCCTTACGGTTGAGGGCGGTGCAGTTGCCATACCAGGCGGTGATACAGCCCGCCAGGGTGCTCTCGATTGTGCATCTGTAGAAGTTTGTGAGTGCTTTTGGTGACAAGCCGAATTTCTTCAGCCTCCTGAGGTTGAAGAGGCGCTGCTGCGCCTTCTTCACGATGCTGTCTGTGTGAGTGGACCAATTCAGTTTGTCTGTGATGTGTATGCCGAGGAACTTAAAACTTGCTACCCTCTCCACTACTGTTCCATCGATGTGGATGGGGGGGTGTTCCCTCTGCTGTTTCCTGAAGTCCACAATCATCTCCTTAGTTTTGTTGACGTTGAGTGTGAGGTTATTTTCCTGACACCACACTCCGAGGGCCCTCACCTCCTCCCTGTAGGCCGTCTCGTCGTTGTTGGTAATCAAGCCTACCACTGTTGTGTCGTCCGCAAACTTGATGATTGAGTTGGAGGCGTGCGTGGCCACGCAGTCGTGGGTGAACAGGGAGTACAGGAGAGGGCTCAGAACGCACCCTTGTGGGGCCCCAGTGTTGAGGATCAGCGGGGAGGAGATGTTGTTGCCTACCCTCACCACCTGGGGGCGGCCCGTCAGGAAGTCCAGTACCCAGTTGCACAGGGCGGGGTCGAGACCCAGGGTCTCGAGCTTGATGACGAGCTTGGAGGGTACTATGGTGTTGAATGCCGAGCTGTAGTCGATGAACAGCATTCTCACATAGGTATTCCTCTTGTCCAGATGGGTTAGGGCAGTGTGCAGTGTGGTTGAGATTGCATCGTCTGTGGACCTATTTGGGCGGTAAGCAAATTGGAGTGGGTCAAGGGTGTCAGGTAGGGTGGAGGTGATATGGTCCTTGACTAGTCTCTCAAAGCACTTCATGATGACGGATGTGAGTGCTACGGGGCGGTAGTCGTTTAGCTCAGTTACCTTAGCTTTCTTGGGAACAGGAACAATGGTGGCCCTCTTGAAGCATGTGGGAACAGCAGACTGGTATAGGGATTGGTTGAATATGTCCGTAAACACACCGGCCAGCTGGTCTGCGCATGCTCTGAGGGCGCGGCTGGGGATGCCGTCTGGGCCTGCAGCCTTGCGAGGGTTAACACGTTTAAATGTCTTACTCACTTCGGCTGCAGTGAAGGAGAGACCGCATGTTTTCGTTGCAGGCCGTGTCAGTGGCACTGTATTGTCCTCAAAGCGGGCAAAAAAGTTGTTTAGTCTGCCTGGGAGCAAGACATCCTGGTCCGTGACTGGGCTGGGTTTCTTCCTGTAGTCCGTGATTGACTGTAGACCCTGCCACATGCCTCTTGTGTCTGAGCCGTTGAATTGAGATTCTACTTTGTCTCTGTACTGGCGCTTAGCTTGTTTGATAGCCTTGCGGAGGGAATAGCTGCACTGTTTGTATTCAGTCATGTTACCAGACACCTTGCCCTGATTAAAAGCAGTGGTTCGCGCCTTCAGTTCCACACGAATGCTGCCATCAATCCACGGTTTCTGGTTGGGGAATGTTTTAATCGTTGCTATGGGAACGACATCTTCAACGCACGTTCTAATGAACTCGCACACCGAATCAGCGTATTTGTCAATGTTGTTGGCTGACGCAATACGAAACATCTCCCAGTCCACGTGATGGAAGCAGTCTTGGAGTGTGGAGTCAGCTTGGTCGGACCAGCGTTGGACAGACCTCAGCGTGGGAGCTTCTTGTTTTAGTTTCTGTCTGTAGGCAGGGATCAACAAAATGGAGTCGTGGTCAGCTTTTCCGAAAGGGGGGCGGGGCAGGGCCTTATATGCGTCGCGGAAGTTAGAGTAACAATGATCCAGGGTCTTTCCACCCCTGGTTGCGCAATCGATATGCTGATAAAATTTAGGGAGTCTTGTTTTCAGATTAGCCTTGTTAAAATCCCCAGCTACAATGAATGCAGCCTCCGGATAAATCGTTTCCAGTTTGCAGAGAGTTAAATAAAGTTCGTTCAGAGCCATCGATGTGTCTGCTTGGGGGGGGATATATACGGCTGTGATTATAATCGAAGAGAATTCTCTTGGTAGATAATGCGGTCTACATTTGATTGTGAGGAATTCTAAATCAGGTGAACAGAAGGATTTGAGTTCCTGTATGTTTCTTTCATCACACCATGTCACGTTGGCCATAAGGCATACGCCCCCGCCCCTCTTCTTACCAGAAAGATGTTTGTTTCTGTCCGCGCGATGCGTGGAGAAACCCGCTGGCTGCACCGCTTCGGATTGCGTCTCACCAGTGAGCCACGTTTCCGTGAAACAGAGAACGTTACAGTCTCTGATGTCCCTCTGGAATGCTACCCTTGCTCGGATTTCATCAACCTTGTTGTCAAGAGACTGGACATTGGCAAGAAGAATGCTAGGGAGTGGTGCACGATGTGCCCGTCTCCGGAGTCTGACCAGAAGACCGCTTCGTTTCCCTCTTTTTCTGAGTCGTTTTTTGGGTCGCTGCATGGGAACCATCCCGTGGCGCTGGTTGTAAGGCAGAACACAGGATCTGCATCGCGAAAAACATATTCTTGGTCGTACTGGTGGTGAGTTGACGCTGATCTTATATTCAGTAGTTCTTCTCGGCTGTATGTGATGAAACCTAAGATGACCTGGGGTACTAGTGTAAGAAATAACACGTAAAAAAACAAAAAACTGCATAGTTTCCTAGGAACGCGAAGCGAGGCGGCCATCTCTGTCGGCGCCGGAAGTACTAGGCCACATCTTGACAGATGGCAGCCCATTCTTGCATAATCAATGCTTGGAGTTTGTCAGAATTTGTGGGGTTTTGTTTGTCCACCCGCCTCCTGAGGATTGACCACAAGTTCTCAATGGGATTAAGGTCTGGGGAGTTTCCTGGCCATGGACCCAAAATATCAATGTTTTGTTCCCCGAGCCACTTAGTTATCACTTTTTTTTTTTTACCTTTATTTTACTAGGCAAGTCAGTTAAGAACAGTTTCTTATTTTCAATGACGGCCTAGGAACAGTGGGTTAACTGCCTGTTCAAGAGCAGAACGACAGATTTTGTACCTTGTCAGCTCGGGGATTTGAACTTGCAACCTTTCGGTTACTAGTCCAATGCTCTAACCACTAGGCTACACTGCCGCCCCATGGCAAGGTGCTCCATCATGCTGGAAAAGGCATTGTTCATCACCAAACTGTTCCTGGATGGTTGGGAGAAGTTGCTCTTGGAGGATGTGTTGGTACCATTCTTTATTCATGGCTGTGTTCTTAAGCATAATTATGAGTGAGCCCACTCCCTTGGCTGAGAAGCAACCCCACACATGAATTGTCTCAGGATGCTTTACTGTTGGCATGACACAGGACTGATGGTAGCGCTCACCTTCTCCGAACAAGATTTTTTCTGGATGCCCCAAACAATCGGAAAGGGGATTCATCAGAGAAAATGACTTTACCCCAGTCCTCTGCAGTCCCATCCCTGTACCTTTTGCAGAATATCAGTCTGTCCCTGATGTTTTTCCTGGAGAGAAGTGTCTTCTTTGCTGCCCTTCTTGACACCAGGCCATCCTACAAAAGTCTTCGCCTCACTGTGTGTGTAGATGCACTCACACCTGCCTGCTGCCATTCCAGAGCAAGCTCTGTACTGGTGATCCCGCAGCTGAATTAACTTTAGGAGACGGTCCTTGCTTGACTTTCTTGGGTGCCCTGAAGCCTTCTTCACGACAATTGAACCGCTCTCCTTGAAGTTCTTGATGATCCGATAATTGGTTGATTTAGGTGCAATCTTACTGGCAGCAATATCCTTGCCTGTGAAGCCCTTTTTGTGCAAATCAATGATGACTGCATGTGTTTCCTTGCCGGTAACCATGCTTGACAGAGGAAGAACAATGATTTCAAGCACCACCCTCCTTTTGAAGCTTCCAGTCTGTTATTCGAACTCATTCAGAATGACAGAGTGATCTCCAGCCTTGTCCTCGTCAATACTCACACCTGTGTTAACGAGAGAATCACTGACATGTCAGCTGGTCCTTTTGTGGCAGGGCTGAAATGCAGTGGAATTTTTGATGGGGAGATTCAGTTCATTTGCATGGCCAAGAGGGACTTTGCAATTAATTGCAGTTCATCTGATCACTCTTCATAACATTCTGGAGTATATGCAAATTGCCATCATACAAACTGAGGCAGCAGACTTTGTGAAAATGTATATTTGGCCATGACTGTATTTTGTTGTCCACTCTTGCTAGAACATCCTACATTCATTGTCTACCTTTCTTTTAAATCTTACAAATTTTTGCGCAATTTCTAGCTAGCTAATATTTGTGACTGTGGCGTGTGTGTCAGCCTGTCAGTCAATGTATGTCCTTGTGCAGTTATTTATACGTGCCTTCAAAATAAATGTCCAACAAGTGGTGGGAGTTAAATCATTACACAAAGGCAAGTATTCATTGGGCTTTTAATTTGAATAACAAATACGTTTTTCAAAACTTTACTAAAGCAAATTCTTTGATCTGAGCATGATTCCGCAGGCCGTGTTGAATCAGGTCGCGGGCCCAGGCCTGTCCTAGATCCATACATGGATAGATATATCTATGTACTGTAGATTCATGCAAAGCCCCTTATTGTCCCTCACACAATTCCTCTAAAGTTTGTTTTGTTCTTGCCAATAGGCGTTTCCTCTTCCAGGACCCCAGGGCAGCCAAACGACGTGCCCAAGCCAAGGCCTCCCAGTCCCCACACAACGAGGCACTTCTCCCCAAAGAGGAGCCTCTGGACGGGGAAGAGTTTTCGGATGGGTCTCCTGGGACCTGCTCGGCCGCCACTGAGGAACTAGACTACCTGTCCACCACAGACATGTACCTGTGTCGCTGGCATGTGCCTCCCCTGTCACCAACTTTGCGGGAGCCCTCACCCAAGAAGGAGGAGCCTGTGGCCAGTGAGTGTTACAAACTGTCATGAAGTGGTTGTATTGAATCCCCCAAAAATAGGGAAACGGGCAAAATAAGTATGAACAACACATAAGAAGGCTGAGACTTGGGCCTAAGTATTTTGGAATAGGCCACATTATTGCTTTTTGTTGCTTTATCTTTTGTAAAATGTGTGCAAAACAGCATTTGTAAAATTGCATATGTGGTGGAATGACCTTCTCCCTCTTGTACACAGTTCCCTCGTGGAAGGAAAACCTTATGGAGCCCCTGGGAGAGGAGGAGGAGGCGGCATCTGATATCCCTGAGGTGGGTACTTGTCTTGCTCTGTTTGAAGCCCTATGCTGGTGGAAGTCCAGATTAGACCCCTGGTCAGGAGGTCTAAAGTCCAAATGTTTTCTCTTACAGAATCTGGATGACAATGTCTTCCTGAAACGCCACTCGAAGCATGAACTGGATGAGAAGAGAAGGAAGAGGTAAGGGAGGGCTAGAGTTTACTTGTCTGACCAACTCTTGTTCTGAGTCTGTGTTTCTCTGGCATACCTCTTCTACCTTTCTTCTTATTTTTGTGTCCCTTATTTTGAACTTCTGTTGCCGTGTTCTTCACTCTCCTTCATTCACCTCCCGTAGATGGGACATCCAGCGGATCCGTGAGCAGCGGATGTTCCAGCGACTGCAGCAGCGCATGAACAAGAGGAAGGGTATCCAAGAGAGTGAGCCAGAAGTGTTCTCTTTCTACCCAGAAGCCGAGGATGGTAAGCCCACCTATACACTGAATTTTTAGATACAACTGCACTGTTGGAGCTAGGAACACAAGCATTTTGTTACACCCGCAATAACATCTGCTAAATATGTGTATGTGACCAATAACATTGTATTTTTTAGATCTGGCCAACAAGCAACTATCCCATTAGTAATGTCTGTTGAGATTAAATGTTGTCATTTGAAATACTGAGCAGGGTCTTGGACTCATCACTTATGAAGGTGTTCTTTCTCTCTCCTCAGTGGAGTCCCTCATGATCACCCCCCACCTTCCAGTGGTGGTGTTTGGCCGACCTCTGCCAAAGCTGTCAAGACGGTGAGTTGAGTCATACGCACTGGTTCTTAAATAACACTGAGCCAAACATCACTTGAATATAATCTGAGTGCTTGCTTCCTAAACTAAACCCCAGTGTTTCTCTATTCACCCTTGAAGGATCTTTGACCTGCCCTGGCTGGACGAGCGAAGCCGCTGTCGAGTAGAGGTGCCCAAAAAGCAGACCCCCCACCGGACCTGCCGAAAATAAATAAATCTGTCCTTTCCAGCTGAGTTCAAGAGAGGAGACACCGGCTGGATTGGTGCCAGGCAGCACCCCTCTGTGTGAACGTCTGCCTTGTTATTTGGGAGAGTACTACAGACAATCCCCTAAAATCAAAAGATGCACTGTGCCACAGTTTGGTCATGGTTGCTGGACCGCAGAGCGGATCCTATTGTTTGTTCATAGTAGGGCTGGTTTGGAAGAAGACTGAGGCTGGTGTGAACTATCCAGGAAGAGCAGAGATGTTTGTCTCCTCTAGAGTCCCACTGGGTTCATTTGAGGACAGTTTTCATCTGCAACTTCACCCACAAAATTTCCCAAGCAAAGAAGCTAAAGTTCTACAAACTGTTGACGTTGTCATTCACATTGACATGCCTCATATTTGAACAGAGCAGAATGACTCTGTCTCCCATCTGTATGTGATTGCTGTTGCATCCTATAGGAAGGAGACCTGTTGGAGATAAAAGGAAAAAAACAGTGGTCATAAGGAGTGAGATGTGTTGAAAGCGCCTCAGCAGCACTTATGGTTTGTGTTTCAAACAAGATGTTGTAATTAAAAAAATGTTTTATGCCCATGAACATGACTTTGTTTCTTTTGGATGGAATCTGTGCCTGATTTTATAAATGTAGGAGATACAATTCATTTAAAAGCACTGGACCATAATGGGAATTAGGTATGAGTGAACGTGAATATCAATATGTCTCTGGATAATAATTCATATTCATTCAACTCTGAGCAGATTTTAGGGGATTTATAATTTTGTTCATATGTGTCATCATACTGACTTAATAGTTCAAAAATGCTTCAACAACCAATTAACGACACTTTCTAATTGAAACGATAACTTGCCAGAGAGATTGAAATGCTTTGATTTAAAAAAAAAAAGCTCGAGGAGGCTAAGGCGGAATTGCGTAACTAACATTCACCCATAATTCCTGTCATTCTTCCGGTTTCCTTTATATGATTTCTAAGATGGCGGACCGGCGACGGCGAAGGAGGCGCGCGTCCCAGGATAGCGAGGAGGACGATGAATCTGGTTCGGGATCGGAAAGTGGAAAGTCCCTTTCGCCAACGACAAAGCCCCGAGTACGGGATCCTGAGCCAGTTGAGGCACCAGCTGTTCGTGTGGTGCCGAAAAACGATGCTGAATCCGAGTGTGTGAGTGTCTTGTTCTCGAGACGCAAAGCCGATCGATTTAATAGTACTTGATTAGTTGACTAGCTAAGGTTAGCCTGCTCACTACTATAATTAATGGCTGGGTCAACAAGTCAGCCGGCTATGGTAATGGAACAGTACCGCGCGGATAGTTCTCCAGTGGTTAGGCCAAACCGCAACCCCATGTTCTGCGTTTGCTGCGTTCAGCTAATGTTGCTCATAAATCAACCAACTCGCTCATGTTTGGCCGGGGAACGTGTGAAGGGCCAAACCGTGAACTAACTAGACAAGCCAGCTCGTTTGCGCTAGCTTACTTTGTTTGGTAACGCTAGCTAGCACGTTTACCGCGATGGTAACGCGTTGGCTAATGGTTAGCAAGAGGAAAATATTTTAATTTAGCTAGTTACTGTACTATAAGTGTTTTAGTTAAGCTTATAAGCTAGCTAACGTTGGTGCACGTTATGTCAGTAACTTGCTAACTACTGTAGTAGCTAGATGCTAATGTTAACTAAAGCCACAGGGAGCTTTGATGTTGTTGGGTTATTTCATCTGACTGTTAAAATGTGCAAATTAACGTCGTTAGCTACATAACGTTACAATATTTGCCTCCAGTCACGCCTCATCTAGTACTTTTTCTTGACCAGTAATAATCTTGACTTCACCCTCTGGTTTTGAATGGCCACTACCACAAAGCTTGTTGATATTTATCTAAATCCCTAGTGATGTGAGGAATCCATGTTTGGCACAATAAATTGTGGTTTTAGTTCATTTGTTACAGGGACAGTGTACATTAATAAACTTTTAGGTAACCGTGCCGGTTTTAGCCAGACGGCTGATTTTCAACAGCAGGTCCTGGGCAGGTTATTAAGAACAATTACAACAACAATACAATCAATGAGCAGTGAGCACATGCAGAGCAACATAGGAAAGGCAACACATAGCATGCAGACAGAGCAATAGCACAAAAAGCAACAGAACAAAATGCATTAAAGCAACAGTGTTTCCACACCTCACAAGCAACAGACAACATGGAAAGTGGCAATACACAGTTTGGGATTATGTTCACAAGTCTGATTGGCCTTTAGCCATGTCTTCATGTTTTTTTGTTTGTTAAAGTTGTGATAGATGAGGCAGTTGTGTGTGTTTTGATAGCAGTGTGTTCCAGACATGGGATGCTCTCATGGAGAAAGCCAATTGACTAAAGCTGCTTTTCCTTAAGGGAACCATATAGTCACCTCATGTTAGACCTTGTGGATCTGCTGCCATGGGTTTGGGTTTTCTGTCTAACAAAAGTACTAAGTGGGGTGGGGGGGGCAAGGCCATTTAGGATCTCTAATACAAGACATATGTCGGTGTATTACACAATATTTTTTCCAACTCAGGAGCTCATGCTTTCTGAGGATGTAACAGTGATCATGGCTATTGGGCTTTCTATCAAGCACTTTGAGAGCCTGTTTGTAGACAGTCTGAATTGGTTTTAATACAGCAAGCTTGGGCCCAACTAGTCAAGCAGTATATTAAGTGTGTGAGTATCAGAGATTTGAAGGTACAGTTTTGCTACCTCTGCAGTCAAACAATTTTGTATGAATGGAAATTAGCTAGGTTGAGTTTGGTTATTTGAGTTACCTTTTCACCTGCTTTTTAAGAGGTCAGAATCAAGTATGAAGCCCAAGGTACTTAAAATCGGATACCACCTGGAGCTTCTACCCTGACACAGTAACATCTGTTGCCCTCATTGTGAAGAACATGCAGACTTTTTCTTCTTCTTAGAATTGAGATGCAAACGTGAGTCGCTGAGACGCTTTGTAACCTGGACCATTACACTAGTGAGTTCTTGTGCAGCTTGTTTGCTCGTTGCATGCACATATATCACTGTATCATCTGCATACATTAGATCTTAAGACCCAGTACGGGCAGATCATTAATGAACAGGAGGGGCCCCAGTATTGACCCTTGGGGCACCCCCACATGATAGCTGAGAGTGGGCGACAGCCCATTGTTCACTCTGACATGCTGAGTTCTGCCTTCACGGTATGATTTCATCCATCTCGAGTCATCGGGGGGGGAAGTTGAACTTGGACAGTTTTGTGGTGAGAACCTCATGGTTAACCGTATCAAAAGCTTTCCTTAGGTCAAGAAATACAGCCCCCAACAACACCCCTTTGTCCATCTTGGACTTCACATTTTCCAGAAGAAAGCAGTTGGCTGTTTTTGTGGAGTGTTTTGCTCTGAAGCCAAACTGCATGGAGTGTAATGTGATGGGACTGTTGTTGTGGGCAATCAGTTTCTCTGCTACACACTTTTCATCAACCATCAACACCACAGGTAGTATACTAATAGGCCTGTAGTTACTCATGTCAACATGGTCACCTGATTTAGATGGCTGTTATCATAGCCAACTTTCAGGCCCTTGGAAACACCCCCTGACCAATAGATGTTGGTGACCTTAGTAATGGGACTAATGAGTGACTGTGTAGTTTAAGAAAGGTAGAGTCCAGCCCAAACACATATTTTGCTTTAGTTCTTTAGTGAGCTAATCACCTTGTTCACCTCTGACTCAGAAACATCCCTTGTGATGAAGACTGGTTCAGTGTCATTCATTAGCGCTGACCCCTTAAGAAACCGGTGGAGGGGCTCTGTGTCAGTACCTTGACATAGTCAACAAAGTAGGAATTGAAGGCTGTTGCTATTTCTACTCCATCCTGTGTTAGACTCATTCACATTGATTTCTAGTCTTTTTGCAGCGTTACTATGGGTTTTCCCAGCTATTTTTTTTTATAGATTCGCCCAGTTATTTTTATAAAAAAAAGTTTGCCTTGGCCTGTGATTTCTTTCATCACCTTATTTCTCAACGGGGTTAACCTAAACTCAGCTAAATGAGAAACGTCCCTTTTTCAGGACCATGTCTTTCAAAGATCATTTGTAAAAATCCAAATAACTTAACAAATCTTCATTGTAAAGGATATTAACACTGTTTCCCATGCTTGTTCAATGACTCATAAACTATTAGTGAACATGAACCGGTGGAATGGTCGTTAAGACACTAACAGCTTAGACTGTAGGCAATTAGGGTCAAAGTTATGAAAACTTAAGCCATTAAAAGGCCTTTCTACTGACTCTGAAAAACACCAAAATAAAGATGCCCAGGGTCCCTGCTCATCTGCGTGAACGTGCCTTAGGCATGCTGCAAGGAGGCATGAGGACTGCAGATGTGGTCAGGGCAATAAATTGCAATGTCCGTACTGTGAGACGCATAAGACAGCGCTACAGGTAGACAGGATGGACAGCTGATCATCCTCGCAGTGGCAGACCACGTGTAACGACACCTGCACAGGATCGGTACATCCGAACATCACACCTGCGGGAGAGGTACAGGATGGCAACAACTGCCCAAGTTACACCAGGAACGCAACAATCCCACCATCGGTGCTCAGACTGTCTGCAATAGGCGTAGAGAGGCTGGACTGAGGGCTTGTAGGCCTGTTGAAAGGCAAGTTCTCACCAGACATCACCGGCAACGTTGCCTATGGGCACAAACCCACCGTCGCTGGACCAGACAGGATTGGCAAAAAGTGCTCTTCACTGACGAGTCGCGGTTTTGTCTCACCAGGGGCAATGGTCGGATTCGCATTTATCGTCGAAGGAATGACCATTACACCGAGGCCTGTACTCTAGAGCAGGATCGATTTGGAGGAGGAGGGTCCGTCATGGTCTGGGGCAGAGTGTCACAGCATCATCGGACTGAGCTTGTTGTCATTGCAGGCAATCTCAACGCTGTGTGTTACTGGGAAGACATCCTCCCTCATGTGGTACCCTTCCTGCAGGCTCATCCTTACATGACTCTCCAGCATGACAATGCCACCAGCTATACTGCTCTTTCTGTGTGTGATTTCCTGCAAGACAGGAATGTCAGTGTTCTGCCATGGCCAGTGATGAGCCCGGATCTCAATCCCATTGAGCACTTTCTGGACCCCCCCAGAAATGTCAGAGTGGGGTAACATCTCACAGCAAGAACGGGCAAATCTGGTGCAGTCCATGAGGAGGAGATGCACTGCAGTACTTAATGCAGCTGGTGACCACAACAGCTACTGACTGTTACTTTTGATTTTGACCCCGCCCCATTGTTCAGGGACGCATTATTCAATTTCTGTTTGTCAACTGTCTATGGAACTTGTTCAGTTTCTGTCAGTTGTTGAATCTTATGTTAATACAAATATTTACACGTTGAGTTTGCCGAAAATAAACGCAGTTCACAGTGAGAGGACGTTTCTTTTTTTTTGCCTCGTTTACGTCTTTCATGCTCTAATTTGGACTTCAGGGCTATTTTTAGAGCATGATCTCGTTCTTTCATCAGTTTCTAGATTTCTCCATTTAGCTAAGGAAGAGAGCTCTTTTTCCCAGGTTTGGATTTGATTTTTTGTTTAGGAAGTCATTTATTGTAGTCTGGATTGTGAATAGAAAAACTTGACTGTCAGCTTTCACATCTGTATAGGACAAGATAATTCCAGTTAATTCCCTCAATCATTTAATTCACTCTGAATGGCTTGGTCATTTAACGTCTTTTGGCGCGTGAACCTCTAGCGGGACACCTACGACAACATCTGGTGAAATTGCAGAGCGTGAAATTCAAAATACAAAAATTGTAATATTAAACATGTATGACACTTGTGTTTTCATTCATAATTCAAAAGCTTAATTTATTGTTAATCCAACCGCATTGTCAGATTTCAAAAAGGCTTTACGGCGAAAGCATACCATGTGATTATCTGAGGACAGGGCCACACACAAATTATTTTTCAACCAGCACAGGCGTCACAATCTCACATATCGATTAAATAAATCGCTTATCTTTTTGAAGATTTTCCTCTGTTTGCAATCCCAAGGGTCCTAGCTACACAATGAATGGTAGTTTTGTTCGATAAAGTCCTTTTTATATCCAAAAAAGTCAGTTTAGTTGGAGCCAATGATCTCAGTAATCCACTCTTTCAACAGGCATACAAACGAATCCTAAATGTTACCGCTAAAGTCCGTCCAAACAAGTCAAACAATGTTTCTAATTAATCCTCAGGGACTCTAATATCTAAATAAACTATATTTAATTCACGCGTCAACAACTTTTCTAACGAGACACCTTGTAGTTCTTCCAACTACTTATTCATTTTTCAAAAAACAAGCCTGAAACCCTTTCTAAAGACTGACATCTAGTGGAAGCCATAGGAACTGCAATCTGGGTCCTATGTATTTGTATTTCCCATAGGCAAGCACTGAAATGGCCTGTGCTGTAAAAAATAAAATAACATTCAGGATGGATTTTTCCTTGGGGTTTTGCCTGCCATATCAGTTCTGTTATACTCACTGACATTTGAACAGTTTTAGGAACTTAAGAGTGTTTTATATCTAATGCTACCAAGTATATGCATATCCTAGCTTCTGGGCCTGAGTAACAGGCAGTTTACTCTGGGCATGTCAGTCATCCGAATACCAGTATGCTAATGAATTGAGGATACATTCCTAGTGACACAGACCCCCCCCCCCCGCTACTAAATAATTGACGTACGGGTTGGTATCGTGTTTGCTTGACGGTGTGTAGGCTACATGCTGTTGCTATTTGTTGTCAATTCATTCACATTGTTTGACTGACTAGTGTTATCCTTTCTTAACAGGAAAGTGAAGATGGCGTAGGAGAAGGTGAGTCAGTGTTTGGTGACGCAATCCAATGGCCTATCTAGAATGATGCACACATCTGAAACATTTCCCATTTGGATCACACCACTGTTAAACAGTTGATGTACTTGTTTCAGACATATTTGAATGTTTGTTTTTGTAGCTGTCCTTTCTGACTATGAAAGTGCAGATCCTGAGGAGAATGCCTCACATTCAGAGGTGAGTTGCCACTGCTGAACAGAGTTATGCTGTAGGGTAAAATGTTAATGTCATTTTATGTGTTTTATTTGCATGGACACTTGGGCAATATAGTATTTGATGAACCAGATTTTTTTTTTTGAATTTCAGTAATGCAAGCTTCATGAGGCTACCCCAAGGTTCCTCCTCCTCCCAACAGAATAGCCCAACTAGTGGATTGGAAAGATCATGATGTATCTAACTTCCAAAGTATTTGAGACAAAAAAATTAAATCAGCCATGAAACAAGAGTCCCTCCAGGATGTAGCTGTTCTGCAACCCATATTGTTTTTGTTGCTAAATCAACAATTCCCAGTATATTATGTGAGGTCTTGCAAATTTGACCAATCCTGCACTATTACCTCATAAAACAGTCAAATTATCGCATACTTATCACCACACAAAAAAAAGAGCTTACAATTTCAACCAATCACTGCAAATGTACTGCATAATATGGTCCAGTTAAGCACACATCAACAGACCTTTCCCTCGTCAGTGAATTTTTGTAACAAATTGGACAAAATCCTCACATGTTGCCATGTGAAATGTCAGAATTGCTGCAGCGAAATCCTGGATGGACTGAAGAGATGAGCAGGTTTCAACCATTGATACAGGTACCGGTATTTCAGAACACAGACCTTCTGCACTGTAGCAACCCCTAGATGCAAGATACAGACAAAAAAATTTTTTTCAATTGATGTACTCATGCATTGCAATGTCCATGATGGTACTGGAATCCTCTTAATGAGGTCTCAACTGTGGTTCTGATGAGAAGTTTAATTTGTCCGCTATGCATGGCCGCTTTTGACTGGAATAAGTAGGACTCTAAGGATATTTGCATTGATCTCTCTGACAGCATCTTGATAATGATACACACGAAGCAAACTAACTCAAGTCTTGTATTTTCTCTCTCAGGGAGGTGAGGAGGAAGAGGAGGAGGAGGAGGTCCCTCCACCGGCTGCTGGGCCCAAACCCAGTCCTACTGCCGACACCCCTGCTGCAGAGGGGGAGCTGCAGGAAGGAGGGGGGAAGGTAGAGGAGGGTGAGAAAGGTTTGAGTAAAGAAGTGAAGTGTGAAGATAAAGGCAACCTGGCAGGGGAGAGGCAAAGCGGGGATGGACAGGTAAAATGGTTAATTGAAAAGAAAATGCATACATGCATACATACATACATACATACATACATACATACATACATGCATATATACATACATACATGCATATATAGAAGTGCATACAAATATGGGCCTCTTGGTCAATCATTTTGAGTAATTCTACTCCGTGTAACCAGGAAAGCACAGACGACTCTGAGAATAAAGGTGCTAAACCAGGCCAGAAGCTGGATGATGACCAGGATCGTAATAACCCAGCCTATATCCCCCGTAAAGGAATGTTCTTTGAGCACGACGTCAGAGGAAACGCACAGGAGGAGGAACGGTAAGGGGGAACGTAAAGTTTATCCTTTTTATTCATTAAATGTTTGTCGTTCAACTGAAACTATCTAAACGTGACCAACAACCACACAGGATGGATGACTCCTAGTAATAGACGGATGTCGTTTCATTGGTAAACCTGTTTATTGGTATATTTGCTGCTTCTTTCCTGTCCTCCAGGCCGAAGGGTCGTAACAGGAAGCTGTGGAAGGATGAGGGTCGCTGGGAACACGATAGGTTCAGGGAGGAGGAGCAGGCGCCCAAGTCACGTGAGGAACTGGTTGCAATCTACGGCTATGACATCCGCAACGGAGGTGTCTCCAATGAGCGGTCCTATAGACAGCGCAAGCCCAGGTACTACTGTCCCTCAACTCTACTGTCCCTCAACTCTACTGACCCTCAAATCTACTGACCCAGTGTTGAATTTACCATGTCTCTGAAAGCCTGTTTATCCCCTTACAATGTCATCTCACAAATAATAATAATAGTCGACTACAGGAGTGGGGAATCATTTTTGGCTTGATGGTCACTTTGAGATAAATAAATAAGAGTCGTGCAGGTTTTCCTGGGCCGATTTGTTAGTCAAAACCTATTTGCGTGTCTGAAAAGGATAAATAATTTGAAAATATATAGGTCCATTATTGTTTCTGTATACTTTCTACCTCGTTTTAGATGTTCAAGTCGCCTGGAGTGTTTATAAAGCTAAAAGAATCAAAACATAATCTGGCCCGTGTACCATCATTTACCAACCGCTGGTCTACTAGCAGCTTGTCCTCACACTAGCCTCCTCTCCTCCCCCTGCAGACACAGCACCTCTCCAGTCCGGGACAAGCGCTGGCGGGACGGAGACTGGGAGAGGCCTATCCATACCTCCTGGCAGCAGGGAGGGAACCCCAACAGCCGTAGCACTCCCCTAGCCGTGGCCCTGCAGCAGTCTGGTCCTCCCCCCTCAGCAGCCCCCAACACCCAGCGCAACAACAACCCCCCCAGGCCCTCCTCCCACCCCCCACCCCGGGGCTTCCAGGGCAACCGCCCCCCCCAGGCCCAGTACAGGAATGACAGAAACCAGGAGTCTCAACGGCCAGGCCCCAAGGCCGAGCCCCTCCAGACCCGGAGCCTACCGCCCATGGACGGGGAACGAGGCCCCAGGGGCCGGGGGAACAGAGGGGCCCATACGGAGCGCAGCTCTTCGGTAGTGGTGGAAGAGATCCGCAGCGAGGAGGATGACGAGCGCAACACGACAGTGACAACGTCTCAGTCCGTCTACCACAATCGCCACTACAGTGGCAAGGGAGATCGAGAAAGGGACTCTGCGCCACGGCGACAGGAGCAGCAGCGAGGGGGATCTGCTCCTCCGGCAGACAACCCGGTTACCCGCGATGCCTCCCCGGCTCCGGAGCGGCCCGTGGAGAAGAAGTCGTACTCCCTAGCCAGGAGGACTCGCACTCGGGCCACTGAGCTGGACAAGCAGGCCTCTCTTGAGGAGCCTGCCTCCACCGTGTCTTCCTCGGCACTGACAAGTGAGCCGTGGCAGGGCCCCAGTCAGAGCCAGGGGGATGCTGGAGACAGTAGCCAGGCGACGGTACTCACAGGGCTGGACCAGGACCTGGCCAGACTAAGCCTGGCTGGACAGAACTGGGCCCAGAACCCAACTTCCTTTCTACGCGCTGAGATGAGGGGTGAGCCTTCTCTCTTTTGCCCTCGCTCTACCCCGTTCTACCTCTCTCTCGCTCTACCCCTCTTTTTTAAAAATTATTATTATTATTTGAGTAATATGGAGTGACACACATCCTCTCATAGTTCCAGCAGCACTGTTACAAGCAGCTCAGTCACCACTGCACCAGCAGCCCTGGTGAAGCTAAGCAGCAGCTCCCTGGTGCAGCACTGAGTCAGTCAGTAGGTCAGTGACCATTCAGTGAGGCTGATTGACATAATGAGGCCATTAGTCAGTGTGGAGCAATGGGGGGGCCGGCTGTGTGCGAATGCAAGTAGCTCTTTTAAGCCAGCTAATCCACTCAGTGCAGGTGGTGGTGCGTCCTTGCATGCTGTCTGGAGCCTGGGAGGTTTTCATCATGCAATACATTGGAAATAAAATGTCCTTTTTGCACCCAAGGTTTATAGTGCCTCATGTACACATTTTGTCAGGACAGAAACCTGAGTCAGAAATACACGTTGGTAGCTGGTTTGACATGAAGCTTATAAGATGTATCTAAACCGCAGCAGTGGATCAGGTAGTTGGATATGTTTTGCTTGGGTGTTGTCAATACTTTTTTCGTCTCGTTGCAGGCATCCCTAACTCTATGCACATGGGTGGAGCACCTCCACAATACAGTAACATAGAAGAGCTGGTGAGTAGGCCAATTTGTGGTGACTTATGTACAGAGATGGGTTTCTGTCGTTTTATATGTTGCCTTCAAGGAGAAGTGTGGTGTTTTTTGCCTGACATTTTGAGTGGTTCGGTCAGCTCTCACCCTCTTTCTCTCCATCTCAGGGAGCTGGTAACCGGGCAAAGCGGTACTCGTCCCAGCGCCAGAGGCCAAGCCCGGAGCCCGCTCCTCCTATGCACATAGGGGTCATGGAAAGCCACTACTACGAGCCCAGTGAGTCAGTGCCACACACTATCACCAGAAGGCAGGGCACAACTGAAAACACAACACTAGCCGGTATCTTTTTGTCCATAGGCTCAGAGCCAGGCTCTGGTAGAATCAGTACTAAACTACAACATGTTGTAGCTGCGTTAGAATGCTGTCTTAAAAATGTTAGGGTACACAGGTATCTGTGATAAAACCATGTAGCTTATTTTGTTATAGTTTAACACATGGTTGCCACATCAGATACGTTTGTATATATAGTGTATGTGGACACCCCTTCAAATTGGTGGATTTGGCTTTTTCAGCCACTCCCGTTGCTGACAGGTGTATGAAATTGAGCACACAGCCATGCGATCTCCATAGATAAACATTGGCAGTAGACTGGCCTGTACTGAGGAGCTCAGGAACTTTCAACGTGGCACCGTCATATGATGCCACCTTTCCAACAAGTCAGTTCGTCAAATTCCTGCCCTGCTAGAGCTACCCCGGTCAACTGTAAGTGTTGTTATTGTGACGTGAAAGCGTCTAGGAGCAACAATGGCTCAGCCGTGAGTGGTAGGCCACACAAGAACGGGACCGCCGAGTGCTGAAGTGTGTAATAAATCGTCGGTCCTCGGTTGCATCACTCACTACTGAGTTCCAAACTGCCTCTGGATGCAACGTCAGCACAATAACTGTCGCCGGGAGCTTCATAAAAGATCTAACATAACCATGCGTCATGACAAGCGTCACCTGGAGTGGCGTAAAGCTCGCCGCCATTGGACTCTGGAGCAGTGGAATCGTATTGCCTGAAGTGCTGTCTGATGGACAAATCTTGGTTTGGCGGATGCCAGGACAACGTTAGCTTCCCCAATGCATAGCGCTGACTGTGAAGTTTGTTGGAGGAGGAATAATGGTCTGGGGCTGTTCTTCATGGTTCGGGTGAAGGGGTATCTTAACGCTATCTAGACGATTCTGTGTTTCCAACTTTGCGGCAACAGTTAGGGGAAGGCCCTTTCCTGTTTCAGCATGACAGTGCCCCTGTGCACAAAGCGAGGTCTGTACAGAAATGGTTTGTCGAGATCATGGTGGAAGAACTTGACTTGCCTGCACAAAGCCCTGACCTCAACCCCATCGAACACCTTTGGGATGAATTAGAATGCCGACTGCGAGCCACGCCTAATCGCCCAACATCTGTGCCTGACCTCACTAATGCTCTTGTGGATGAATGGAACCAAGTCCCCGGTGTTCCAACATCTAGTGGAAAGCCTACCCAGGAGAGTGGAGGCATAGCAGCAAGGGGGGGCGGCAACTTTAGAAATGTTTGACGAGCAAACCATGTAGTGTGTTTGGTTTGTTTGTAGAATTATATATCTAACTGTAGAGCGCTTACTTGAGTCTAAATGCTATATTGTCTCCTCCTGCAGTGTCTTACCAAGGACCAATCTATGCCCATGGCGACAGCCCCGCCCCCCTCCCACCCCAGGGTATGCTGGTCCAGCCTGAGATGCACCTCCCCCACCCAGGCCATCCAGGACACCCAGGTTAGTGTCTGTCACCTTGCTGCCAGGGGACCCAGGGAAAACGTGGTGAGGGCAGCAGTTACCCTCAACTAAGATAATAGATATGAACTCGGCCTGTGTCTTCTCTGGCAACAAAAAGGAAAGTCAATGACCAGCTTTCTTGAACCTCACTTACCTCTGTATAATCACCATGCATGTGAAGACATGTTCAATCAACTCAGGAATAGTATTGCTTAAATGCTCTCTTATCGAACTCAAATGAATTGTTATTCTTACTCGTTTAGTTAATAACTTTGTGCTTTTCAATAAGTGTTTCACGTCATTAAACGTTTCCTCAAGTTCCTCCAAACTAGGGATGTGACAAATGTGCAATTTGTCTTTTTTTAAATGACAAGAAAAAAAAAATAAAATGACATGCAAAATCACAATGCAGATATGGTTATTCGTGACTGCTAGGGTGCAGTGGCACTCAATCGACCCCAGTCATGGCTGCCAGCAATGATGGTAGGCTCTCTGTGTGCCTCTCCTCCATGCTCTGGTCAGTACAGGGGGCTTAATGTCCCACTTGTCATCAATGTGATGGCTCGTGACAGTGATGTATGACAGCATGTTCAGACGTCCAACAATCTGTGGCGTTTGAGAGCTCACGCTTTGTACTTGCAGAGCAGTCATTGTATAATTTCTCCTTCCGGGCCATCATGGTTCTTTTTTCTTGTAGTTTGGTTCTAGATGTAGCATCAGGCCATTGAAGACGATATCCTCTACCATTGCAATGGCTGCATATTAACTGCAGTTTCTGTAATCGGGGCTGTTATTTTATCCATCCCTTATCGCACTTCTTTCTTGTGAAGAGCCCGTGTCTCTTGTTTAGGGTCCTGAGCTGCTGCCAGCAATGTTTCGGGTCTCACGGTGCTTCCCTTTTAGCATTGCACCTGTACTGCCACTGTAGCTCAATTCCACTTTGCAAAGTTTGCATTTCACTACCTAATTTAACCTCTCTAAGTATTGCCATACAGGACTGTCGCTTCCCTGTCTCTCACTCTGCCCTTTTTTCAACTGTTTACAAGGAAGACGTGCAAACTGCTTTATATTCTTTGAAAATAATGTCTCCTAACGTTACAGCATTGTTACGTTAGGTATGTTTATTTTTCCGTTTGATGATGATCGGGACCTTCATTTTGTGATAACTAACTGCACTGTGATTTTAATTTTGTGTGTGTGTGTGGTAACACAAGTTTTTCGGTTTAGGGTTGTTGTTTTTTCTCCATTTTAAACGGCCCCACTCCTGACCAGAAATGCTGGTATGGTGTTGGCTACTTTATGGGCCTCAGTCTGTCTGGTCACACCCACGAACCCCTCCCGTCTCCCCCTCAGGTCTACACCCCCACCAGTCGAGTGGCCCCATGCCCAACCCGGCTCTCTACGCTGCTCCCCCCGTCTCCATGTCCCCTGGGCAGCCTCCTCCACAGCAGCTACTGGCCCCGCCCTTCTACCCTCCGCCAGGTGTCATGACCTTTGGGAACACCAACTACCCCTACCCGGCAGGAGCCACCCTGCCCCCCATGTACAACCCGCCGGTGAGACCTCTGCCCTCAAGACACCATAGCTACCACATCAGCATGTCAAATGTTGCTATATGCAACACATTACTGTTGCAATATGCTGACAGCTCTGCAATTCAATACATATTTACAAGTTATTCGACTCCACCCTTAACATTTAGGAATGTGTATTTACACACATGCATAAACCGTGTAACCTCCTCTCCCCTCAGGCCCAGTCACAGGTGTACGGCCAGTCGCAGGTGTACGGTGGGGTGACGTACTACGATCCAATGCAGCAGCAAGCCCAGCCCAAACCCTCGCCTCCCCGGCGCTCCTCCCAGCCCGTCACCGTCAAACCTCCCCCACCAGAGGTAGGGTACGGCCCGGAGTGAGCCCCAAACCCCCAGCGACCCAACAACCGGTAAGTCTTCCCTCTCTCACCCACTCACCCAATCAAAACGCCAAGACGTCGGCCTGCCTCAGTCCTGACTGAATGAGTCGATGTGAGAGTAGGACGAAAGGGAAGGCTATGTTTTTAAAATATTTTGATCATGTTGAAAATGTGTTTTGGAGAGTTGGGTGGGGGAGGATGACAGAATAGGCCTATCCCAGAGACTGTTGCTGTAGGTCAAGTCATAACGTTGCCATAAAGGTGCTTGCTTCCCTCATTTTGTTTTTTGCGCTCTCGTTCAAAAGTAGGCACCGTGTCTAAATCAAATGGTGTTGTTTTGCCTTGGACACGTGAAGTAAGGCCAGTGGCTCTGAGTCGGAGTCAAGTAGCTGAATGTGTTTCAGATCTCTGCTCTCCAGTTCGTTCTGACAGACGAGCTCCTCTTATCCCCTAGAGCTCCTCCTAAAAGCCCCCAGGCAATAATACTGTCTTCAAACTGATGTCTCTTTTTGAGATGTGAGTGGGCACACACACACACACACATACACACACACACACACACACACACACACACACACACACACACACACACACACACACTCTACAAAGACGCGATTCAAAATCCCACCAGAGAAATGCTTTGGTGCAGAGGTAACCTTCAAACAAATGAATGCCTAACACCTAGCTGCATGACTGTCTCAAGACTTTTCAAATCAAATTTATTGGTCACATACGTGTTTAGCAGATGTTACTAAAGGTGAAAGGCTTGTGCTTCTAGCTCCGACAGTGCAGTGACATTTAACAAGTAATATTTAAGTTTCACAACATATACACGTACATCTAAGTAAGTAATGGAAACATATGTCAGAGCGGCATTGGACTAAGATAGTGGTACAGAATACATTATATACGTATGAGATGGGTGATGAGTAATGCTAGGTATGGAAACATTATTAAAGTGGCTAGTGATTACTAATCTATGTCTGTAGGCAGCCGCCTCTGATGGCCTAGTGATAGAAGCTGTTTTTCAGTCTCTCGGTCCCAGCGTTGATGCACCTGTACTGACCTCGCCTTCTGGATGATAGCGGGGTGAACAGGCAGTGGCTCGGGTGGTTGATGTCCTTGATGATCTTTTTGGCCTTCCTGTGGCATCGGGTGCTGTAGATGTCTAGGAGGGTGGGAAGTTTGCCCCCCGGTAATGAGTTGGGCAGACTGCACCACCCTCTGGAGCGCTTTGCGGTAATGGGCAGTGCAGTTGCCGTACCAGGCGGTGATACAGCCCGACAGATGCTCAATTGTGCATCTGTAAAAGTTTTAGGTGTAAAGCCAAATTTATTTCGCCTCCTTGATGAACTTGAAGCTTTCCACCTTCTCCTCTGCGGTCCCATCGATGTGGATCTGGGGGCTGCTCCCTGAAGTGAGCTCAATTGTATTGCTGAACCGTGCATTCTTTTCTCCTCCTTCCAGCCTAAGCCAAAGCTCGCGCGACAGAACAGTTGTGCTGATTTGTCCCATTTCTGCTATTTTCCCTTTTCTCCAGGACCGGAGTGGGAAGGCCAGTCAGGAGGTCAGATCCTAGCACGGCGTTCCGAATGGCTACGCCAGTTGGAAGAGAGCGATAGACATGGAGACGGAGTCTGCAATCGAGGACCAGCACCACATGTGGAGCGGATTAGTTTATTTTTATTTTTATGTTATCTGGGATGTTATCCGCCGTGTGTTCAGGTTCCACATTGGTTGGTTGCCCACAATACTGAAGGGTTGTTGTTTTGGTTCACCTACCAGTGTTTTGCCTCCTGAGGGGAGTGCGGTCTTAAAAACCCTATAAAACGTAACCATATAAAACCGTTAACGAAAGCCCTCAATAACAACTCCTCTGTAAACATTACGTGACACCTGACACCAATGACATTCGTAGATATTTGTTCCTTCTAACAATCTGTCGTTCAACTGTAGGTATATTCATGCAAAAAGTGTGTTTTTCAGCTCGAAACAAATGTTTAGGACTGGCTTAAATGTGTCATGTGAGTATTATGGAGAGAATCTAACTGGGATAGTTGGTCATTTATATGGGTTAGCTAGAGCTGTTTGTCCCACCCACCACAATCCTGCTCATTTTCTAGCTAACATTTACACTCCCCTACGTATTTATTTGAACAGTGGAGCAAAACTTTGAATGTCCCTCTACTCCAGCATTTTGGATTTGAGATCAAATGTTTCATACGAGGCGACAGTCTCGAATGTCTTTAAAAAAATATATACATATTTGAGCTTTTTTTTATTTTTAGAAATGAATGCCAAACATTTTGAAGATGTTATAAATATTTGGATAAATTCACTTGTGTGTTAAAGTAGTCAAGTTTCTGAACACCTCTACATTAATGTGGATACTATCTTGATTGCAGATACTCATGAATGAATCTTGAATAATGATGAGTGAGAGTTTGAGCCACAAAGATCTCGCTAACCTCTCACCATTGCCGATAAGTGGTTAGTATTTTTTGGGGGTGGTTATGATATGTATGCCTCTTAACTTTCTTACTCGTAATTATTTACGATTTATTTGTGATTATCCGTAGTCATGGAGACATCCTTATTAATGTTCTAAAACATTCTACTTTTATTTACAATATGTGACTCCCAAAATGACTATACATTATTTACCATTCATTTCTATTGGGCACAACATAATCTGAAACACAACCAAAACAAACTGCGAATGCATCCAAGTTTGTAGTTTAACAAGCTTGATGTCATTGCGTGCAATGACTATGGGACCAAGTACTACACTTGACTACTTTAATACAATGTGAATTTCTCCAAATACTTAGGACACCTTTAAATGGGGGTAGTAGATGCATAAAGTGCTTTAATTTCGAAACAACAGATTTGTATGGAAGTACTTTCCAATTAATGGTGACATTCTTTAGTCACCGTATAAAACATTTAAATCTCAAATAAAAAATGCTGCAGTATAGAGCCGAATGGGGGGGGGGGGGGGGGGGGGGAATGTTGCTTCACTGTCCAAATAAATACGTAGTGTCCCATTTTCATCTCGCAACAGCATTGTAGGTCTTAGTTTTTATTTTATGGTTTCGAGTCTTGTGAACGCACACTTTTTAGATAAAGATTCAAACCTATATACAGATGGTGCTTACTTATAGCAAGTACCCTTCCACATTGCCCAGTTTCTTTCAGTTATTTACGTAATACTGTATTACCAGAGAACCATTTAACCTGGCCTGAAACTGATGTACTTGACAGTGCTACTGCTTTCTAATGTAAGTGTATATAGATAAATGTATATTAAAGCCTGTGGTTTAAATAAGCAGAAATACTACCACCTTGTTATCAAATAGATGGTTATGAATGGATAAAATGTTTTTAAAAAACGAGGCTAACTCTTGCTTTTGAAATGAAATGGTTGTTTGGAAGTTTGCCGTTTCCATTTTTTTCCCCCTCTGAGTCCTTTTGTGAAAGTGGAGAGACTGGTGAGGCCACTCTACCACTAAAATGGATATGATTTGTCTGTTTGCAGAACGTACTGCTGATCCCAAATGATTTTCCCTCAAGAAAATTCTGTTCGCCAGGCAGCCAAATTCTGAATGTTTTCCACAATCAGATATTTTTCAGATCTGATTGGTCAAAAGACCAGTTAGTGTGTGGGGGGGGGGGGGGTCAGGTCAGGTCAGAATGGGCTGTCTGTCTAAAAGCAGCCAAATAAACCTAACATACATGCATGTTATACATACATAGATATGATTGTGAAAGTAATTCAGTTGGTGCTGGTGGCTGCACACTGTTATAGTGAGTCTGCCCAAAAAGGGCAAGTTATTGATGCAACTTTAAATTGGCCTTTTTTTTTTTTTTTTCCCTCCTGTATCAGTATAGACTGAATTGAGTTGTAATTCGAAAGTTTTTTTGTTTAGAAATGGCTGGTAAGAATGTTTTAAATGTTTTATTTTCTTTGCCTTAAGGATAAATTGGTTTGACATGTTTAATTTGACTAGACCTGCCAACACTGTGAGGGCTTGTTTGTTTCATAGATGTTTGAATATATATACACGTTTTCTTGATTGTGGAGCAAGTTTTGTTTAGACTGAGGAACATTAAACAGAATCTAGGAAAAAGATGATTGTCATGTGGTTGATTGGAAGTTATTGAACAGCTACCACTGGATGGCAACATTGTGCCAAGCCTTCTAACTAACTGCATCTCTCACATAGGCCTATTATGTGAGACATTGCTTGCTGTTTGGGGTTTTAGACTGGGTTTCTGTACAGCACTTTGAGATATCAGCTGATATAAGAAGGGCTTTATAAATAAATTTGATTAAACATTTGAATCATTCACAAATGATTTTAGTAATTTAGCAGACACTGATCCAGAGCAACTTACAATATTGAGTGCCTACGTTGTCATACTTGTCCCCCATGGGGATCAATCCCACGACCTTGGCGTTGCAAGCATCATGCTCTACCAACTGAGCCACACGGGACTACCCATCTACAAACTAATACTCAATGACACCATTTTTCCTTTTCAGTTGACTAAGTTAAAATGACTTGTGTCCAGCCATCACATGACAATTTAATTAGTTGCATTTCACTGTTGAATTATAATGGGGTCATTAATGGATGTTAAAAATGGCCCATTTATAATGGCTGGGGCCAGCACTGAGACTGAAAGACTTCTTGCTGTAGAGCTACAGAGATAAGTGACAGCTTGAGGGCAAGAGACATTAACAGTAGTCGATTTTGATTCTTCCGAGTGGAAAATATGGTTTGTGTTTCAAGGAAGAGGTGAACACAATTGATTCACACCTGAATAAGAGGACAAGGCATGCTGTGTTTGTATAGTTAACTCTAGCCCTGGTTTGGTTAGCTACGTTGTATAGGACAGGCTACAAAGGAAATGCACTTGCCTGCCATCTCTTTACCAGGGCTCCTCTGTCCGTCTCTATGCCAATCTTTTGCAGACATTTCCAATAGAGAATCTCACTTTCTGCCATGTCGTAGCAATTTGCAACGTTTCTGTCATGACATCTATGGAATTTAGGCATGCAGAATACACATTGGAAATAGCCACAGTGGCATTATCATCTACTCTCTTACCAATGCGGTATGACTCTCTTCATACAATCATGGATGAGAATAATGTATCCATTTAAATGTATTTGTAGCGCCTTCCACGGTCATTTGACAGCAATCTATTACAAAAACCAGGCGTAAACATACTGAAGGTGACATTTGGCATTGAAATGAAACACGTGTGGAAGAAACATTGAGAGGAACCAGACCCTATGAAGGATTTTCAAATGAAAGCTGAGAGAGTTGGGAGGCATACTGATCTGGGGAGAGAGGAGCTGAGGGAAGCCTAGGGGTACTCAAGTTTGTACATCAATAATTGTGTTTGAATGAGGTAAAAAAAAAACGGAATATTGCACAGCCAAGGGGCTAAAAGCTTAACTAATTCAAACTCCCTAGACTGCTGTGGAGGTTTACTTTGATCCTGATCCATGGCATAATATGTATATTTTAGCTGAGAGTTTCAGCGTTAAGCCCACTGTTAAACATTCAACCATTCTTTCTTTGAAGGTTAGTTCGGGTTTGTGGAGAAATGATGACCAAAATCATTTTTATTGGTTAGTTTACCATAACTAATAGGTCTATTTGGGCCACATTCCATCAGATTTCAGGTGTTGGAGGACAAGCAAAGCTAATAGGATGTGTTTTCCTCCAAAAAAGTGGTGGTTTGCTTCTTTTGTTTGCTGAACTTAGCTTTCGACACACTCATCCCTTTGGGCACAAATATACAGGAGGTAAATTAGAGAGAAGAGAAAGGTATTGAAAGTTTATTGTTTCAGACTCTCATCTCATCGTTCCAGACTCTCATTACTCTCCACACTATATTTTCACCATCATCAGTGTTGGGGAGTGGTAAACTACATGTAGCTCAACTAGTAATTTAACTACATTTTCCAGTAGCTTGGTGGTAGTTGTACTAAATTCTAACCTTGTTAGTGTTTTCAGAAATGAATAACTGTTTTTGCCATGTACCAGTGTAGCTAACTACTGGAACTACACACTACTTATTTTACAAACTTATAATAAAATATGTGTGAAGTAGGCAAGAATTTCCTTTCATTTTCGACATCAGACCTGACACATTTTTACTTGAAACAGTTTTTGTTTTTAATAGGCTCCTGATAAATACTAAATACTAAAAGCATATTTTTCTTAATTAAGGGAAGTTTTAGTGTAACTTAACGTCTTCCAGTGTGAAGTCATTAGTAGCTTGGTAAACTATATTTTCAGAGTTGCTTCCCCAACACAGACCACCAATCACCCTCCTTGTGAATATTTATGTGCATACAGTCAGAAATAGAGAAGTCGGCCGCTGGTAGAATCAAAGAGATTCTTTCTCTAACACCCAGCCATATTATGAGTCACACAGAAACTTGTATTGCAGATACTGGACTCTGTTTCGGGTATTCATTCATTAAGGATGTAAGCCTATAGTTTGTACTGCTCATCCCCTGCTTTAATAACCACGTTATAAGTGGCGTAATGTATTCAGTACATTTGGAATGAAGGCGCTCAGCATTTACATTACAATGCTGTCTCTTTCGACACCTATGCTGTCCAATAACAGGCTCTGTCTCATGCGTTTTAATGCAGTTGACGAGCGACTCATTTCATCGCATGTTGTTCATGGAGGCAACTGCCATGTGAGGTTTTGGATTGACAGTTCTAAACTGCTTGCTTGTGTTCTGGCCCAGGGGGTATCTCAGCCATGTTTCTTATGTAATCGGGCTCATTTGAAAAATAAATGAATTATTCTTGCCATTGATGTTTTGTGCATTTGAATTAGCTTTACGAAATGGCTTCACGACACCTCCCACACAATCAACGAAGCTGGCCAACATTTTCTCACAAACCCATTTCCACGTTCTTTTCTCTCTCTTTCATTCAGACCTTCTTCTACTGCTGGTTGTTACGAAGGTATCATGCTGTAATCCTATTCTCTCCCTAACTGTCAATCATGTTTTCTTCCCTAAGACCCATTTTTCACCCCCTCTCTTCCCCATTCCCCTCAAACCTGTTACCCCTCACCCCATACTTTCCCTTATTCCCTCACTATCTACCCCAGCCCCCGTTCTTCCTCTCCTGTGCCTGATGAATGTGTTGCATATGGATTCCCCTCCCTCTTTTGTGTCCGGCCCTGTCTACTTGTGTGGTCAGAGTTGAAGTGAAAGGCTCTGTTTTGGTTGTATTGTTGTCGGCCCGTTTGACTTTCATATGCACCACCAGAGAGTGAGTCTCTTCTGTGTCCCCCTCGATACCTGCCAACTCCACTAACATGCAGTAGCACATACATGTATTATTAATGGCCCATCTTTGACAGTCCTGTATATTCAACGCAGGGTCCCCCCGTCCTTGTTGTTGTTCGGCATCGCGGTGCGCGTCGCGGAGGCGGGGCCCGTCCTCCCGCCCCATTGTAGCAGTTACAGGCCAAACAAAGCACCCTGCCACCAAGGGTGGTGATGTCACCACGACGCATTCCCCTAACCCCCATCCGCGTGTGTGTGTGTGTGTGTGTGTGACACGTCAATAAGCTCAGGCATGATTCACGGCAGCCTCCGCTGCTCTGTATTGCTCATCCATAGACAAATTATGTGTCTGTAAGGCTCCGGCTAATGAGTGATGGTCAGGGCAGCACATCACATGCCCAGATGCTGCGTGAGGGTGCTCCTCTCCTCTCTTTCTATCTTCTTTGTTTACCCCTTTCCCAACACAGAAATATATTTGAAAAAACAAGTCAACTACGTTTTTACGTCTTTTATGAAGCCTTAGGTCTTTGTTTCGGTAGGTAGATCATTTTATGACCCCTCTTGAAAATCTAAGTCCCGTTTGAGCCAATGTAGGAATGATCTGAAGTCTAGTGTTGTGACACTGAATAGGCCTCAAGATGACTCGCCGACTGCCAGTTTTATTATTTATTTCACCTTTATTTAACCAGGTAGGCCAGTTGAGAAGAAGTTCTCATTTACAACTGCGACCTGGCCAAGATAAAGCAAAGCAGTGCGATACAAACAACAACACAGAGTTACACATGGAGTAAACAAGCGTACAGTCAACAACACAATAGAACAAGTCTATATAGAGTGTACACAATATTTAAAGTAGCAGTTGCAGTAACCCTATGGCGTGTGAGTATACAGATGTAGGATATTCATTTGATCACTCTTTTGCTGCTGAGAATTTTCCTGCATAGAAGGAAATGCAGACTTGAAGTGTATTCAAGGATTAAAAAGGCTTCAAATGTTTGCAATTTCCACTTCTTTAAAATGTCAGACTTGGTTTGCAAAGGTTGAAAAATGTATCAACACTTACAAAAATTTGCCATGAATTATAATTCACATAATTCACATTTCCTGTTGTAGAAAACTGGCTCAAATTAAGATCCTACACTTAGAAAAAAGGATCCAAAAGGGTTCTTCAGCTGTCCCCATAGGAGAAGCATTTTTTGGTTCCAGGTAGAACCGTTTTGGTTCCAGGTTGAACTCTTTTGCGTTCCATGTAGAACCCTCTTTCTAAAGGGTTCTACATGGAACTCAAAGGGATCTAACTGGAACCCCCAAAAAAGTTATTCAAAGGGTACTACTATAGGGACAGCCAAAGAACCCTTTTAGATTCTATATAGCACCGGTTAAGAAAGATGAGAGTAATAAAGAGAGATGAGTAACAACTCATTAGGCTACTCGAGCAGTATGTGTGAGTTTATTCACTGTTGAAGGACTCTGAATATGACTAATCTTAGCCGGGCTGAAATCATGAGATGCAATTCAAAACAGCAGAGCCATAACGATGGCACATTCTGTCTGTTCTTGTGACCGAGACAGAACATTTAGCAGCTCTCAACTAAATATGCAGCATCAGATAGACTTCTGGAGTGCATGTGTGGGTGGATGTGAAGGGATGGATGAAGGGGTGCGATGGGTGTTGAGAATGAGAAGTGAAGGCTCCATATATCAGAGTGCTTGAAGGGGGAGTCTGCCTGTTTGAGGAGTTAAGGATCATCTTTTGTGGAACGGCCCCAGCCTCCCTCTTCCCAGATACCCAGAGGAGAGCCAGCTGATCTCCATCCTCAGACATCAGACACACTCAGGTGACCGGCCTCATTTATCTATCGGCGGGGCGTGGCTCCCTCCTGGCTTTGTTTGTGTAGCCCCTGGAGCCCTGAGGGGGGATGGGTGTGTGTGTGTGTGTGTAGCCCTGAGGGTGTGTGTGTGTGTGTGTGTGTATTTCATTGTGTTACTGTATATTCTGTGTGTGTATTTCATTGTGTTACTTAATGCTGGATGCAGTGTTTATCTACGACAGTATGTCCATGTCTGTCAAATTAAATCAAATTGTATTGGTCGCATACACATTCTTTCAAATCAAATGTTATTGTGTGCACTTGTCTATGTATGGGGTGTGTGTGTGTGTGTGTGTGTGTGTGTGTGTGTGTGTGTGTGTGTGTGTGTGTGTGTGTGTGTGTGTGTGTGTGTGTGTGTGTGTGTGTGTGTGTGTGTGTGTGTGTGTGTGTGTGTGTGTGTGTGTGTGTGTGTGTGTGTGTGTGTGTGGAGAAAGGGCTTTGCACATGGCATAAGGACAGCATTGTGCCAGCGGTATGGGGGATAGAGGGATGACGGCCGGCCGGACGGGGGGTGGAAAAGAGGACGGGGGATTGTCCAGATGAGTCATCGCAGATGTGCACCTCCCTCCCTCCAACTATGTCCGCCCATCAGTAGAGCAGAGAGTGGAGTGGAGCGAGTGCGTTAGGCACGCTAGGTCATTTGTTATCTTGGTGGATGACACATTGTAGAGCAAAGGCACAGCACCGCTGAGACTCACATTCAATGCAGTCCCTGACTGATAGGGTCACGCAATCGCCACGGCAACGTCTGTCCCGATGTTGTTCAGCCACAGGGAATATCAATTCAATATCTTTTCATGTCCTGAGGTACAAAGCAAGTGTGCCACTATAACCACATTGGTTGAGACAACAAAGCAATTATGGATTCTAAGGTGATTCCAGTCATTCATAACAAAACAGAATAATATAAATATTGATCCAGTTGAACACAAGTGATAGTTTGCTTTTAAATGTTTTTTTGACCACACCAAACAGACCATCCACAGTAAAGGACATTAGGTAGAACTCAAAACCTATAGTTCTGGCAACTGCGTGTCAATAAAAGTCTATATGTGACCCCCGTGACCTTGCTGACCTCAGCTCCATATAAAACCATTCACCATCGGAAGGGCAGTGCTCCCATAACAGCTAATCTGGTGATCATACTAGAACCTCCATGTGACATTTTCCACCAGTGTGTGGAAAGTGGAAATGACGGTTATGACCAGTAACATCATGGTTGACCCGGCCCCTTTCCGCTCCTCTCCCTCCCAGCCTGTTCATTCACCTTTTAGCTCCTCTGTGCTTCCCTTGAAGACGTTTGATTGGTTTCCTCCATAGTACGGTAATAAAGTGTAAAGCGCTTTGGGAGTGCAGGGGATTCCTTCGTGGAAACACCCAGTGGTCTCACAGACCAGGCAGTTACAGAGAAAGCAGAAGTGGAGAAGGAGGATGGAGAGAAGAAACAGAAAGTCAGGGCTGAGGGGGATGTGAACGTACAGTAACATGATAACCGTATCCTCATTTAGTAGCATGGCAGACCTTGTGACTGAGGGCAATGCTTGCAATCACCACTACGCAACATAGATCTGAGTCATAGCTTTGTGGTCAAACCTGGTTTCCATAGTTACCAAGGGGAGTTATTGTTTGGTGGGATTTTTTTTAAATTCAGGGTATTTCCAGAAATAGAGCAGTAAGAAAATGTATGCGTTAATAAGAAAAGTCTTTAAAAAAAACTTAGAGGAACAAATCCGGATGCGGCCAATCGTTCTCTTTCAAATAAAAGGCTGGAATTTCCCGATAGAATGCAAAACTCCAAGGTCAGTCAAGGTGAAGAGAGTCATTTTAGGTATCTGACAATATTTTACAGTTGACAGTATTGGTGTAACTTGAAGCTACCTTATACATTCCCTGAGTTATCCATTGCAGCCATACCTCTTTCAAGCACTCCTGAGGTATCAGATAACAATTTGAGCTGCACCTGCTAGCTAAATCGGTGGATTTTTGACAGCAGCAAAGTTTCTGGAGGGTCAAGTTAGGAATTAGCCCACTGGGCACAGACGTCAATTCAACATCTATTCCACATTTGTTCCACGTCATTGCATTGAAATTGTCCAGTGGGAGGTTACCTGTCATAGCCAGACAAATGTAAGGCAGCAAAGGGGGAACAGCACTACAGGCGGAATAGGACAAGATGATGTGACATTTTCAGGCTATCTGGTTATTCAAGATCAGCACACCATTCACAGCGGTGGTTGTGAGGCTTTTGGTCAGCGATGATTCACTCTCTCTTTGCATCTTGTGAATAGTATTAAATGTTCGTGTGAATTAGAAACGTCCATGTATTCAGACTGGACCAGTGCATTAGTGACGCATCAATATAACTATTCAATACGACTTCAATACAACTACACAACAGACTAGTATGAAACGTCCCACCTACACGCTCTATCTATAATCAAAAGTATTGTGAAAAATGCACTTATATGTGTATTAAAGTAGTACAAAGTTAAGTATTTGGTCCCGTATTCATAGCACGCACTGAGTACATCAAGCTTGTGACTCTACAAACTTGTTGGATGCATTTGCTGTTTATTTTGGCTGTGTTTCAGATGACTTTGTGCCCAATAGAAATGAATGGTAAATAATGTTTTGTCATTTTGGGAGTCACTTTTATGGTACATAAGAATAGAATATGTTTCTAAACACTTCTACATTAATGTGAATGCTACCATGATTACGTATATTTGTGAATGACTCGTGAATAGTGAGAAAGTTACAGATGCACAAATATCATACCCCACTCCACCTCCTGTGGAGAAGGAGGATGGAGAGAAGAAACAGAAAGCCAGGGCTGAATGGATGTGGAAGTCACAGGAGGTTGGTGGCACCTTAATTGGGGAGGATAGGCTCGTGGTAATGGCTGGAGCGGAACAGGTGGAATGGTATCAAATACATCAAATACAAATACAACACATGGTTTCCATGGTTTCCAGGTGTTTGATACTATTCCATTCGCTCTGTTCCACCCATTATTATGAGCCGTCCTCCTCTCAGCAGCCCCCTGTGGTGGAAGTACAGTACAGTATCATGAAAAAAACGTATCCTCATTAGGTAACATGACCTTGTGACTGAGGGCAATGCTTGTGATCACTACTACGCAACATAGCTCTGCATCATAGTTTTGTGGTCAGACCTAGTCTCCATAGTTACCGACAGGAGTTATTGTTTGGTGTGAATCATTTTTAATTCAGGGCATTTCTGGAAATAGAGCAGTAAGAAAATGTATGTGTTATTGAGAAAAGCCCAAAATAAACTTAGAGGAACAAAGTCTTAAAGAGGACGAGCCCGTCCTTCTCTTTTAAAGAAAAGACATGGAATTTTATGATAGAATGCAAAACTCCAAGGTCAGTCAATTCAGTGTGTATTCCACAATGGTTTCATGTAATTTCATTGAAATGACTTGGAAACTGTTGATTCAAAGAGTATGTGCCCAGTTGAGAGATAGAAGGGAGAGAGAGAGAGAGAGAGAGATAGAAGAGAGAGAGAGAGAGAGAGAGAGAGAGAGAGAGAGAGAGAGAGAGTGTGTGTGAGTGAGTAGGGGACTCCACTCCTGTGTCAGTGATGTGAGGCGGAGGGGTTTCCCTGAGACAAGTCACACAGTACACATGTTCCCCATCCCTTCCCCCATCGACATCCCTACAGCTCTGGGACAGACATCGCTGAGCCTGGCATATTGCCAGCGGTGACGGAAGGCTGTGGCCTCTGTGTGTAAGCGCTCCTGTCACTCGCAGACAGGAGCTAGGGAGCTAGTGCCTTGTGTCAATGGAGACAGCTAGTGGGGTTGCGCTGAAGGAACCAGAGACAAGGATGAGGTCATTCCTCAAGGAGACCAGACAATCAGAACTATTGTCTCAGGGGGCTTGCAAATCCATGCACGATCCCACAGCTAAAAAAACTCAACTGCATTGTGGTTGGTTGTGTGCGAGGTAGGCTTCACTACTACTGCCAGGCACTGTCTTGTTTGACATTTTATAGAGGGACACACTGCTTGCCGTTCGCTGCAAAGAAATTAACTAATAAGTTTGGCAGCTATTAAGATATTTCTGCATTGCCTCAATGTCCAGGCAACAGCCTGAAGGAGTTAGTATGCAGTAGGTTGCGAGAGAAACGATGCCCCAAGTACATGTTATTGAGAAGAGAAGCCATGCTTTTCAATATCCCCAGCCATGAGCTCTCTTACTCTGACATGTGTTGTGTGGCACCTGTGTGCTCGCTGTTTGGAAAGACCTCTTGCATAGGCATGGAGCCGGATCAGTCAGCCGTGGGTGGCTGGAATCGGATCCCGCATTTTTACTCTGAAACAAAGTATTGAGTATGCGGCAGCTCAGAGTGAGTATACAGTTTCCTCCTGCAGTCGGGATGGTGACGAAACCATAAGCGACACCTGATAAGGTTCCATTTCATCATGAGTGCCCTTGGCTGCTGGTTGCTGTTTAAGCCTCACGCTCTGTTGTGCTATCTTCATAGCTCCACTCATTTTCCTATACAAACATGATTTAATAACTTAATGTGTGGCATCGAATTGGCTACCACAATCAATATCACTCAATTGGGAATTCCAAAAATACATCCTGAATGATTTTCAATCACAAGCCACAAGTACTGGAGTGATGAAGTCACACGCAACACCAGTAGTAATCAATGGCACTACTACACAGGCCTACTACCACTGACCTTTATTTTCCAATCTTCTAGCGATCCTATGTTCTAGTAGAATCAATATAGTGCTTTCACTACTACTATTCAAATGGCCGACGTCGGTTTAAACAGAGCAAATTCAATTTGAATGAAACTTAACTAAGAAAAGGCTATCTCTAAAATAAGGTCAAATAAATTGCGCTTAGATTAATAATTAATCCATCCCTGAGTTATTTATTTAATGAACTACTAAATCCAATAAGTGAATGGTGATTTTAATAATTGATTAATTGGCTTCCATCCAACCCCTGACTTCTTCACAAATAGTCTGTTAGGCAATGCTCTCTTTCTTTGACGCCTCAGCCCTTGCAATATGAATTTATTCAATTCTTTAACATAACAGCATGTTTGTTACCATGTCTATCGTACCTCACTGAGCTGAAAAAGAACAACCCAATAATCTGCGGTGCATTATATTAGGTGCCTGCCTTGGAACCAAGTCTTCTTCTGTTATTGTCACTGGTTATGACTGCCACCTGTCCATATAGACAGCACCCATCCACCCACACTTAACAATGGGCCATTTGAGCAAATAGGCATATCCACAACAAAATAGGAGATAGAGCAAGACGACAGCACAACTGACATATAGAACTGTCTTGTTCTACAACTGACTTATAGAACTGTCTTGTTCTACAACTGACTTATAGAACTGTCTTGTTCGACAACTGACTTATAGAACTGTCTTGTTCGACAACTGACTTATAGAACTGTCTTGTTCGACAACTGACTTATAGAACTGTCTTGTTCGACAACTGACTTATATAACTGTCTTGTTCTACAACTGACTTATAGAACTGTCTTGTTCTACAACTGACTTATAGAACTGTCTTGTTCTACAACTGACTTATAGAACTGTCTTGTTCGACAACTGACTTATATAACTGTCTTGTTCTACAACTGACTTATAGAACTGTCTTGTTCTATAACTGACTTATAGAACTGTCTTGTTCTACAACTGATTTATAGAACTGTCTTGTTCTACAACTGACTTATAGAACTGTCTTGTTCTACAACAGACTTATAGAACTGTCTTGTTCTATAACTGACTTATAGAACTGTCTTGTTCTACAACTGACTTATAGAACTGTCTTGTTCTACAACTGACTTATAGAACTGTCTTGTTCTACAACTGACTTATAGAACTGTCTTGTTCTTGACCGGTGTGTATAAAGGGTTAACCTGCCACACACGTGTGTTTTCAGCAGGGCTCTAGCCTTTTGACCCTAGGGACCCTAGGGAAGATTTGATTTGAAGGCCCCCCTCATCTCATGGGCAAAACATTTTAGTGGCCCCCCTTTTGACGGCAGAGAGAAATAATTTACTGCAATTCTAGACATTTTGCCATGGGTGGAGAAGGTTTTTCAGTTTTAAAGCTAATACCATTCAATTCTACACATTTTGCCATGTTCATTTAAAAAATATAATACAAGTATGTGATACATTTTCAAAACTAAGTAGAAACTCTAAACCCTATCGTATGTTCCGAACCTTTGATTGAGCATTCATTGGATTTCACACATCGTTCGTGCGAAATCAAAGTTGTCAGTAAAATACCATCAGAACATTTAGCGTAGTGACCAATACATCCAGTGGCGATTTTAGCAAGTAAATCTTGGTGGGGCAAACTCCGCAGAAATGTTTTATATGCATGCCAGCAAACCCACAACACAACACTAAACAATACATTAATTGCACTATAAGGATGACAAACAATGCCCACAAACTGTTAAAAACAAAGCTGATATGGCAGACTTGCTTAAACAAATGTGGTTTCTAGTGAAAATTGAGATGTACAAACTATGGCATAAGGGTCGACGAGCGGATAAGAGGCAATCCGTCATTCCGATTAAGATATTAAGCTAGCTGTCATTGTTCATTTCAAAAGTGCTGAACAAATAGTTATATTGGGTCACACAGCGAGCTAGGATGGACGTTGTCAATATAACTATTTGTTCAGCACTTTTGAAATGAACAACGACAGAATTCAGAACATGGGCCGTTCTTACAGTGTTCTCCCTGTACACCAAGTCAGAACCATAGGATAAATAAAGGGGGCATATAAACAGACAATGAAAGCTCTTACAATATTTCTCTAAAACAGGCTATAGGCTACATGTGCACCACCAAGTCAAAACAGTAGGCTAAGTTATGAGGGGGAAAGGGACCAAATTATTAGGGTGAGGCACATGGGCTACTAACGGCTTACTACACAACATACACTTAGTCTTACTTTCTTAGCTACAGTATATTTATCTCCCTGGCATATTACATAATTTATGCAGCAGCATACAACACATTTTTGGACTCATCTTGTTGTGATGTGCTTACTTGAACTGGAAGGTGGGCAGCGGTCCTTCGTGAGCAAATTATGTCATCAAAGTCTGGCATTCTCAGAATTTATGGTGCTTTCAAGACAACTGGGAAATAGGAAAAAAACAAGGTTGAATCATGACGTCTGTGATCTTCAGGTCGGAGCTCTAAAAAGAGGCCAGAGTTCCAGAGTTGGAATTCTGTGTTAGAGGACTGTTCAAAATGTATTTTCCAAGTCAGAGCACGTTTTTTTTAGTTCCTAGTTGGCTTGAACTCAGTGAAGTCTGAGATTTCCCAGGCCTGAGTTTCCAGTTGTTTTGAATGCGGCAGAAGTCATGCTGGATTGACAGCATGGCCAATGTATTCAACCTTTTCTGGCTCATGGCATGTGAATATTTATCCATTTAAACTTAGAAAAGAGACCCATAAACACAGATTTGGACCACACGTCCACTCCACTGAATAGCAGGCTGATAAACTGCTATAGTGATTGCTTTGCAACGCTTGCAGTTAGCCATTGATTCCTTCCAAACCACTCATTGTTATATTTGCGATTTCCAACTTGTACAATGTTTATGGCCAATGAGCACTGATACATTTGATCTGTAATTTCTCTTCATATGACAAGGATTGAAAATAATTTGCCAGTAGATTGTTGACTTGATTCCAGATGACAGCTGGCTGAGATTTAGAAAGTATAATGTTGACATGATCAGTCCAATCAAAGCTACAGTAGATATGTGATTTGACATCATTTTATCTGTGGCCAATGACCTTGAGCCTTCTTGGATGGGCACTTCCAATGTAACTCTATGGCAGCACCCAAGGGGCTTGAATTTTCTAGCACGCCCTGTAGATTTTGCGGCCCATGAGTGACAGAACACAGAGCCAATCACGGCGCAACTAGAGAACATTACCAACCCCTACGCAATGTATTTTCAGCTTGCTGCCCCACCACCACAGAAAGCACTGAGCTAGGCTGACACCTGCATGTTGGAGCTGCCTTACTCAAGAAAGCAAAAAATAGATAATGTTTGTTTTTGACTTTGTTTGCAAACTGATATGTGACATGTATTAATGCCAAAATAACAATAATATATACTTTTTTTTTTGCTAAAAAGGTGGGTTCCTCCATTTAGTAATTTTAACAACCATTTAATCCAACAGTAAAAAATCCAAGGTACACATTTCAAAGCATATTTTTGAAGCACTGAATGGAACAAATAGAAAATGGTAAACATACACTGAGTATACAAAACATTAGGAACATCGTCCCAATATTGAGTTGCACCCCCCTTTGCCCTCCGAACTGCCTCAATTGGTTGGGGCATGAACTCTACAAGGTGTCGAAAGTGTTCCACAGGGACGCTGGCCCAAGTTGACTCCAACGCTTTCCACAGTTGTGTCAAGTTGGCTGGAATTCCTTTGGGTGGTGGACCATTCTTGATACACACAGGAAAATGTTGAGTGTGAAAATCGCAGCAGCGTTGCAGTTCTTGACACACTCAGTGTGCTCCTGGCACCTACTACCATATCCTCTTGAAGGCACTTCGATATTTTGTCTTGCCCATTTACCCTCTGAGTGGCACACATACATAATCCATGTCTTAATGATAAAAAATGAAAAAATCATTCCTTAACCTGTCTCCTCCCAACTGTCTATACTAGTTATAGTGTATTTAACAGGTGACAGCAATGAGGGATCCTAGCTTCCAACCAGATTCACCTGGATAGTCTATTTCATGGAAAGAGCAGGTGTTCCTAATGATTTGTGCACTCAGTGTAATTTTCCATACAGTATTTGACTAACTTGACATGCACCATAAAAAAATGTTTGTATCCAATGGCAGGTTGTGAGCATATTGAGAAATATGTCAGTCTTACAGTTCCATTGTCCTTATACAGTATGTAGGACAAATCATCAGAAATAGAGGTATTGTAAAGGAGCTATTGTAAAAATGTAGCATGGTGTTGTTGTATGCCATTTCTGCTCCATGCGAAATTGTACAAGATCACCGTTTCTATGTGACTTGTCAACTGATACACTATCACCTGTTTCTCTGCTTGAAAGTACACTTAGTGCCGGGTTGGTAATTCAGCCATGATTACTACAAGTTTAGATAGCTGCGTAACCTAAGTTATCAATCAAAACATTTTTAGATGACATGGGCTAATTGAGTGATTGTCAGTGACTGACATAACTAGAGGAAGACTGCTGATGTACAACAACATTTCGAAATTGCCCCTTGTGTATATTACTATTCTAAAGCTAAACAGTAAGTTAAGACCCCCCTCCCCAAAAAATGTACGTTTATTTTTGTTGGTCGTGTCCCCCTAGCGGCCGGTGGCATTAGGCGACCTCCTTATATCGCTTTTATGCCTAGAGCCGGCCCTGGTGAGCAGCTGCCATTCAGCGGGCACTTAGGAGCACTGACGGTAACTGCAGATGAAGGAAGGAAGGAAGGAAGGGAGTGGGCGAGTTAATATAGCAGCGGTCCCTTATTCAGCACACACAAACACCCGCGAAGAGTTTGAGTGAACGAGAGAGAGATAGAGGGAGTGTGTGTTTGTCCACACAGAGCTCGAACCACTGCATTCAAACGGAGAAGGGGAGAGGGAAACGGCTGCTACTTATCTGAACAAGCTTCCACACATACGGAGGAGCCGAGGCCATTCCCACTGGCGATATTACTGCAGTAGATTGCATTGACGCCAGCAGCAAGAGATACCTCATGCGGGCATAGACGCGTCGCATTTGTCGGTGGTAAAAAGCTACTGGGGCGCCTATTTACCAACCCCTGCTGTTATCCTTATTTTATTTCGGTTTATCTCATTGTACTCTGCTGAGAGTGTGTTTATTCGGCACCTTGCGTTCGTCATCCAGTGTATTTTGGCCGCTGCTTGAAACTGACAAACACTGTTCCTTGACGCGCCCGAAACGTCTGCAGAGGTGGAGGAGACGCCAGGGAGCGGTTGTTGTGGAGCAGGTTGGGATATTTTGCGATAAAAGCTACTCAACCAGAACGTGCAGTCGTGTGTGAGCACGCTTTCGCCGATGACGATAGACTGCTGCTTCACAAATCGGATTCTTACACTGCTCTTTTAAAATCATGATTTGACAAATGGGTTAATTATCGCCATGCAAGAGTTTACTACGAAGACCGGTCAATAGAATTACGCATGGATGCTTGTATAATGTAGTCACAACGTTAGTTCCTGCAGAGGTATTCAGTTAATATCAATCACCATCGAAAAAAAGCCTTATTGCGGTATTGTATCAAAATGCCTGCGGGAATGAAGCCCCTGGAAAAGTTTTTGAAGAAACAGACAACGGCGCTCACTCGAGCTGGTGGCTTTGGTGAGAAGGCGACTGGCACTGGAACTTCTCGGCGGCGAGCCAGCCTGTCTCGGGTGGTTCCGTTTTTCAGGGAAACGTCTCCAGAGAGCGGTCCGGCCAGGGAGGTGTTCAGCCCGGACACTGAGGAAGCACCGTGTTGGCCCTCGGCCACTGCGGACATTAGGAGCCCGTCGTTGTCTAGCGATGAGCAAAGCTCCGAGGCGAGTCTGGACACGAGCTGGACCCCGCTGCCTGCGGACACACCGGACAACCTGGCGCTGGCGCTCCTGGACAGTGTGGCGGGCAAACGATATGGCAACTGCACAGGTAAATTGACCTTGTCAATCAACAGCATTTATACAACACAGTGCATCCACCTATTGGCCTGTGAATCATCACACTCAGTGGTTTGACTAATGCCTCAAATGTTTCACACCAAGTCATGGTGTTCTTGCCTTTCACTTTTGCAAATTAGCCAAGCAATTCAGTTGTCAAATGAATGTAGTCCATCCAGGAACCCCAAACTACCATTTGGTCCTTGCTTAGGCTATATCCTAGTCTATAGGCCAACATATGCTATTGAAAATAACTAAGATTTAGCTTATTTTCTCATTTTTCTCCAAACAATAACATAAACCCCAAATACTCAGTCAGTGATCTATTCCAGGCTGTAGAATTAGGGATTAGGCGGTGGTTCCGTCCCATCATTGCCTTGTTATATTATCTGATTCAACGGTTACATAAGAACGCCTGGCCTCATTAAGAAAAATAAAAGCCTGTTATTTAAAAGGGATGGTCCAGATGTTTCTCACACCTCAGAAAAGAAGACCTCGCCAAATGAATCATATTTACGCTTTACATTTGTGACACTTACACCAAAAACGAAACTCGTCCAAAATCTAACGTATAGCCTCTAGGGTTCAGCTTATTCAACAAAAACATTTTGATTGAGCTCATTTGCACTTGCCCATTACAGTAGCAGCATGTCTTTCATATGGAAACTGGCTGCTTCACTATCAGTCATGGAGGAAAGCGATAGTCTTCGCATATTGGCTGCTGAGTTTGTGTACTTATTTTTTTAAATTTTTGTTAAACGAGGTCATGATTCTCATCCTAAAAGACAATGTTTCAGTTGGCCGCTAAAGAGCAGACGATACAATGTGTTTTATTCTGGAGTGGGCCTTGCGTGGAGCGTCTCAAATAGAATCAAATTCTACTTTAGCGCTTGGCTACGCAGACGCTCGTTCACGCACGCAGCTGTGTGGGTGAAATGATGAAATAACATGTATGTGTACATTTTTATTTTGCAACGCTCGCTCACGCAATGTAGCCAGTGAGGTTTGCATGTAATGCCTCTAAAGGGAAAAGTAATCTTAAACTGAGTCAGATTACGTTACTGAGTTTGGGTAATCCAAAAATTAGGCTACAGATTACAATTTTGAACAGGTAACTGTAACGGATTTACAATTAGAAAGCAACCTACAGCAACGCGGGAGCCCACATTTGTATACACTGTAATATAGCAACCATAAACATATGTATGTGAGGGAGCTGGTGATGGGTTCTTGGAATGGTGCCAGAGAAGATTCCCAAGCTGTTGATGCTGTTGAATTGAAGTAGGTTAGTGGTTATAATGTGATTTATTCCTATCCTGTGGGGGATGGTTGGTGAGTGATGCACTGCATTAGATGACACCACCACTGTCAATATCTACCTTTGAGCGAAGCCTCCAGTATGTCAATTTTTACTATGCATCTCATTGTGAGTTTTTTCTTCCACTGATTATTTCAACAAGTCATGCAGTAACAGGATTTAACATAGTTTTCCAAGGTAGATTGCCAAGGCTTCCTGTGTAACATGCAGATTTTCCTCTCGGCCATTCCTTGAATTCTGCTCAGTTTATCTGTTATGTTGGTTGGTGCATGATGTGGGTTTCGCACACTGTAACACTAACAGATCTCTCTGGAACATCCAACAGATTTATGAAGTACGACTGCAATGTGCTGGTCAGGCATTATTACAGGCAACAATGAACAGATCAATAGCATATGATCAGGAAATGTCTCAGAATGAACACCTGCAATTAACTGTGTGGAGGACACATTGAGACCTACTGTTTTAGTAATAATCCACATCAGTTCCTGTTGTTCTGTTGCAGGAGGAATCTGCTCTACCTAGGTTCATATAGTGCATAAGGGTTCATTGTACCTCCAGTAAATTCTCTTAGAACTATTCTGCTTGTGGGCAACCATCCCCCATTATGCATTGCAAAGCCAGTGTACCTCCTGTCCTATGACCCCTTGACCTCGCTGACCTGCTCCCCGGGTCATCCTGTATATTCCTGTTAAACTGACTGAGCATGCTTGAATTCCCCTCTCTCGCGCTGTTGTTTCTCTGTCAATTTCCCCCTACAGCATTTAACAGGAAAAGACATATCTCCACTGCATCATTCCTAAGAAGAGAGAAGTAGTGTCGTAGTGATAGAGATGGAATTGGCTCTGTATAGCAGCCAATAGTCATGTTTGAAACAACAGATGTAATTCCAGAATGTATATCTGATTCCGAATGAATCAAAGTGGGAGATTTTAGTGATACATGGGTTGATGTTAAACCTGATTTATGTATGCTTTTAGTTTGACAAATTCACGGGGAACTTGGTTGGCGTACGGCTGAAGAGGGTTCATGAGAGTTCATCTGGTCCATCCCAAAAGGTCACTGTTCTGTTTGACTTTTATTTGTCTGACTCATTTTGCTCTTTGACTTAATTCACTCCAGCGGACTGCGTTGGTGTTATAAACACTTAGTGAACTACAACCCAGATGGTTTAAATATGTTTAATCTCGTTTAACCTGTTTCTTGGAGGGCCAAGCTCGCTGCTGTTTGGATGGTGATGTTCTAGAATATGTAAAAAATGCGTGGCTAATCCAGGATTAGTTAACAAAAGCGGACCTGCCCACCCTTTCATGTGGAGCAGAAATTAATCTTTGGATTATGGATCTAGGTTGGATCTTGATCCTGCCTTATAGTCAAAATGTTTCTAATTAGGAAGTGTGTGTGTGTGTCTGGATGCAAATGTGTTTATGTTGACACAATGTCTTGCCGTGCTTCTACACCTGCATTGCTTGCTGTTTGGGGTTTTAGGCTGGGTTTCTGTACAGCACTTTGAGATATCAGCTGATGTACGAAGGGCTATATAAATTAATTTGATTTTGATGTCAACAAGGTCCACTACGACTCGGACACTGCATGCTCCCCAACCTTATGACCCCCTGTCTCACACACCCCTATATGACATTCTACCTGACAGACTTGAGTACACCACACCGTATAACATTTTACCACTGCACACCACAGTGCTCTCACTGAGATACTATGCACCAGGCTGTCCATATCAGCAGTCCCAGATCAGTATTGGCTGAGTGGCCCTCCAGATGAACACCATAAACCCTCTGAGTCACTGCCCTCTGCTTGTGTGTGTGTGTGTGTGTGTGTGAGAGAGACACCATGCCACAGGTAAAGAACAGATTATAAGCATTTTGACAGCCCCTAAAAAGTCCCGTCCTTTTCGAGGTCAACGGCAACGCTCTTATGTAACCCTGTTTACCTTGTGGTTTCATTTCTCGTCCACCCACGCTATTGGTTCTAGGACCAGGCATGTTGAGGCAAGGGTTAGGCCATTTTTAGCGGTGTACATGTCTCGCAGAGTTACAGTGGATGTAAAGATCAAAACAGTCTGTTAATGAAGCCATGTCTGACTCGTAATGTGTGTGGTTTCCTAAGTTGTATCACGTCTACAGTCCATTCCCACTGTTATTGTCTGATAAATAGTCCAAATGAAAACAGATGGATAAGACTATCATCATAATAACAAAGAGGGTCATTTGCCCCTCCACATCCTGTGTATTTGGACAGTACACATTCTTAGTATACTATAGTATTATATGTAAAAGCACGGAACTAAACATGTCTTATAGGTTTAGACCAGTCACCCATGGGTACAATAATGGGTTAAAATAGCTATGGTTGATACAGACGAGGGTGCCAGGGCACTTGAGATGCTGCAGCAGTTGCTTACAGTGCAGAACAGTACATGGCTGGTTTGTCTTGCAGAGTGACGAGGACTTTGGGGTTTGATGTTGGCTTTTGAAACACTTGCAATGCAGAGGGGGAACATGTCTCGTATCAAGCTCCACATCAGTTATTCACAAAGCCAAGTGGGATGTTTAAACTAGACTTTGGCTGTGCTTGACGCTCTCATTGCTTTGCATTCCACATCCAGCGAGACACTCCTTAGGCGGCGGCTCTGAGACTCTGAGCCACGCAGCTGAAAAGTCTTGTGGAACGAAAGGGAGCGGGAGGAAAAGGGACAGAGTGCAGAGAGAAAATGTGATTTGCGTTGGGCTGTGTGGGAGGGATTCTGATGATTCTTTTATGGAAAGAAAGTGGGATTAAAAGAGATGTGGCTGCCTAGTGCCCACTCCTTTTGGATGCTTTTACATAAGGAGAGGAGGGGCGGCGGACTCTCCCCTGCCTCCTTGCTCTCTACATGCCTGCACTCTCCTCTCAAGCCTACGCACCTTGACCACTGAGGAGAGTAGAACACGATGGGGCCCTCCAGGGATGATTGACTTGCCTTACTTACTGTGTGTGTATATGTGTTTGAATCTCTATGTTCTTTTTGCGTGTGCATGTGTGTGCGATTGGATGCATGCGTTTGCATTTCTGTACTTTTTCCGCTTGGATGGATGTGTGTGTTGATGTGCTTGCATAAGAGTGTGTGCTTGGATGTGTGTGAGAGTGGGTTGGAGCATGTCTATCTGTGTGCCCGGCGTGGAAAAGAGGCTCTCCAGCACAGCACCTGTTCACATGGCAACCAGCACTTCCAGGGAAGCAGCAGGAGGAGGAGGAGTGGGGGGAAGAGAAACAGAGGGAATGCAGGAAGGAAGGAGATGAGTGTTTGAGAACATGAGACTTGGGAGAGACTGAATAGAGGTTTCATAAACTATATGGACAGTGTGCCAGCCAGTGGGAGGAAGAGGGGGACGGAGAGACTGAGCAAAATACTCTTGTTAACTGGCTTCTATATCATAAGGATGTTCTCATCTAATCATCACTTCTTTATCTACTAGTTTATCCATGTGGCATGATGACAAGTAGATCAGTGCAGTGGCTTCTTTCTCTCAGTTGGCAGTTTGGTACCAACTAGTTTTGACCATCCAGAGGGTTGCAGCAGCCTTGCCAGCCCTGTAGTGACTATGACTTACCCTGGTGAACTCCTTCGCCACTTGACATCCTTTGATGTGACCGGAGCGGTGGTTCTTATCTCTGCCATGCGGTGTGCAACATTAGGCACACACACGCTCGCGCACAGATGGCCCCGAGCACATTGGGGGAAACGTAATATCAACCCTTCTTCCTCCCCTGTAACACTGAATACTGACCCAGGGACAGGCCTAATCGCAGGGGATGGTAGACCAATCAACTTGGCAGGCTTAGGAATCTGATTTGGGAACAGTTGTATTAGAGAGAGAGAATTGACTAGCATGGGAACTGTCAGGTTACATTTAATGGACACACACTCAATCCAAGAAGCATACTCTCTCCAGAATGGTCCCCAGCATAAGGGCCAGAGGAAGATGTACATGCTACATGATGATAAACTGAGAGGGTTTGGAGAAGGCATGAAGCCACTATGGCACGTTTATTGTTAATTATTTTATTTGAATTTTATTTCACCTTTATTTAACCAGGTAGGCCAGTTGAGAACAAGTTCTCATTTACAAATGTGACTTGGCCAAGATATGGCAAAGCAGTGCGACACAAACAACAACAGAGTTACACATGGAATAAACAAACGTACAGTCAATAACACAATAGAAAAAGTCTATATACAGTGTGTGCAAATGGCATGAGGAGGTAAGGCAATAAGTAGGCCATAGTAGCGAAGTAATTGCAATTGAGCAAATTAACACTGGAGTGATAGACGTGCAGATGATGATGTGCAAGTAGAAATACTGGTGTGCAAAAAATGAAATAAAATGGGGATGAGGTAGGTAGATTGGATGGGCTGTGTACAGCTGCAGCGATCGGTTAGCTGCTCAGATAGCTGATGCTTGAAGTTAGTGAGGGTGATATAAGTCCCCAACTTCAGCTATTTTCTTTTCAATTCGTTCCAGTCATTGGCAGCAGAGCAATGGAAGGAAAGTTGGCCAAAGGAGGTGTTGGCTTTGGGGATGACCAGTGAGATATACCTGCTGGAGCACGTGGAGCCAGTGGGTCTGGCGACGAATATGTAGCGAGGGCCAGCCGACGAGAGCATACAGGTCGCAGTGGTGGGTGGTATATGGGGCTTTGGTGACAAAACGGATGGCACTGTGATAGACTGCATCCAGTTTGCTAAGTAGAGTGTTGGAGGCTATTTTGTAAATGACATCGCCGAAGTCGAGGATTGGTAGGATAGTCAGTTTTACGAGGGTATGTTTGGCAGCATGAGTGAAGGAGGCTTTGTTGCGAAATAGGACGCCGATTCCAGGTTTTATTTTGGATTGGAGATGTTTAATATGAGTCTGGAAGGAGAGTTTACAGTCTCGCCAGACACCTAGGTATTTGTAGTTGTCCACATATTCTAAGTCAGAACCGTCCAGAGTAGTGATGCTAGACGGGCGGGCGGATGCGGGCAGCGAACAGTTGAAAAATATGCATTTAGTTTGACTAGCGTTTTAAGAGCAGTTGGAGGCCACGGAAGGAGTGTTGTATGGCATTGAAGCTTTTTCGGAGGGTTGTTAACGCAGTGTCCAAAGAAGGGCCAGATGTATACAGAATGGTGTCTTCTGCGTAGAGATGGATCAGGGAATCAACCGCAGCAAGAGCGACATCTTTGATATATACAGAGAAAAGATTAGGCCCGGGAATTGAACCCTGTGGTACCCCATAGAGACTGCCAGAGGTCCGGACAACAGGCCCTCCAATTTGACACACTGAACTTTATCCGAGAAGTAGTTGGTGAACCAGGCGAGGCAGTCATTTGAGAATTCAAGGCTGTTGAGTTTGCCGATAAGAATACAGTGATTGACAGAGTCGAAAGCCTTGGCCAGGTCGATGAAGACGGCTGCACAGTACTGTCTGTTATCGATGGCAGTTATGATATCATTTAGTACATTGAGTGTGGCTGAGGTGCACCCGTGACCAGCTCGGAAACCGGATTGCACAGCAGAGAAGGTACGGTGTGATTCGAAATGGTCAGTGATCTGTTTGTTAACTTGGCTTTCCGAAGACTTTCGAAAGGCAGGGCAGGATGGATATAGGTCTGTAACAGTTTGAGTCTAGAGTGTCACCCACTTTGAAGAGGGAGATGACTGCGGCAGCTTTCCAATCTTTAAGGATCTCGGACAATACGAAAGAGAGTTTGAACAGACTGGTAATGGGGGTGGCAACAATGGCGGCGGATAATTTTAGAGGGCCCAGATTGTCTATCCCAGCTGATTTGTACAGTGCCTTGCGAAAGTATTCGGCCCCCTTGAACTTTGCGACCTTTTGCCACATTTCAGGCTTCAAACACAAAGATATAAAACTGTATTTTTTTGTGAAGAATCAACAACAAGTGGGACACAATCATGAAGTGGAACGACATTTATTGGATATTTCAAACTTTTTTAACAAATCAAAAACTGAAAAATTGGGCGTGCAAAATTATTCAGCCACCTTAAGTTAATACTTTGTAGCGCCACCTTTTGCTGCGATTACAGCTGTAAGTCGCTTGGGGTATGTCTCTATCAGTTTTGCACATCGAGAGACTGACATTTTTTCCAATTCCTCCTTGCAAAACAGCTCGAGCTCAGTGAGGTTGGATGGAGAGCATTTGTGAACAGCAGTTTTCAGTTCTTTCCACAGATTCTCGATTGGATTCAGGTCTGGACTTTGACTTGGCCATTCTAACACCTGGATATGTTTATTTTTGAACCATTCCATTGTAGATTTTGCTTTATGTTTTGGATCATTGTCTTGTTGGAAGACAAATCTCTGTCCCAGTCTCAGGTCTTTTGCAGACTCCATCAGGTTTTCTTCCAGAATGGTCCTTTATTTGGCTCCATCCATCTTCCCATCAATTTTAACCATCTTCCCTGTCCCTGCTGAAGAAAAGCAGGCCCAAACCATGATGCTGCCACCACCATGTTTGACAGTGGGGATGGTGTGTTCAGGGTGATGAGCTGTGTTGCTTTTACGCCAAACATAATGTTTTGCATTGTTGCCAAAAAGTTCAATTTTGGTTTCATCTGACCAGAGTACCTTCTTCCACATGTTTGGTGTGTCTCCCAGGTGGCTTGTGGCAAACTTTAAACAACAATTTTTATGGATATCTTTAAGAAATGGCTTTCTTCTTGCCACTCTTCCATAAAGGCCAGATTTGTGCAATATACGACTGATTGTTGTCCTATGGACAGAGTCTCCCACCTCAGCTGTAGATCTCTGCAGTTCATCCAGAGTGATCATGGGCCTCTTGGCTGCATCTCTGATCAGTCTTCTCCTTGTATGAGCTGAAAGTTTAGAGGGACGGCCAGGTCTTGGTAGATTTGCAGTGGTCTGATACTCCTTCCATTTCAATATTATCGCTTGCACAGTGCTCCTTGGGATGTTTAAAGCTTGGGAAATCTTTTTGTATCCAAATCCGGCTTTAAACTTCTTCACAACAGTATCTCGGACCTGCCTGGTGTGTTCCTTGTTCTTCATGATGCTCTTTGCGCTTTTAACGGACCTCTGAGACTATCACAGTGCAGGTGCATTTATACGGAGACTTGATTACACACAGGTGGATTGTATTTATCATCATTAGTCATTTAGGTCAACATTGGATCATTCAGAGATCCTCACTGAACTTCTGGAGAGAGTTTGCTGCACTGAAAGTAAAGGGGCTGAATAATTTTGCACGCCCAATTTTTCAGTCTTTGATTTGTTAAAAAAGTTTGAAATATCCAATAAATGTCGTTACACTTCATGATTGTGTCCCACTTGTTGTTGATTCTTCACAAAAAAATACAGTTTTATATCTTTATGTTTGAAGACTGAAATGTGGCAAAAGGACGCAATGTTCAAGGGGGCCGAATACTTTCGCAAGACACTGTATGTGTCCAGGTTATGCAGCTCTTTCCGAACATCTGCTATCTGGATTTGGGTGAAGGAGAAGCTGGGGAGGCTTTGGCAAGTAGCTGAGAGTATGCTCTGACCACACAGTGTGTAGAGCAAAATGTTAGTAGTTCAAAATTTCCAACAAAAGCATTGTGTGGTTGGAGGAAGGATGAAAGGCATATATTTGCAGTAGCCATCTCATCCGGAGTTCTGCTGTTAGAAAGGCTCAAACAGAAGACCCATCAATCCCAACCTTCAGTTCCAACATGGTCTTTAAACGTGTGAAAAGCAGCCAAAAGGTCACAGCAGCGGCATTGAAGCAAAAACTGACAAACTGACAAACAAAAACTGAGGAAAAACAGTATTTTTCATTGTTGGTGTAGTCTGTTGATTTAAGGGTGTTTCCTGTGGCAGCCATGTGTGTTTGTGCACTTTTTTATTTATTTATTTTTTTATTTTACCTTTATTTAACCAGGTAGGCAAGTTGAGAACAAGTTCTCATTTACAATTGCGACCTGGCCAAGATAAAGCAAAGCAGTTCGACAGATAAAACGACACAGAGTTACACATGGAGTAAAAACAAACATACAGTCAATAATGCAGTATAAACAAGTCTATATACAATGTGAGCAAATGAGGTGAGAAGGGAGGTAAAGGCAAAAAAGGCCATGATGGCAAAGTAAATACAATATAGCAAGTAAAATACTGGAATGGTAGTTTTGCAATGGAAGAATGTGCAAAGTAGAAATAAAAAAATAATGGGGTGCAAAGGAGCAAAATAAATAAATAAATAAAAATTAAATACAGTTGGGAAAGAGGTAGTTGTTTGGGCTAAATTTTAGGTGGGCTATGTACAGGTGCAGTAATCTGTGAGCTGCTCTGACAGTTGGTGCTTAAAGCTAGTGAGGGAGATAAGTGTTTCCAGTTTCAGAGATTTTTGTAGTTCGTTCCAGTCATTGGCAGCAGAGAACTGGAAGGAGAGGCGGCAAAAAGAAAGAATTGGTCTTGGGGGTGACTAGAGAGATATACCTGCTGGAGCGTGTGCTACAGGTGGGAGATGCTATGGTGACCAGCGAGCTGAGATAAGGGGGGACTTTACCTAGCAGGGTCTTGTAGATGACATGGAGCCAGTGGGTTTGGCGACGAGTATGAAGCGAGGGCCAGCCAACGAGAGCGTACAGGTCGCAATGGTGGGTAGTATATGGGGCTTTGGTGATAAAACGGATTGCACTGTGATAGACTGCATCCAATTTGTTGAGTAGGGTATTGGAGGCTATTTTGTAAATGACATCGCCAAAGTCGAGGATTGGTAGGATGGTCAGTTTTACAAGGGTATGTTTGGCAGCATGAGTGAAGGATGCTTTGTTGCGAAATAGGAAGCCAATTCTAGATTTAACTTTGGATTGGAGATGTTTGATATGGGTCTGGAAGGAGAGTTTACAGTCTAACCAGACACCTAAGTATTTGTAGTTGTCCACGTATTCTAAGTCAGAGCCGTCCAGAGTAGTGATGTTGGACAGGCGGGTAGGTGCAGGTAGCGATCGGTTGAAGAGCATGCATTTAGTTTTACTTGTATTTAAGAGCAATTGGAGGCCACGGAAGGAGAGTTGTATGGCATTGAAGCTTGCCTGGAGGGTTGTTAACACAGTGTCCAAAGAAGGGCCGGAAGTATACAGAATGGTGTCGTCTGCGTAGAGGTGGATCAGGGACTCACCAGCAGCAAGAGCGACCTCATTGATGTATACAGAGAAGAGAGTCGGTCCAAGAATTGAACCCTGTGGCACCCCCATAGAGACTGCCAGAGGTCCGGACAGCAGACCCTCCGACTTGACACACTGAACTCTATCAGAGAAGTAGTTGGTGAACCAGGCGAGGCAATCATTTGAGAAACCAAGGCTGTCGAGTCTGCCGATGAGGATATGGTGATTGACAGAGTCGAAAGCCTTGGCCAGATCAATGAATACGGCTGCACAGTAATGTTTCTTATCGATGGCGGTTAAGATATCGTTTAGGACCTTGAGCGTGGCTGAGGTGCACCCATGACCAGCTCTGAAACCAGATTGCATAGCAGAGAAGGTATGGTGAGATTCGAAATGGTCGGTAATCTGTTTGTTGACTTGGCTTTCGAAGACCTTAGAAAGGCACGGTAGGATAGATATAGGTCTGTAGCAGTTTGGGTCAAGAGTGTCCCCCCCTTTGAAGAGGGGGATGACCGCAGCTGCTTTCCAATCTTTGGGAATCTCAGACGACACGAAAGAGAGGTTGAACAGGCTAGTAATAGGGGTGGCAACAATTTCGGCAGATAATTTTAGAAAGAAAGGGTCCAGATTGTCTAGCCCGGCTGATTTGTAGGGGTCCAGATTTTGCAGCTCTTTCAGAACATCAGCTGAATGGATTTGGGAGAAGGAGAAATGGGGAAGGCTTGGGCGAGTTGCTGTTGGGGGTGCAGTGCTGTTGTCCGGGGTAGGAGTAGCCAGGTGGAAAGCATGGCCAGCCGTAGAAAAATGCTTATTGAAATTCTCAATTATGGTGGATTTATCAGTGGTGACAGTGTTTCCTATCTTCAGTGCAGTGGGCAGCTGGGAGGAGGTGTTCTTATTCTCCATGGACTTTACAGTGTCCCAGAACTTTTTTGAGTTAGTGTTGCAGGAAGCAAATTTCTGCTTGAAAAAGCTAGCCTTGGCTTTTCTAACTGCCTGTGTATAATGATTTCTAGCTTCCCTGAACAGCTGCATATCACGGGGGCTGTTCGATGCTAATGCAGAACGCCATAGGATGTTTTTGTGTTGGTTAAGGGCAGTCAGGTCTGGGGAGAACCAAGGGCTATATCTGTTCCTGGTTCTAAATTTCTTGAATGGGGCATGTTTATTTAAGATGGTTAGGAAGGCATTTTTAAAAAATATCCAGGCATCCTCTACTGACGGGATGAGATCAATATCCTTCCAGGATACCCCGGCCAGGTCGATTAGAAAGGCCTGCTCGCAGAAGTGTTTCAGGGAGCGTTTTACAGTGATGAGTGGAGGTCGTTTGACCGCTGACCCATTACGGATGCAGGCAATGAGGCAGTGATCGCTGAGATCTTGGTTGAAGACAGCAGAGGTGTATTTAGAGGGGAAGTTGGTTAGGATGATATCTATGAGGGTGCCCGTGTTTAAGGTTTTGGGGAGGTACCTGGTAGGTTCATTGATTATTTGTGTGAGATTGAGGGCATCAAGTTTAGATTGTAGGATGGCTGGGGTGTTAAGCATGTTCCAGTTTAGGTCGCCTAGCAGCACGAACTCTGAAGATAGATGGGGGGCAATCAGTTCACATATGGTGTCCAGAGCACAGCTGGGGGCAGAGGGTGGTCTATAGCAGGCGGCAACGGTGAGAGACTTGTTTTTAGAGAGGTGGATTTTTAAAAGTAGAAGTTCAAATTGTTTGGGTACAGACCTGGATAGTAGGACAGAACTCTGCAGGCTATCTTTGCAGTAGATTGCAACACCACCCCCTTTGGCAGTTCTATCTTGTCTGAAAATGTTGTAGTTTGGAATTAAAACTTCAGAATTTTTGGTGGTCTTCCTAAGCCAGGATTCAGACACAGCTAGAACATCCGGGTTGGCAGAGTGTGCTAAAGCAGTGAATAGAACAAACTTAGGGAGGAGGCTTCTAATGTTAACATGCATGAAACCAAGGCTATTACGGTTACAGAAGTCGTCAAAAGAGAGCGCCTGGGGAATAGGAGTGGAGCTAGGCACTGCAGGGCCTGGATTCACCTCTACATCGCCAGAGGAACATAGGAGGAGTAGAATAAGGGTACGGCTAAAAGCTATGAGAATTGGTCGTCTAGAACGTCTGGAACATAGAGTAAAAGGAGGTTTCTGGGGGCGATAAAATAGCATCAAGGTATAATGTACAGACAAATGTATGGCAGGATGTGAATACAGTGGAGGTAAACCTAGGTATTGAGTGATGAAGAGAGAGATATTGTCTCTAGAAACATCGTTGAAACCAGGAGATGTCATTGCATGTGTGGGTGGTGGAACTAATAGGTTGGATAAGGTATAGTGAGCAGGACTAGAGGCTCTACAGTGAAATAAGCCAATAAACACTAACCAGAACAGAAATGGACAAGACATATTGACATTAAGGATAGGCATGCTTAGTCGAGTGATCAAAAGGGTCCGGTGAGTGGAGAGGTTGGTTGGTGATTTAGACAGCTAGCCAGGGCATCGGTAGCAAGCTAGCATAGGATGGAGGTCTGTTAGCCACCCCTTACGTTCCGTCAGTAGATTAGTGGGGTTCCGTGTGGTAGAGGGGATTAATCCAAATCACACAACAACAACAAAAATAAAAACAATAGATATAGTTATAGAGGCCCAAGAAGAAAATATAATAATAATAATTAAAAAAATAATTAAAAAAAAATAATAATAAAAAAATTGTCCGATTGTCTATTCAGATAGCAGCCGGTAAGACAGCTAACGGTTAGCAGGCCGCAGATGGGCGTTCAGGTAACGTCGCGACGGAGGAGCCGGCCGAATAACTCCTTCGGGTAGATAACGTCGGCAGTCCAGTTGTGAAGGCCCGGTGGGGCTCCGCGAAGGCAGTAAAACGGGTCCGGATAGGTGACTGCAGCCCAGGTGTGATTGATGGAACTCAGGAGTGATTGACGGAGCTTGCTAGCTCCGATGGTCACACGGATAGCAGCTAGCTAGCTGTGAGATCCGGGTATGAATGTCCAGGGACATGGAGAGAAAAATTGGTCCGGTATGTTCCGTTCCGAGCCGCGCTGCGCCGTACAGAACTGGCGATAGATTTTCGAGCTAAAGGATAGCTGATGACCACAAACGGTGGTTAGCTGAATATTAACGATTTGCCAGTAAAGGAGCTAACTAGCTTCTGAACTAGCTTCTGGATTAGCTTCTGGCTAGTTTCAGGCTAGCTTCTTGGAGTTTCTGGCTAGCTTCTTGGAGGATTACAGATCTGAGGTAAATAATACTTTTTTATAAATATACATTGGTGAGGCGGGTTGCAGGAGAGTGTTTTGAAGATGAGTTGATGGAAAATAAAAATAAAATGTATGTGAAAAAGTTGTAAATATATATATATATACAGGACACGACAAGACGAGGACAAAAGACGTCTGAACTGCTATGCCACCTTGGAGATTATGGAGATTACTTATTTTATAGCTCTGTCACAAGGGTGTACTAGAGAGTGAGATGCCCTGCGGGCATATTGCTTACGCCCCTTTGGGTCCCCGGGACCAGGATTGAGAACCAGTGGCTTAGACATCTGGGGTGTGACCCCTAGTGTTGTTTGGTGGGAGTGTCTTGGAAACATTGTGGACCTATAATAAACATTTGAGCAGTGTTTCCAAATCCGGATATATATACACACACAATTACCAGTCAAAAGTTTGGATACCTACTCATTCCAGGGTTTTTCTTTATTTGTACTATTTTCTACATTGTAGAATAATAGTGAAGACAAAACTATGAAATAACATGTATAGAATCATGTAGTAACCAAAACAAATCAAAATATATTTGAGATTCTTCAAAGTAGCCACCCTTTGCCTTGATGACAGCGTTGCACACTCTTGGCATTCTCTCAACCAGCTTCATGAGGAATGCTTTTCCAACAGTCTTGAAGGAGTTCCCACATATGCTGAGCACTTGTTGGCTGCTTTTCCTACACTCTGTGGTCCGACTCATCCCAAACCATCTCATTTGGGTTGAGGTCGGGTGATTGTGGAGGTCAGGTCATCTGATGCAGCGCTCCATCACTCTCCTTCTTGGTCCAATAGCCCTTACACAGCCTGGAGGTGTGTTTAGGGTCATTGTCCTGTTGAAAAACAAATTATAGTCCCACTAAGCGCAAACCAGATAGGATGGCGTATCACTGCAGAATGCTGTGGTAGCCATGCCTGATTCATGCAGTCTCCTCTGAATAGTTGATGTTGATGTGTCTGTTACTTGAACTCTGTGAAGCATTTATTTTGGCTGCAATTTCTGAGGCTGGTAACTCTAATGGACTTGGGTCTTCCTTTCCTGTGGCAGTCTTCATGAGAGCCAGTTTCATCATAGTGCTGGATGGTTTTTGCGACTGCATTTGAAGAAAATTTAAAAGTTCTTCATTTTCATAATTGACTGACCATGTCTTAAAATAATGATGGACTGTTGTTTCTCTTTGCTTATTTGAGCTGTTCTTGCCATAATATGGACTTGGCCCTATTTGGTAAAAGACCATCTTCTATATGCCACCCCTACCTTGTCATAACACAACTGATGGATTGGCTCAAACGCATTAAGAAGGAAAGAAATTGCACAAATGAACTTTTAACAAAGTAACACTGGAATGAGTAGGTGTCCAAACTTTTGACTGGTACTGTATGAATGTGTCCTATAGCATTAGCCACTGTGGTGGGAAAGTCAAATCAAAGTTTATTTATCACGTACGGCGTATACAACAGGTGTAGACCTTACAGTGAAATGCTTACTTACAGGCTCTAACCAACAGTGCAATTTCAACAACAAAAAGGTATTAGGTGACCAATAGTTAAGTCAAGAAATAAAAACAACAGTAAAAAGACAGTGAAAAAAACCACAATCTTCAAGTATGTGACTGGCAAAGGCATTGCCTGGACTTGGATGGCCTTGGGTGCATATTTGAGCCTTGCTGCAAGCTCACTGGAGCGAGTGGTCAGACAAGTCTCTCCGCTGCCCAAAATGGAAGGTTGCGGTTGGGGAGGGGATGCCGCAGAGTAGCTACTGGGTGCAGTTTGAATTAGGTTACTATGAACAGCAGGGAACCACTGCTGCGTGTCTGTGTTTGTCACCATTTGGTTTCGGGTTACTTATAAAATCCAGATTGTCCATGCATATCTCTCTCTCTCTGTGTGTGTGTGAATTTTTCCTCTGCCATATCGACACAGGATTGTGTATGTGTTTTATATTTGCCCTGGTGTTCATTTGCATCTCAACGGCTGTGTGTTTTGGAGGTGGAGAATGGGAATTGGCGTGGGGAAGATGCACCAGATTAGTGGAACAAGCGCCAACAGGCAGATGCAGAGTACACACACTCGCCCACACACACACACTCTCTACCTCTCCATCTGACCGCTTCATGCTGAAACCCAAACACTTAAGAGAGAGCTGAGAGGGTGTGTGTTTTTGTATGCGCATAGTAAGGTAGAGTACAGTCAAAGAGATAAGGTCACCATAGAAACGGGATACGCATCACAGTTTATATAACTGCATACCAGACTAGTTCGGTTCGGCTGGTAGCTAGGGATGGGCTGAAATCTGCCTTTCTGTCTCTCCAATATCAAATTGATTTATAAAGCCTTTTTTTTTTTTTACATCAGCAGATGTCACTAAGTGCTGTACAGAAACCCAGCCTAAAACCCCAAACAGCAAGCCATACAGATGAAGAAGCACGGTGGCTAGGAAAAACTCTCTAGAACGGCTGGAACATAGGAAGAAACCTCGAGAGGAACCAGGCTCTGAGGGGTGGTCAGTCCTCTTCTGGCTGTGCCGGGTGGAGATTGTAAGAGTACGTGGCCATTAAGGACAGATTGCTCATCAAGGTGTTCAAATGTTCATAGATGACCAGCAAGGGTCACAGTGGTTGTAGAGGGTTCTACAGGTCAGCACCTCAGGAGTAAATGTCTTTTAAATTGTTTTTTATCAGTCCCACTGGTTCAGATCCAAACCACATGTACAGCTTCTGCTTTATGAACAGTCTCCAGACCTTGTGTTGTCATGAGGCTGAATCTCCTCCCCCCTTCCACCCTGGTATAAGGTGGCCCACAGCTGTGACTTGAACCACAACCTCCTTCCATCTCTCCATCCTGCCATTTTCCACCCCTGAAGGGAGTGTGCACTCCTCCCCTCCCAGCCTATATGCTTCCTGCAGGGAAAGAGAGAAAGGGGGATGGAGGACAGGGTGTACTTCAAGCCTGTATGCTCTGCCCCCCCCCCCCCCCCCCCCCCCCCCCCCACACACACACACACCACCACAGCCCTCTTGCCGTTTGGATTCAGGCACAGACTGTGGGAGGTTGGCTTTGATCCTGAGATCAGGGGCATTGCAGGGAGGGAGTGTTTTTTTGTTTGTTTGTTTTTCTATTCATGCACAAGTGTTTGAATGAGAGAGTCTGTCATCTGTAAATTAGTTGAGTTTGTGTAAGTGCCTGTATGTGTAGTGTCCATTTGGAATCATCTACCTCTGTATGAATGTGCACACACGTTTATGTGTACATGTACAACGTGTGCGTGGGGGTGCACATGTTTGAGATTCTGGGCGTATGTGTTGTGTCTGTGTTTATGTGGGAGTTGGATTTGTGCTCCTCTCTCCCACTCCTGTCATGTGGAGCGGTGTGCTCACTTCTAATCTGAGCCAGAGATTTTCTGCACTTTTAAGCTTCAGCATAATACGTGGCGGGAGGAGAGAAAGTGAGAGAACCGGCTTTGGAGAGAGGGAGAGAGGGAAACCATCTCCCCACCCTGTTACATGCACCGATCCATCTTCGGGACATGCTATTTTTCTCTCTTTGTAGCGGGGGTTGGACACACTGTATTAGTTTGACAGTGGAGCAGGGAGATTATCAGTGGCCATCTCTCTCTGTTACCACTGTGTGGATCCAAGAGCCTGTCACAATGGGTCTTCCCCCACGTCTAGAAGGTGAATGACCTGAACAGACCTCACCAATGAAACACAGTGGCAACCTGCCCGAGAGCCCGGCAGCCATATTGGATGAGTCAAACAGAATGACTTCTCTCACATTCTAGTCCATGAGACTTTATTATGTAAGCTACACATGAAACAAACAGGGAATGTGTCCTCTCTATGCTATTAGTTTCTATGGTCTCCTTTGCCATACTGCACTTCATAGCTAGCTCTGTAGCGCCCTGCTGTTCCTTTGCAGGTAGAGTTGAAAGGATGTGCTATTTTCCTATGGTCACACACAGAGCTCCAGGGGAATAATGATGGGGAAGGTGATCGAGACCCGTGGCCTTCACCACTCTTCCTCGCCCACTCACTCACTTCTTTCTCTTATTCTCTCTCTTTCTCATTGCACTCTCCTCTCTTTCCTCTGGTTCTCTCTTTTGCATCCCATTTGTTTCTCCCCCGCCACCCACGTTCTCGCTCTCTCTTTCCTCTCCTCTCTCTCTCTGTGCTTTGCCTGTCGTCTGACTTTCATACTCTTTCTTTTTTTTATCGTGCTGTTTACTTCCTCTGCTCATCTTTTGCCGCTCTTCCACTCTCTCTCTCTCGCTCTCTGGGCTCAGTCTCACTGCAGCCACTCAACGTGGCATCTCCCAGGCAACTGTGGGAAACCAGTACTGCCAAGAGGTCGACGATGCGTGGACTCACTCGCTGCAGCACGCAACGAATACAGATACCCACATTAGCCCACAAACGAGCACGTTTTAACACACACACACACACACAGCCACACACTAGCATGCACACAGTCGAACCCGCAAAATACCACACAAGCACACATATTTAAATGTCATCCACACACGGACACCGACAAATATATTACATTCATTGGAAGTGCCTAATTACCATATGTAGTGGATACTTTAGGAAGGGAGTGGATCAGAAGCCTCTATTATAAATCAAGCAATAGAATCACATGCAGAGAATTGGTTCTGTAGTTTTCGCAATATCCAATGTCACACAGTATTTGTCTTTCTTTCCTGTTGAAATATAGTTAGAGTAGCCAGGAAGACGAGCGGTCTGAACAGGTCTTAATCTAGTAGTGATCGAACAGCAACGCCTCCATGCTTTCTACGCTTTATGAATTCAAAGCAGGTATTGCCATTCCACTGTCCCAGCCCTGCTCCAACGTGTGCCAAATTCTGTCACACACACACACACACACACACACACACACACACACACACACACACACACACCCTCCCTCAGAGGTCAGTGGGTTCCGTTTGTGACGGTCTCAGTCTGGGATTGAGCACGGGGGAAGTTTGATTAGCACGGCTAGTGAGTGCTCTCTTAATGATGCACTCTGGGTAATGGAATGTGGGGCACCCCTTTTTGTGCCACAGCTTCTAGTCATTTTCATCAAAACCTTTGTGTTTTGTTGTTGTTGTTACATATCCTGAACACACGTCTGCAGGCCTATATTGTCAACATCCTCACACCCCTAGTGTGCGTGTGGTGTCTTGTTGATGGTCAGTGTGTTAATATCTGTCTGTAAAATACAACACTCTAACTCATATGTCTGACCCTGCGAGGTTAAGTATCCACTAGCCTGCTTCTCCCCATAACACCAGCAGTAAACTAGAGAAAGTATATCCTGTCACCGGGAACAATCCCTCCACACTCCGTCTACTGCTTTTCCAGAATAACAACTTCCCCCTAACCAGAGAGGAAATAGGCCTACACTTTCCAATTTCATCCGTCTCATTTGTTGTCATTTGAAATAATAATAATAATAATAATAATAACACCACCACCGCACGAGTCATTGAAATCTCATCTGATTTAGTGGGATTGGAGCGATTTAACCGCAGTCCAGCCGGTCCGAGACTCCTAGTCAGGGTTTATAAATATGCCTCCCCTCTGGTGTGTAGAGCTATAGACTGCAGACTGAATTGGAGCACAGAGGACCAGGTGGCGGTTTCACTGAGACAGGATTTATCTTAGCCCAGTAGCAGAAGCCCCTGCGCTGCGCCAGGGCCAGGGATTTAACAGCAGACAAAGGTGATGTTAAGGGATTTCAGACACCCATTTTTTTTTTTATCTCTCTCTGACACCATAATCAAATTTGAGCTTTTGGGGCACGACTGGTTGAACAAGTACAGTGGAGATACAGCTGCACCGGCTGTAGAAGCACAGCCATGCATAATTAACATGCTTTTCTCTCTCTCTCTCCCGCTCTCTCTTCCTCTCCTATCTCCGAATATCCCCTCTTCATAATCCCTTTTTCTTACACTCTTTTCCTTCCCATTTTCTTCTCCCTCTCCCTTTCCTCCATTCTCTCTCTCTTTCTCCCTCTGTCTCCCTCCCTCTTTCTCTCTCTCGTTTCCACAGAAACCCTCCTGGATGACTTCATGTTGACACACCCCATCTTCCTGGCCTCAGACAGGTTCCAGCAGGTCCTACTCCAGCAGTATCCTTTACCTTCCCTTTCCTTCCTGGCCTAGCCTGACCTGGGAGCCCCAATGTGTAAACATACACACACCTACACACCCTTCCCAGACATCCCCAGGAAGAATTGGGATGCAGGAAGGCTCGGTCCGAGCACTCCCATCCGCTGTGCAAGGCGAGGGTGGCCCACTTCTGGTTTCCTGTCCGAGTGCTCATTAGCGTCAAGATAATGCTGTTTTGTTCAACGCCGCTACTTCGCTAGGCTAATATAAACAATGGCACTGAACTAGCCTTGACACTGGACATGAATTTGGACATGGACAATGTATTATTATTTTATTTTTGTGCTTATTTTTTGCTTTAGAAAAGGTTCCTCTGTCTTTTTGAAGCAACATATTAAGTAGCCTAGCATATGATGTCCGCTATGTTAAAAGCAAGGGCTGTTTTTTATGGAACATGCACACAGTGTTCAAGTAAAAGCTCTTGCAAATTAGCCGATTAAAAAAAATATATATATATTATAATTAATACTTATATTAATACTTAGAATATTTATATTTTATACAGTATCAAAGCCATATTAGGCTACTCAGTCAGGCCGGCGCTCAATTTGAGTAAGATTATCCAGTGCTGTTGCTCGTAACTTGGCAGGAGCGCCCGACCAAAGGTTTAAGAACCGAAAACTCCTTAGTAACAACAACGCCTCTGGCTCCCGTCTGCACCAAGCCAAGGAACAATGTTTCTGTTTTGGCACCACCACAGGGGGTTCAGTAAAGTTGAGCAACATTCCCTGATGCAGAGCTGGGATTTGGGTCGCAGTAGTAGTGCATTCATTGGCAATGAGCCACACTGCTACTTAACGTCAGCCTCGTGGCTAACTCCCTTTCTCATATTATTACACTACAGTGGACCAAGAGATATGATATGAGGCTTTTGCCTATCTACAATTAACATATTTACAGCAATGATATTATCCTGCCTATCTCTGGCTTTAGAATCTTAATTTTCTTCCATTAGGATCGCTTGCTTTTTTGAAGGCTGTATGTACTGTAAGTAAAGACATTCATTTTTAGTGATGAGACAGTATGCATTCCACTAGATATTATGTGTGCATTTGTGAGTCTGTCGGTGCATGTCTGTGTGTAAGGGATAGTGGTCTATATTTGTGCGTTTGTCAGAGTCTGGACGGATACTACACCCCCTTTTCTCCCAGAACCCCCGTTCAGTGTGTCTGACCTCCATTCCCTCACTGAAGACCCTGACTGTGTGTGTTTTAGAGGCCTGAGCGGCCCTCCAGACGACAATGGGACTCTCGACGGAGACTGCAACACAAAGGCATTCTGGGAAAGACCGTCCGCATGCCTCGCTGCCCTTAATGCAGCCTGTTTGGGCTCTAGTGAGACGCCCCAGTGTGGGGGGTGGGGGTGGGGGGGGGGTTCTTACACATGATCAATGATCCAGCCTGTTCTCCATTGTACCTCTTAACCCTTTCCCCTCTCCTCCTCCCTCCCGCTGTCTTTCTCTCCCACCTATTATTTTTCTCTTCTCCCTCTCTCCATCCACACCTCTCCCTCAGTCTCGCTGGCCCTAATCAGATCTTCTGTTGTGGAAACACGTTTGGCTTCCTTCTGGAAATGAAAACAAATGCTACCTCCCATTCCATTAGGAACACTAAGAATTCCTCCCTTTACATCATTCTCCCTGAGTAACTCATCCCAGACACACACACACACACACACACTACACTTGTAGTGGCTGAACGATCAAAGCCCAGAACCCCGGCTATGTTGAAGAGCTTTGGAGGGACTCCAAGCCTCTGTGGAAGCTGGGGCCAAACTCTCACACCAGCAATAGAACTCAACCCAATAGAACAAAACCGAGAGAATAAGATACTGCAGTGCAATATAAACCCAGCAGCTGGCCTTAGGGTTAGGTTGCGGTTTCTGGAGCTGGGAGAAGCAGGTGAACAGGGGATCATAGCTATAGGCTGACTAGATCTGGAATGTCATCCAAGGCATTGATAAATACTGTTCAGTGTGAGCGTTTGTAGGTCACAGGCCTGTGGTGGATTTGGATTGGGGTCTGAAATAAAGGAGGGTGACTCCTCTTTGGTGGCGAGTCCAACATAGACGCATGATGGTATACCTCAAGTCACCGGATGAAAAATATCCCAATATCACACAAATTCTGGTGCTGCACCGTGCAGAGCTCTTCAAAACTCTTTACTGCACTATTTTCTAAGATGCTCTCCTCTCCTCCTGCTGTGGCTGGGAGCTGGATGGAAATGGAGTGTGTGTGTGTGTGCGCGCGTGCAATGGATGGGTGTGTCTGAGCCTTCACCACACAGCTCTCTGCTCTCCTCTGGCTAAACTGTAATTACGAGTTGCTTGTTTGACTCTGAACACCGCAGTGAAATACTTTGTTTTTCCATCTGCGTGTCTGGTGACCATGGTTCTACAGCTGTGTGTTTCAGTGAGTTTATTAGAGTTTCTACAGGGTGTTTTTGAGTGCCTGCATGTGCTTGTGTGAGTGGTAATTTAATGTGTGCCTTCTGTCAGTGTGGTGTGTGCGTGAAGGTACTCGTAACCGACGTTGTGCAACTATGATAGAATTACAAAGTGTGTGTGTATCCTTTGCTAGTGTGGCATATAAATCATTTTGGTGTGGATAGTAAACAAATACTAGAAAATAGCTTTCTCCAAATGATTTCATATCTTCCCCAACTTCAATATTAATCTCCTCATGACAGCCATCAGTAGATATTCTCTCGGTCTCTGTGGTGTTTTTCCCCCTTGACTCTGGGTTCAGATTCGGTGTGGAGGGGAAGGCAGGGGAGGGCTGGCCCAGCTGGGACGGGGCAGAGAGGAAGCGGGCTGTGCTGAGTGTTGCTTTCCGCTACCTGGACACATACAGAGAACTGCTGCAGGAAGAGGGCGAGAGGTCCAACAGCTTCCCCAAGGTACTGGTCCAGCACACATTCATGGAACACACATACACACGCGCACGCACATGTACATACGCGTGCGCACATACACACACACACACACACAGACAAACGCACATGCACATACGCGTACGCACATACACACAGATACACCACGCATGCACACACAAACAGACATCCAGCAGGACGATGGCGTGAGATCTAACAACTCGTTAGTGTTAAACACGCACTTTACAAGCACACACACACACCTGCTCTTCCATCCAAGCAGCCTGGCATCAAGGCCGTGTGCTGTGGCGTTCTCTCTGGGTGGGAGCTGTGTGTGGAGTGTTGATTCTGGCAGCAGCCTGTTAGGGCCGCCCAGGTTGTCATGGTGACGGAAATGACTCAGCTGAACACACCTTGGGAAATGAGGCTTTTGGCCTCTTCGATCTTTCCTTCTATATTCACATTAAAAACACATCTGTCGGTTTCCTTCATGGCCTCTAACACTGCTCCGTTCTGTCGCCACTGTCGTCTACCTATCGCTCTGTAGTGTTCTGTCTCGCTTTCTTTCTCTCTCGCTCCTTTCTCTCAGAATACTGTAGATGCAGTCTGTCTAGCAGCACATCTTGTGACAAACTGCAACTGCCCACACAGTGCTGGTAGACACACAGACAGAGGCACAAAGTGCACTCGCTCTCTGAAAGTCATGTCTCTCCTCTGCCTCAGGAGCTATATCTGTGTGCAGTCCAACAACTCAGTCAGTTCCCTGAGCTCGTGGAAGACGTGCTGAAGCTTCAGCGCTGGACCGAGATCCTCCAATGCCCGTAAGTCACACATCCACCCCAGCCAGATACGCACACACTTACACACACACACACCGAGCCCGCAGCCTCGTCTTTTAGTACCAGTCTGCTAGCGTTTCTGGTATTCTGGGGCTGTTGAAATGCATTGCAGTGGGATGTTGCTGTGTCGCACCTCTTGGTTTAGTCAAAGCCTTTATTGCACAATCACTGTTAATTAGTGTAATAGTTTGTTTTTAATGGCCTTGGTTTCTCCTATAGCCTCCTAGCTCACACTGGCTTTTCTTGCACTGCAACTATTGTGGTGCCTTCCCCTATAAATAGGGCTAGGAGTTTACCTTGACCTTGTAAGGAAGAACTCTGGCCCCTATTAATTACAATCTACTTGCTTACAGGCGATGGTACATACAGACCATTTGGATCCATCCCACTGTAGCACACAAGCCATCACAGCCAAATACAAACTAGCTGGCTTTCAAAGGATGCATAGACTGACAGACCGTCTACTGTGTTTTCCTAAGCAGCTCCGAGGAGGACAAGGAGATTCGGAAGAAGCAGGTGCGTCCTCTTTTCCGCCACTTCCGCCGCATCGACGCCTGTCTGCAGCCCAGAGAGGCCTTCCGGGGATCAGACGAGAGTGAGTGAGACAGGATGTGATGCAAAACGCATCATACTGTGACACTTTCTGTATTTTGAAAGTTCTATATCTTAAATGTAATTTCTCACATGCAAAAGAAATTGGGACCGTATCAACAGTGGACCAAAACATTGTTTATTGAGTGGTATTTTCCTTTAAGGTCTTAATATACAGGCAAACAGATATGAGGATATGGGACAAATGTTGTACACACTAGAGCCATGTGGGTGAAGTTTAAAAGGGTGTGTGTGTGTGTGCGCACAGTCTTTTGCAGGGTGTACACGCCGGACCACTCGTACGTGACGATCCGCAGCCGTCTGTCGTGCCGCGTGGGGGAGATCCTGGCGCTGGTCAGGGAGAAGCTGCAGTACAGCGAAGACCAGCCAACCCAACCTGGCAACCTGCTGCTGGTGGCTGTCACCTCCGCTGGGGGTAGGACCACACACACACACACACACTGGCCCACACACACACAGATACTGTATACATTAAACCTACGATTACTTCTCGCCATGCCTACTTTTTGATTTGCGTTGTACAGGGAAAAAAAACAATTCAACGGCCAAAACACCCAATCAGACACTGCAAGCTTTGACATGATTGTTTGAACAGTGACGCTTACATCCACAAATGAGGTTTAGATTTAAATCCACAAATGACTACCCACCACTGCTTGGAGCTAAGCTGCCAAAAGTGATTTGACTCTATGGAGATGAAAACAGTTTGTTGATGTTCTGGCAATGTCTCTGTGTGCTTTTTGTTATGTGTTCGCTGGAATCTCTACTAATCCATTGCGTGTGTGCTGATGTGTGAGCTCATCTGTGTTGTTGTTGTTCTCAGAGAAGGCCGCTTTCCGGCCTAGCGACGAGGCCGTCTTCACCACCCTGGGAGTCAACACTCACCTGTTTGCCTGCGAGCCCTCCGAGCTGGAGAGCCTGGTGAGTCCTAGAGCACGAGTTATCACTTAACAATGGAGAGGAATGAAAAGCCCTGGCTGGTGGCCATTTTGGATATAGCACTAAACATTGTTTACATTTGATTCATTTATAGTTCTCAGAAAGTTACCAATATAAAAAAATATGCCAAGGAGATGAAACAAGGGTGTTTTAGTCCAAAGCTTCTCTGGTAAAGACGCCTCAATTTTTGTTGTTGTTTCTCTTTAGCTTCCCTTACCTGAGGAGATCCACTGGTCGCCCGGCGACAGTAAACTACATGACATGAGTGCTGAGGAGGTAGCCACTCAGCTGGTGGTGTTTGACTGGGAGCTCTTCAGCTGCGTGCATGAGGTCCGTGATTGGTGGAGCTGATAGTACTGGGCAGAACCTCTGCTAAATAATTGCAACAAAAAGTTAGCAGCGACGAGAACTTTTTATGCTGTGTGGTGGTCTACCTACATTTTTGATGCTCTAGACTTATTGTACGTTTCTACATTATGTCCAGGTGGAGTTTGTGTGCTACGTGTTCCACGGCGAGCAGGCTCGCTGGCGCCCCCTCAACCTTGAGCTGGTACTGCAGCGATGCAGCGAGGTGCAGCATTGGGTCGCCACCGAGATCCTGCAGTGCCAGTCGCTGCCCAAGAGGGTGCAGCTCCTCCGCAAGTTCATCAAGATCGCAGCTCTGTGAGTTCCGGGTGTCTGTCTGTCCTATTGAATTATGTGCCAATTTGATGATATATGTTTTAATAGTGTGTATGGCCACGATTATAGTTTAGATTAGTGCCAAGTAGTGTTATTTGGTCATTCCTAACCGTGTGTTTTATGGTGTTAGTTTATGGTGAAGTGTGTGTTATTGTCTAGTCATATCTAACGTGTGTGTGTGTATGTACTCCAGGTGTAAGCAGCAGCAGGACCTGCTGTCCTTCCTAGCTGTGGTCCTGGGGCTGGACAACCCTGCAGTCAGCCGCCTTCGCCTCACCTGGGAGGTAAAACCCCCACACACACACCAGTGGAGGCTGCTGAGGGGAGGACGGCTCATAATAATGGCTGGAACAGAGTGAATGGAATGGAATGGCATCAACCACATGGAAACCATGTGTTTGATGTATTTGATACCATTCCACTGATTCTGCTCCTGCAATTACCACAAGCCCGTTCTCCCCAGTTACGGTGCCACCAACTTCCTGTGATACACACAGTCAACATACACGTCAGCAAACACACTGGCATAGGGATTTGTTTATAACTCTGGGGACTATTTGTCTGTGGTTTGTGGCAGGGCCTCCCTGGGAAGTTCAGGAAGCAGTTCCAGCAGTTTGAGAGCATTGCGGTGAGTGGCTGTTCGGGGTCTCCAAGGGGACAGTTAAGGGAGTCCTTATAATATGGGCTTACTGTGTATCAGGGTTGGGCTAAGTTCCATTTCAGTCAGTCATAAGAGGTCTTCTGACCTCAAAGTAAATGACCCCAATCTGTGTGTGGCTATGGGTTCATTTATAAGGCACATTTAGTGAAGGGTGAGTGAGTGAACGCGTTGTTGTTTTTCAGGATCCATCCAGGAACCACAAGTCATACAGAGACCTGATGGGCAGCCTCAGACCCCCCCCTCATCCCCTTCACACCACTGCTGCTCAAAGGTGACACACACACACCAGTGGAGGCTGCTAAGGGGAGGATGGCTCATAATAATGTCTGTTAAAATGGAATGGCGTCAACCACATGGAAACCGTGTTTAATGGATTTGATACCATTCCACCAATTCCGTTCCAGCCAGTACCACGAGCCCGTCCTTCCCAATTAAGGTGCCACCAACCTCCTGTGACACGCATTATACACACATCAAGTAAATACACACAAACACTGTAGTTTTCTCTCTCCGCTACCACAAATGCATATGTTCATCGGCAAAAAGTGAAATCTTTACTAATACAAAACACACACTGAAACACACACCCCATCCACACAGGCTGCCATTGGCTCAAACCACAGACTAAATAACTGACGTCGGGCTGCTACTCAAGGCCTCTCTCTGGCCATGGACACGCATACAAAAACACAGCTGAGGAAACACTACACTGTGTTTGTGTGTGGTGCTGAAAACAGGGGCACAAACATCTACACCCCACCCCAAACACAGCACCCCCCCCCCCCCCCCCCCCCCAGATGTTGTCCAGATGTGAGCTCATAATATCTCTGAGACACACACACACACACACACACACACACGATGCTGTGTAGTGTGATTAGAAGGCAGCCGTTGAGCCCCGCCTTGCTAATTAACACCCATAGTTAATCTCTCCCTCAACCCTAGCCTGGGTACCAGTCTCTTTTAGCTAACATTCCACTCCTTTGCTACTCCTTGTCATTTGGAATGGCAGTGGAATGTTAGCCGAAGAGAATGGTACTCAGGCTACCTCAACCCTGCACAAACACAAAGCTCAGCATGCTGTCTCCCTGCTGGGCAACACAAGTATGCGACGATCATACTTGTTTCATGTTAGATGCAGCCGATGCTGGAGTCTACATGTAAACATACTTCTACATCCTCTTGAGGAATGAATAAAGACTGCGGTACATTCAGTCGTACACTTACATACACAGACATATAAAGACATCCAGCATATTCACACATACACACATGAGCACATACTTGAGGCACACATCGGCATTGAGGCACTTCATAACCTACCGCTCCGACTTAACAGAAGTCCCTCATTATCGAAGAAAGGCACGTTTTCTCGCTTTCGTTTCCTTTCTCTCCCGCTCTCACACCCTCTTAACTCAACATGGGACCCTGTCTATAAACATAACCATGTGACATTCATCTCTCTACTTTGAGAACACACACCTCCACAGGTGATCAGCTCCATAATGAGCTCCACCCCCCCTCCACCCTGACCTCCCTCCCCATCCACCCTGACCTCCCTCCCCCATCCACCCTGACCTCCCTCCCCCATCCACCCTGACCTCCCTCCCCCATCCACCCTGACCTCCCTCCCTCCCCCATCCACCCTGACCCCCATCCACCCTGACCCCCCTCCCCCATCCACCCTGATCTCCCTCCCCCTCCACCCTGATCTCCATCCACCCTGATCTCCCTCCTCTATCCACCCTGATCTCCCTCCTCCATCCACCCTGATCTCCCTCCTCCATCAACCCTGACCTCCCCCCCCCCCCCCTCCACCCTGACCCTACCTCCCCCTCCACCCTGACCTCCCTCCTCCATTGCCACGTGCCCCGCTTTGAGTGTCAACTCTTTTCTCTCTCTCTCTCCATTCCTCACTCTTTCAAATCTAATCATTTCAAGGGAGTTCTCATATTTCTTTTTAGATCAACAAATAATTGGATCTGTTCAGAAATTGGTGCGTACACTTTTTATGTTTGGGTGGTCCCGGGAATCGAACCCTCGACCAACTGAGCTACAAAGGACCATAAACTTAAACAAGACAAATGTTCAACACGATGCACATACTGTAAAAACCAACTCCTATGGCTACCAGTTCGACTGCTTTCACAGCTAGATGCTTCCACTTTTTCATAATATGACCATAGAGATTGATAGAGGACTCATCTTTGTATCTGGCCCATTATGGCGTCTGTGAGCGCACGGGCAGCGCCATTGAGGCAGTCTCCATTTTGTTGTCGTCAATTTTTTTTGTACTGTTTTCATGAGTTGGTAAACAAACTGAAAGGGTCTATACTCTGGAATGTGTTGTTTGAACAGGTATAAAACCAAGGTTGGCTTTTTATTGCCACCTGCAGTTATGGAATGTTTGCGCACAAGTATAATTAATTGGCTGATCCATCCTGATGACCTGGTGAGAATTATGGGTTCCTCCCTTAAAGGGATAGTTCACCCAAATGAAGAAATAACACATTGGTTTCCTTACCCTGTAAGCAGTCTATGGACAAGGTACAGCAATCCATTAACTATCCCTCTAAACCATAGCAAGTTCCACCCAGTTGACTACAAAAGGGTGAAAGTCCCCAATGGCCCTGCCCATGCTAAAACAGGCTTTTGGGCACTAGAGTACTCCATCATTCTTTATGGATAGGACATATAACTGCTGGATAGCAGCTTAGCATACTAGATAAGCATTGCTATTTGTATTGCTCAATATTTCTCAATTGTGCAACATATAGGATTTTAAAAAAATCTGCATCAGAAAATGTCCATAACATGTCTGCAGCAATAGTGGAATGATTTGTGTTTCACAGTAACTTACCCACCAGTGTTGGGATTTTCTGTGATATTCATCTATTGATTTCTCCTGCAGGAGCTGCGTCTGTTGTCAAAATGGGAAAGGTTATTTTGGATGTGTTTTATCTAGTGGAAACCAGGTCAAGTGGCCATGTAGAAATTGCTCCGTCATGTCCTGGTTAATAATATTCTACACTGTTCGCTCAATTTCAGTTTGAGAAAACAAGCACGGAATGCTGTAGGGAATCATTGTATCTAAATCGCTGTGAAAAATATTTTCAATAATAAAAAAACTGTTTTTACAGCTGCTTGAACCTGGTGGACCAAAACCAAAGTAAATGACTTTGGGAAGAGGGGGAGATTGGTTTTGAATGCAGCCTATTGCTGTTGCAATTCACCTAGCTTCCACATAGGGGAGACATTCTGCGGAATTCTAGGTGTACCACCTTTTAAATGTTTGTACAACCTCTCATCCGTCTCCGTGTCGGTTTGGAAGAGAAGGTGTGTGTGTGTGTGTGTATGTGTTCGGGAAGAGAAGATGTGCTTGCTGTCCAGTGTGCAGCTCATAAAGCTCCGCTCATAGCATCTTTAGTCCAGGGGTGAAAAAGTCACATTAGCGTATCGCCTCACCTCCTCCCTCCCTCCTCCACACACCCTCCCTCCCCATGTCTAGCGCCATCAGCAGCATTCAGAACATTCCTCCTGACTCGATTAAACATGCCGCCCTCCCCTTAACCCAGCACCCGCAAATTCCAGTTCCTATTGAGGGATCACAGATGAACTCTTTGGCTCATCTCTCTCGGTCCTACCTCTCCTCCGTCTGTGGGCTAAAGCACCGGTAGACGAGGGCAGCCGCTGGGGCGAGTGTCGACAAGCCATTACTTAATTGTTCCCTGCCATTCACTGTGTGTTTACCTTTCTCTCTCTCTCTCTCGCTCTCGTTCTCTCTTATTTTTTTATCTCTCAGATCTGACCTTCCTCCACGAGAGTTGCAAGTCGTTTCACGGGGAGCTTGTCAATTTTGAGAAGATGGTGAGTATACGTTCAGCCCCTGACAGAATAGCCAAAGAAATACATGCATTTTCTTATTGGCACAATCAGCGTGATTCCCCTGACTACTGTCTTACTACACGCGTCTCCTCTCCCTTCCAGCATAAAGTTGCAGAGATGGTGAGGAGCATCAGACGATATAGGAGCTCTCAACTGGGTAAGCATTAATGGCCACACCTCCCTCCACAGGCACACCTGTCTGTTAAGAATAGTCTCGAAGGCGCCGAGCTCCACCCTGCCATCTGTTTAGAACAGCACAGCCCTCGGGGCTGTTCAATCACACAACCGCCATTCACTACCACCACACACACACACACACACAGGCATTCTCGACACATAATGATATTACTGTCTGACAAACCACCTTGCGTGCTAACCACGCCATTATGTCGAGGTAAACACTTTAACATGATCATTCATTACATAGCCTAGTGTGCATAAACACCCAATAACATTATCACCGCACAGAGTACAACTCAAAACACTGTGATATGGTTATCACACAACCTAGCATGTTAAATGTTCAATGTCATTATTATCACGTAGCATGACACGCTAAACCCTCGATAATGTTGGTATCGCATAGTCTATCTAGCATTACTTAACATAACTCACAGACTGGTCCACTATTTTTAGAGCCAGCATCCCCAAGAGTCAGTGTAATTAATTTGTATCGTGCTAGTGCACCACTCAGAAACATTTAGCAATCTGTGCCTTACGCTCATTAGTTTGAGTAAAGCGCGGCACTGTTAGACACACTAAGATCATTGATGTTTCGCACAAATCCAGCTAACGCTGTTATACAATCGACACACACAAGAGATTGCTTGACATAATATAAGACCCTACGCAATGTAACCCAGTAGAACATTGGCCATCTCCACCCTCTTATTTCTGTATGTTTATTGAAATGGGGCATAAAGAGAGGTTTGACAGCACATGAACAACATGGCCTATCTACATACACGACAACATATAGAGGTTTATACCTTCTGAATATTCTTCATTTGTACAAGCATATTATATGTAGAAAGATGCTAATCTAGATATAAAAAAAAAAAATCGGAATGTTCCTCATGATAACACTACTGACACAGTGCGCTGGCTAATGACAAACACCACACAATGTTAAACACCACTAAAATAATTTACAGTACTGTACCTTATGTTATTTTTACTGCTATATTGATTAAAGCATTGTTGGGTTTGGAGCTTGCAAGACAGGCATTTCACTGTACTAGTGTACGTGACATTTAACTTGACACATGAGACCAGAGCCTAAGCCAGGGCTGGGTTAATGTTGTTGTTGTATTTTTACTTTAGATCTAGTTACAACTTCTGTCTATTGGAGAACACGTTCAATCACCTGGTTTCTAAGGTTTAAGCTCCTTTGTGATGTAAAGAACACAAACGAGACTTGACGTAACTGTGGTGTGTAGGACCCTGAAGTTGAATAGCTTCGACCCGAAAGCAGCAAAATAGGGTTTATTAGCCCTCACTCTGGGCTTCTCAAAATGAAATATTCCATAGCCTTCATTCAGGATAGTCAGACCAGTTACAGGAAGTGCTGAAACCCTTTTTTAGGGCTGTGTTATATTGCACACAGTGCTATAATGAATCTGTGCTTAGATGCGTAAATCCTAGAGGGCTTAGTTACAGCGGTACAGATTACCGCTGTACCCTAATGGACTGTATGGAGTGCTTCGTTGGGTGACCCAGGGGTCGCTCTTTTGAATTACCCCGTCATTTCTATCCCTCTCTTTCTCCCCATCTTTATTTTTTCTCTCTCTCTCTCTCTCTCTCTCTCTCCCTCTGTCCGTCATCTGATTCCATTAAGCATAGGTTACTTCTGCTTAGCGAGCTAGAGCACACAGGGAGATGTTTAACCGTGTGTTCTCTGACAGCTATAGGCTACATTCAGTAGAGACCAGGGCAATACAATGACAGTAGAGGTTAGACCAGGGTAAGATAATGACAGTAGATGGTAGACCAGGGTAATATAATGACAGTAAATACCAGGGTAATACAATGACAGTAGAGGTCAAAATGTCCCTTTGGGCTCTGGAGTTAATGACCATCTAATCCTATAGATTGCTGCTGCTGTTGTGATGGTGGCACAGAGGAGGATAACGGCGTATCCAAGGAGGATTTTCTGCGCCCAGAATGGGAAAGGACAATCTGTGGCCATTGTTAGCCTGCCTGACAAAAAGTGTTTTGCTGTTGGTTAGAACTGAATCAAACCAGTTTCTTTGCCTGCTGTGTTGTGTGGGCTCGCCGTGAGCAGATGCTGCTGCGATCCTCTTGTTAGGTCAAGTGGAAATAGTAGGGTTGTCTTTCGCCATCTGGTGGTGAGATTAGGACATTGCACGCCACAGCAGCTTCTCTGGGGGTTAAACACTACAATCTAGCGCAGGGATCATCAACTAGATTCAGCCTTGGGCCTCATTTATTTTTATTGAGCAAGTGGTCGGGGGATTGAATATAATTACAAATAATATGTAGACTGCAAATTGACCTCAAGAATCCCAAACATATATGTTTGACTAAAATCTTACCTTGATTTGAATACAATCACGTGCCTCTGTTATGAGTGGGAATACTTGGGAAAGGGTTGCTTAATTTAAAATAACTTGGAGATGATTTCCTAGTGTTTTTAGACTTGTTATGTATGCATGTGTGTGTGTGTGTGTGTGTGTGTGTGTGTCTAAAAACACCAGGAAATCAGCTCCAACCTTTATATTGGTGCTAAGAAATTGGGTGTGCAAATAAAAACCACCTGCATGCCAAATTTGACCCGGGGGACCCTGATCTAGGGGGTGAGTATGATTACTGCATACATTGTTTTGTTGGGGGTAACTAATGAACTGACCTCTTTCTCTTTCGTAGCTCTGGATGCAGAGCCTTCCCCCTCTCACCTCCAGACCAAGGCCTACGTTCGCCAGCTGCAGGTCATCGACAATCAGAACCTGCTCTTTGAAATGTCCTGCAAGCTAGAGCCCAAAGACATGTGAGAGAAAGTGCGAATGAGTGGGAGAGGGACGAGAAAGGGGGAGATCGCCCCCATACCCACCTACCCCCTTTCTCCATTGCAACTCTGCCCTCAATGGTCTCAACCCTGATTGGCTGAATCAGCTAGCCATTTTTGCTATGCTGGGTGTTTTCCTGGCTTTCTCCAGCCTCCTTCCTGGTCTGCTTGTCACGAGCCACTGCTGATTTTGTGTATAATACTCAGACTGCTGGAAACGGCTGAGAAAAATGACTGGAACTCTTTTCTTTGAAGCCTTGTGCGTGTGACTTTGTGAGCATGTTGTGTGAGGAGGGCACAAGGTTTCAGGACTGACTCGACTTGCAGATTGGACAGCCATTTTGTACAGAAAATGAGGATGAATGAATAGTACATTTTGTTTGATTTGTTTTTGTTTCCCCAACACCAAGTCATGCTTCTGCTTTCACGTCCAAGTGAAGCCTGTCCAGTTTGCACTGCCACCAAACCCCCTTCCCCAACTGGACCGTTCTGAACTTAACCAAACCAGGATGGTTAGCCCAAATGGGGAAAGGCTGGCTTTGTTTAACTAGACCTGTTGAACTGAAGTCTTTGACATTTGACCCCCAGACAGACTGTATTCCTGCTGTTGTCCCACCTTTTCTCTTTGAAGTACTCAGACGTGAGACAATCTAACCCCGTGACCTCTATCCTAACTCCCTCCCCTCCAGCCAATATGGGCACTTACCACCGACAGCTCAGCGGCAGCCCTCAACGAGTCAGCGACAGTTGGATAATAGAAAATATACTCCTATGCTAGTTCATACTAGTACTTCTGGGCTAAAATAAACCCAGAGTTTATACCTCTGAACAAAAGCTTCCACCGTGTCACAAGAAGACGTGGTATTTCGGGTGATGGTGGAATGAAAAGTCTCTGAACCCCATGATGTGCTGCAGGCTTATTGGTTCCCCACGTCAAAGATCTCTCTCATTGGTTGAGTCAGTTGTTGATTGACAGCTCTTGATAATTCCACCCTTTTGGGGGGTTCAGACTGAGGCCGCAGGTTCACCATCACAAGACAAACCCTTCTTTATGTACAGATGATGGGAGGCCAACAAAATTTGTAACAACAAAGCACTTTTGCCTGACCTCAGGGCACATTTTCAGCATGAGAATTGTTTGTGATTGTATAAAATGTTCAGTATAGTTCAGTTCAATATAATTTTTATCGCAATTTAACAAAGCCATTGTCGCAGAACTCTCAACAAAAGAACCAAGTCCCGTTTTATTCTATAGGCATGGTACCATCATCATGGCCACTTGTACTGCACCATAGTTTCTAATATGCTGATTGATGAATTTTCTCATAGAAAGTATATGGAGTTGAACAACTGGACCCAGTGACGTTGACACCACTTGTTTGCCTGCAACTCTCTCAGGATCCCTGGGTCGCGACCTTCGCGGAGGGCTGCCTGGCAATGCCTGTACGATAAAGCTGTAATGTAAATATTCTATGTGTAAATAGCTAAATAATATGGAGACTCTATTTTGTGTAAAATGCAAGGAGATTATTTAATTTGTTTTGTAAATCTGAGAACGGGTGTAAATGGAGACAGAAATGGAGTCTGCTACTGTAGTTGAGATGAATTATACAGCATATTTCTTCTGTTTTTTGTTTAGTTTTTCTTAAGTGACTGGGAGGCCTGGGGTGGGGAGGCCTGGGGTGGGGTGGGGTGGGATGGGGAGGCCTGGGGTGGGGTGGGGTGGGGAGGCCTGGGGTGGGGTGGGGTGGGATGGGGAGGCCTGGGGTGGGGTGGGGTGGGGAGGCCTGGGGTGGGGAGGCCTGGGGTGGGGTGGGGTGGGATGGGGAGGCCTGGGGTGGGGTGGGGAGGCCTGGGGTGGGGTGGGGTGGGGTTTTGTTTTTGTACAGAAGTCAGTGTTTACAGTCATCTCTCCTGAAACTCAGATGTGTCATTAGACGTAGCCCAAGGTTATATCCAAGCAGTTTTATCAAATCAACCCTTAACCCCGAGGCAATGTGTAGGTCTGAGAGACTTGGATAGGTGGTAATGTAGTAAGACCTCCACTTTGCCCTGTGATGGGCTAGATGGAAGTATCACTATATTGCTTGCACCGATCACTTGTTTAGGAGGTAGGGGCTAAGGGTTTGGGAGTCGATCTGCTCTTTTTACCATGGGGAGGCCCTTCACTCTGGTCTCGGATACTACGCACCTAAATAAAGCCTCTTCTGATGACACCTGTGTGCTGTTGGGTTATTATGTCATTTTAACCTTGGCTACTGCCTCTTTTCTCAATTTTCACTTAACATATACAGTATTGGCTCACAGAGCTGCCACACATAGAATGATTGAGCTGTTCTTGCCATAATATGGACTTATCCCTATTTGGTAAAATACCATCTTCTATATCCCACCCCTACCTTGTCACAATACAATCGATTGTCTGAAACGCATGAAGGAGGAAAGAAATTCCACAAATTAACATAACAATGCCATCCTAATTGAATGGGACACTTTTAAATGTGCCTTTAGGAGGAAATGCAATTCAGTACTAATCTTTAAAACAAAAGCAATTTAGGTCAAGAGTTCATATTAACAAAAGGAAATAGGAATAACAGTACAGATGGATAGCAACTCTACCATAGAGGCACAGAATATGTTCGAGGAAAACCTAAAAGAAATGGACAAACTTATTCAAGAAAGATCGAGTGTAATATATTATAAACAATGAAGTGAACCGGATAGAATAATGGCGAAAAATGTACATTTTTTTTTCTTCCATCAACATAAATACTACCAAAAATAATTAACTGAAACTTGTTACAAATTATGAACAGTCATGATTCACCAAACCATATTTTGAAAGCGTGTTTTTCTAATAATGGAAAATGAACATCTTTACAGAAAGACTCATGTGAAGCCAAATTTAGAGAGGAACTTCTTAATGCAATTAAAGCCTTGAAGTCTGGGAAAACTCCAGGGATGGATGGCATAGCAGTTGAGATATACCAAACCTTTTTTGATGTACTCAGTGAACCGTTATTAGTATGTTTTAATCTACCGTTTTTATAGGAGTGGTTATCAGATACTTAACAAGGTAGTCTGATTTCATTACTACTGAAACAGGACCCAAGTGGTAAAAATGAAGATGCAGTCCATTGAAAAAAGAGTCCCCTTACACTTCAGTGTTATGATGCAAAAATTCTGTCAAAATGGATAGTACATATAATTAATCATAATCAGACAGGTTTTTTACATGGACGATAGATTGGAGATAATATAAGCACTGGACACAACAGAACACCCTGCAACCTCTGGGGAAACCAGGCCTGGTATTCATAGCTGACTTTGAAAAGGCTTTTGATAATGTACGACTGGAATTTATTTAGAAATGCCTGGAACATCAATTTGAGAATTTCTTACACAATGGTTAAAGTTATGTACAGTACCAGTCAACATTTGACACCTATACATTCCAGTGTTTTTGTTTTGACTATTTTCTTCATTGTAGAATAATAGTGAAGACGTAAACTATGAAATAACACATATGGAACCATGTAGTAACCAAAAAAATGTGTAAAAATATATTTGAGATTCTTCAAAGTAGGCACCCTTTGCCTTGACAGCTTTGCACACTCTTGGCATTCTCTCAACCAGCTTCATGATGTAGTTACCTGCAATGCATTTCAATTAACAGGTGTGCCTTGTTAAAAGTTAATTTGTGGAATTTCTTTCCTTCTCAATGCATTTGAGCCAATTAGTTGTGTTGTGACAAGGTAGGGGTGGTATTTCATCAAATATGACTTAGTCCATATTATGGCAAGAACGGCTCAAATAAGCAAAGAGAAACAGTCCGTCAATGCAGAATATTAAGAACTTTGCAGTTCTGCAGTCGCAAAAACCATCAAGCGCTATGATGAGCGCTGCAGAGGATAAGTTCATTAGAGTTAACTGCACCTCAGATTGCAGCCCAAATAAATGCTTTCCAGAGTTCAAGTCACAGACACAACATCAACTGTTCAGAGGAGACTGCGTGAATCAGGCCTTCATGGTTGAATTGCTGCAAAGAAACCACTATTAAAAGGACACCAATAAGAAGAGACTTGCTTGGGCCAAGAAACACAAGCAATGGACATTAGACCTGTGGAAATCTGTCCTTTAGTTTGATGAGTCCAATTTTTTTATTTTTGGTTCCAACCGCCGTGTCTTCGTGCGACGCAGAGTAGGTGAATGGACGATCTCCGCATGTGTGGTTCCCACCGTGAAGCATGGAGGTGGTGTGGGTGTGCTTTGCTGGTGACACTGATTTATTTAGAATTCAAGGTACACTTAACCAGCATGGTTCAGGGGGCAGAAATTATTAAATGTAAAAATTTTAGACCTCACCAAAGGCTTCAGTCATAGAAAAGTTATAATTAAATCTGAACGGGTTCTCTAACAGATTAGTACAATGCCTCACCCCTTGTTCAATAATGGCCTTTTTCCCTTTATTCAGATTACAACCACTCACTTTCGGTTACTTAAATGTAATTATCGCCAAAATATTACTATTTTTAAAATAAGCTGTAGAAAGTTGGTTGTAATTTCAGTTTAATCCAAGAGAAAAGACCGAACAAATAATAAACCATTATGGCTAAACTCAAATATACTAATTGCATGGAGTTGTCATGCATCTTACAACATATGGAAATGTCTGCTCTACCCAAAATTACAACCAACTAATTGCAGCATTATTGCAAAAATGGAAGAGGCAGGTGGAAGTGGGAAAAAGGAACTTGTCTGTCAGCCCTGCATTAAAAGACCAAAATTGGTTAAAGGAAATTGTGCTAAATAAAAAGTTTAATATAAGAAATCAAAAAAGTGACAACTGTGTTATAAGGATGGCAAAATAGTTGGGAAGAGATTTGATGTACCGATTCCATGGCACATGGTTTGAGTTTATACACAAAAAGATTCAAAACTTGAATTTTTCAATTTAAATTATACATTTTTGCAAACTAATAGGATGTTATATACAGTGCATTAGGAAAGTATTCAGACCCCTTGACTTTTTCCACATTTTGTTACATTACAGCCTTTTTCAAATAAGGCTTTAACCTAACAAAATGTGTAAAAAGTCCAGGGGTCTGAATACTTGCACTGTATATGGGGAATACAACCATCCCAGCTCTGCAGATTTACTGTTTTGGTGTTATGTCCATATGCAGCTTGTTTCTGGACGCAGGTTACAGGAATAACTGAATAATTGCAACATTTACCTGCAGGTAACTCTGCAAATAGCACTGATGGGTGACTTGAAAAGTCATAGTCAATCGATCAATAATATAATACTTTTAGCCCCCCCAAAAAAACTTTAATTTACAATCTGTAGAAACTATGAGAAAGGTTCAGAACTTTTGTGAAACATCACAGTTGAAAAACATAGAAATCAAAACTGGATGGTGTTAAGAGATAGCCGGGAGGGGTTGAAGGGTGGGACTAAAACCAACAAGATAACTATTGTAAAATGCATTGTGTCCGTAAATTGTATATACACTACATGACCAAAAGTATGTAGACACCAGCTCGTTGAACATCACATTCCAAAATCATGGGCATTAATATGAAGTTGGGCCTCTTTTGCTTCTATAACAGCCTCTACTCTTCTGGGACTACTTTCCATAAGATGTTGGAATAGTGCGGTGGGGACTTGCTTCCATTCAGCCACAAGAGCATGACTGAGGTCGGGCGCTGATGTTGGGTGATTAGGCTTGGCTCGCAGACAACGTTCCAATTGAGCCCAAAGGTGTTCCATGGGGTTGAGGTCAGGGCTCTGTGCAGGCCAGCCACATTCTTCCACACAGATCTCGACAAACCATTTCTGTATGGACCTCGCGGGGGCATTGTCATGCTGAAACAGTAAAAGGGCCTTCCCCAAACTGTGGCCACAAAGTTGGAAGCACAGCGGTAAGATTTCCCTTCACTGGAACTAAGGGGCCTAGCCCGATCCATGAAAAACAGCCCCAGACCATTATTCCTCCACCAAACTTTACAGTTGGCTCTATGCATTACTACAGAGAACACGTTTCCACTGCTCCAGAGTCCACTGGCGGCGAGCTTTATACCACTCCAGCCGACACTTGGCATTGCGCATGGTGATCTTAGGCTTGTGTGAGGCTGCTCAGCAATGGAAACACATTTCATGAAGTTCCCGACGGACAATTCTTGTGCTGACGTTTCTTCCAGAGGCAGTTTGGAACTCGGTAGTGAGTGTTGCAACAGAGTATATTTGCTTCAGCAATCAGCGATCTCATTCTGTGAGCTTGTGTGGCCTACCACTTTGTTGGTAAGCCATTGTTGCTCCTATAAGTTTCCACTTCACAATAAACAGCACTTACAGTTGACCGGGGAAGCTCCAGCATGGCAGAAATTTGACAAACTAACTTGTTGGAAAGGTGGCATCCAATGACTGTGCCACATTGAAAGTCAATGTTTGTCTATGGAGAGTGCATGGCGGTGCGCTCGATTTTAGACACCCGTCAGCAACAGGTATAGCTGAAATAGCCAAATCCACTCATTTGAAGTGGTGTCCACATACTTGTGTATAAGATAAGTGTTGTTGTCCATTACTTTACTCCAATTAGAGTAACAAAGGAAAATATATATATATATATTTTTTAATGGATGCAGACAATTACATTGTAGCTTCCATCAATCCATCTACCCCCTAAAATAAAATCAATGTCATTTTGTAATGTGGATGAACTATCCCTTTAACCAAAACCTGTGGCACATTATTACATAACGTCACTAATAAAAGATGACAATGGACTGGACAGAGACAGGAAAAGTAGACTTTTTTTTTTCTCCATCACTGACATTTTAATTGAATTGGTACAACATGTCTGACGCAGAAGGGTGACATGTACAGAAGGAACCAGGGCCTGGATTAAGCTAAGTATGAAAGTATGAAATGGGGGATGAGAAGAAGACACGAACAAGGAGGTTCTCTCAATGTGAGTACATACTGCTCCTGTTGAATGGCCACACAGGCCCTCTGTGACACAGAGAGGGAATATCTAAAAGGGGGACTGAAGGCAGATGACTAACAGTTTGTCACTGGATTCTGACAAAAGCCTGCCGTTATCCATCCCCGTTTTATTCACTATATTACAAGCTTTATACATATTAAAAGTAGAACAATTGCCATGACTACCGTATTACCCATATGAGGTGGATAAACTTAGATTAGCTTAGTTTTTTTGTTTTTTGTTTTTTACAAATCCTGAATTGACTCCAACAGCGAATAATAAGGCAAAACACCAGCAAAGGGTTAAAATAAAAAGTGAATAGTGAGTGACAGTTTAAGGGGGTTCGGTCACGGTGCAGGGCTGTTTTAAAATAAGGAACAAGACTAACCCCACACAACACATACACAATAGGAACAAAATAACAGGGACCAGCCTTAAAGGTTCACCTCCCTGTGTAACAACGTGCATTTGTTTCAGGCTTGTGGTCACAAGTGCATTAAGCAAAGAAATGTAAGGACTACATTAGATTTCTTTCTTTCAAAGACAGAACGTAGACAACTATGATTGAGTTGAACAACATGGCCGTTGTCATTGGTTTGTCCATTCGACCCTCAGCAGAAGATCTCAAAATTGTTACACAGACAGACATACAGGTCTGTACTGCCCTCTCACTCAACATTGGCCAAATCCATAATACAACTTTGTATGTTTAAAAAAAATATAAAGACAAATTGAAGGGGTACTGCATCACAAGCATATACTGTAGGTCCCATGTCTCCCTATGGAAAAATCCTCAAATACTGCCACCAAGTGGCTTTTGTGGGTATCAACAAACCATATCCTGCTGAGTTCCAGGAAAAGGTTTGTATTTGCAAGCATACATTTACTTTCCCCTCAACATAATTTCTCCCTATCAATTTTTAACAATAAACTCTTGGATTGCTTCCGACTCGTTGCCTGGGTTCGGGTTGAGTATTTTAGTGTCAATGTACTGGTTCAGCATCCTGTAGCATGCAATGCATTTGAAAGGCTCGGTCATTAAACTAGTGAGGGTTGTAGTGTTCGTATGAGTTAGTTGTCGTGAAATGGTTTCAGTGGCCCAGACAAGTGTTAGAAGGCATAATAACTTTCTGCTGTGCATTTAGGACAACTAACAAGATCACCCTCATGCATTTTGTCAAGACAGAGACAAGATGAAAAGAAAGACAACATGCATCTATCTGGTTTGTCTTTTCTTCTGCGTAGAGGAAGGGAGGGAGAGATTGCTGCAAGATCCCATACATGTGCATCATCATTCTAAACAGGAAGACTTTTTCACAAACCAACGATCGCCACTGTCACAGGTGTTGATTACTGACAACAATCACAGAGAACGTATGAAACTATTGCTTTGATCAGTCCACCATTCATAAGGGAAACCACGACAGCCTTGCAGCAGGGAGAAAGGATGGGGGGGGGGGGGGGGGATGTGCTGTTCCCAGTTCAGGTCCGACTCAGTTGGCACTTTTGGAGAGAATCTCTTATCTAATAATGCCTTTCCAATATCATCTTTGTCATCTCCAGTTCTCTGTTCCACAAACTGTATACCTGAGAGAACTTTCAAACAGTAGCAGTTCCCTACATCAGCAAGGGGTGCAGTGGTCCCAAAAAGTCAATAACCTTCAGACACTTAGAGCCAGGCTGTGCAGTCACTGGTGTCACTCCCGTTTCATGGTGATGTGGGCTCTCACAGTGCATATAGTCTGACGTGGAGAACATTTTCGTTTCTCCATTTTGACAATCGCAACAGTCTGTGTGGTATGGGAGTGAATGTCTTTCATACCCATGTCAAAGTGTTCCACACCCACACACACACACACACGAGCCTGGAAACACCATCAATGGGAAAGTAATGCCTTTGTGACAAAACAGGGCAAGTTCACCCGCGCGGACACAGGCTGGGAATGGCATAAGTAAGCTGCCAACTCCACCTTCAAAATGGAGCATGACTGCCATTGCATAAATTCCTGGGCTATTCTCAAGGGCGAGCGTGTGAGTGAATGGTTATGGAGCTTAAGTGAAATGGAATGTTATCAAATGAGAAGCATGTCGGTATATGTTATATGCTGTAGGTTCTATGTGAGAAAGTAGTGTGTGTGTGTGTGTGTGTGTGTGTGTATATAACCCTTGTCTCCTGTACAGTAGAAGTGAAGTGGTCTCACAGTGTTCACCTTCCCACAGGCGGTGCAGGAGGAGCTCCCCTCATCACTGCCAAAGACACCGTCAAAACAATAAAAAGCTGTTACAAAAAACTACAGTCCTATGGGAAAATATTACTATTCCTTTCATGTAAACATTTGTTGTACTCTGCACCAGAATATGTGTGTATATTATTTATTGGCATATTGTGTCACACTGATAAGTGAGCCCTCACCTCTGTTGGCTTTGCTGGGGTAGATCTTGGTGAAGTGCCGGTACTCCTCTGGAGCAGGGAAGTCATCCAGAGGGTGGAAAGAATACTTGGACTCAAAGTCATCTGTAGGGAGAGAAGGTTAGGAAGATGACCGTTCAGGTCAGGGTTGGTGGTCAAGGCCATTGAAGGTCAAGAGGGAGGAGAGGACGGAAAGAACAGTAGGGAAGAGTGTGACGTGATGGTAGTTCAATCCTCTCTTTTGTACTGATCAAAGTCATCCAGCCGAAGGAGCCAATAAAGAAATGTATTATATAACAAATAAAACAAGGCCAGTTTACCCAACTCAAAATGTATCGTTTCCCCTTCACTTTTACAGATTCAATACTTACTAGGACTGCAACATTTTATACATTCCAAAAAACTCAGAAGTAGATTAACAAAATGAGAGGTGGTTGTTAATGTAGAGGGAAACCGAATTTGAGGTCAGGTGATGCAGTATGAGGAAGACTCACCTACGAAGGAGCGGGAAATGGAGGTGTGCCCATTGCGGATAGGTGGGGGAGGGGGCGGGGGTCCGGCAGGGGTACGGGAGGGAGGAGGAGGGGGCTTGCCACGGCTATGAGGTTCTGAGGGGCTACCTCTGTAGGGCGGTGGTGGAGGGGGAGCATCCCGACCACCGTTTCGTTGAGTCGACCCAGGCGGGGGTGGAGCTGTACAGACAAACGATATGGTCATTAAGGAATAACAGAGCAGCCACACTGGCTAACCATCAGTCATTACAATACAACAGCAAGACAGGAACGCTAGAAAAACACTGTAGGCCTGTCATGACATGCCACCATACTGACTGTAGTGCCACGCCTTGCCACGGCTTTTTCCACATTTCTACACTAATAAACAAATCACCTCTCCTCGCTTGCCTCACATTATGATAGGTGATTGACAAGAGGAGATAGAGGTTAAAAAACAAATATAGTGCGACACAGCACAGTGAGAATGTGACCGAATTATGTAACTGAACTATGCATAACACAAACAGTAGAAAGCATTAAAGCTGGCCCTAACCCACAGCTCCATTACAGGTAGAGGAACAAGGAGAGCACTAGTAGGAACATACCTGCCCCTCTGCCGGGGGGCTCACGGACTGGAGGGGGGGGGCGTCCGCCTGGCGGGGAGGGGGAGGGCGGCGGGGGTGGAGCTTGCCCCCGGGTTGGAGTGAGTCCAGGTCCGGGCGACGGCTTCTTGCTGAGGGAGTTGTGTCTCTGAGGTAGCTCCGGGGCGGCTTCGTTAACCGGACTGGAGGGGCCGTTGGTCATGGGCTGGCGGTACGGGGGAGGAGGTGGACCCAGAGAGGAGGAAGAGGAGGAAGCTGAGGAGCCCCCTGACGTCGGGGGCCGCCGGTTGATGTTGGGAGAAGGAGGCAGAGGAGGGGCGCTGTTGCGGGCCGGCACCGGGGAAGTCCCCCTCTGTCCTGGCGTGGGAGGGAGGGGCTTCTCCCGGTTGTAGGAGGGGGCAGGTGGTGGCGCCTTCTGAGTCGGTGCAGGGGGTGCATTACCCCGGCGAGAAAAAGGGGGAGGAGGTGGAGGGGCGGAGGAGCTGTGCTTCATGCCACTGTTTGTGCTGCCTCCACTGAGGGGGCGGGAGAGGTCAGGGAGGGAGGGCCTCTGGGATCGGGAGTGCTCCGGGGGAGAGGCCTGCTGGGCTGAGCATTCTGTGCTGTCCTGGCGAACAGGAGGACGAGGAGCAGCGGGGCGCGTGCCAGGAGGCGTCAGGGATGACCTGCCAACTGAACCATCTGCACCATAAAAAAATGTCACGTCATGTCATCAGCAATTTATATGAAGATGAATTTATACATGAACAGAGAAACATGAGGACATGTCTCAGTGCAGAGTTACAACAGAACGGTAGTGTATTATTAGGTTATTTTAGTCATTATTTTAGTCATCATAATCCATTTTCTAATATTTTTTCTCCTTGACAGATGGTAAGGCACTGCCCTTCATATGATGAAATCTAAGACCAATGCAGACATGCAGGTTAGGGAACTCATTATTGTGAATCAGCAAATCTCCTTCAGCAGTGCCTGTGTCAGATCTATTACAGCCCTGCCCTATGACAACACTGAAACCTGACGGCCTGTTCTACCTACACAGTCAAAAACCAGTGCTCATTTTTCACCTATTGCAATCGTGCTTTGACGAACTAGCTTGCTCTCAAACTTGCCAGCAATAAATATAATGGAAGGGAATTAAATTGCTGTTCTAAACCCTCCCCCCAATATAAGTTTTTGACGGACAACTCCTTCAGCCGTCCAGATTTTTGGGAGAAATCTTTGTAAGTGACATCATAGCAGTTAGGATATTAAATACTTGCCTCCGACTGGTCGTAATTTAGGCACACCTGCCTGGAAAAGCCCTCCCATTGGCTGAATGGCCCCTGACGAGCCTCCTCCACTACTACCACCACCTCCTTTAGGCTCTGGACAGGGAAAACAAGGTTAAATTGCATACATTACAATAGTAACCTATTATATGCATAATTACCCTCATGGTCTCCCATTTCACTCCTGCGAAATAAACCTTGACCCCCAGTGAGTGTGCTCCATGCACTACCCTAGCCTCATCAGTTCTGAGCGTCCTACTTCCATCCAATCAGATTAGTCAGTAAAACACTATCAGAATAGTAGATCTGAGACAACAGGGTGAACCTTAGTGGTGCTGTGGCCTTACTTTCTAAGATAGGTGCGCTCCTGTCATTGACCACGCCGACCTTCTTCAGCTTGGCCCCTTTGTGGATGTCACCGAGCAGGGCTCCTCTGCCTTTGGCCTCATCTCGATTGAGCTTGGGTGGGGTGGTGTTGCCCTGCGAAGGAAGGAAGGAAAGAAAGAGAAGAGAGAGAGAGAGTCCTCTACTTAGCTCACCACAGCACACTTTATGCTACCCGAGAACAGACTGAGTGCATAACCTCATTTCTCGTGGACAGACAACATGAACGGTACAGTAGATCTGTTATGATACAACGGGATGCGTGAGATAACGAGACGCATTAGATCGGGTGCTTTGGACAAGTCACGATTTCACAGGCGTCTTTCAAATTTGGGACTTGCCCGTAACTAACCGAGATTATACATAGCCTGACAGGTAGCAGCTTGCAGAAAGCCACGTCACAGTTGGTGCACGGGAATTAGCCGGGTAGAACGTGTTCTTGATAAGGGCTACAGCACAATTCATTTGAATAAGATTACCATTTTGTGAGTCCTTCACATCAAGTCCATTAATTAGTTGTCCATTGCATAAATCCATAGCGTTATGCATCCCTGTCTGCGTTGGCCTGGTTGGTCCACTGCTCATTATGAGAATTAGATGTTGAGGATGATTACTCGAGCGAGCAGCGCTAATCACTTGACTAAACCAGAAGGGCTCTGCGAACATCCCAAATGGCACCCTATTTCTTATATAGTGTACTACTTTTGACCAAAGTCCTATGGGCCCTGGTCAAAAGCAGTGCACTATAAAAAGGGAATAGGGTGCCATTTGAGACACAATCTCTGATTGGGCTTGGCAGGGAGAGGATAGCACGCACAACCACAGGCCACGAGAACAGCTTTTTTTCAGATTTCAGTAGTGCTCTCCGCACAAGGTGAAACAAATTCAGCTTCACAACACCAGTGAATATAAATCCCTTTGAAAAAGGGACCTACGAGTTGTCAAGTTGGTTGGACAACTAATTCATATGAACTACACTGGAGCTAGGCCTACATCATGGCTCAAACCCATTAAATATGTCCCTATCATAGGTTTGATTGATACAGTTCTCTTAGACCAACACAGTTGCACATGAAACATTTTTTGCATCCAGGTGACACCTTCCATGCTTCAATAAGTTCTTACCTGGCTGAAGGTGGGGGGTGGAGGGGGGCCTCCAGGAGGGGGAGGGGGAGGAATCGGCATCTTGACCCACTGAACAAGTCTTGTGGATGGCCTGGGTTCTCAGATACAAACTGTCACCACCTGCAATAACGCATTAAAACATGTTTCAGAGTCATCCAGTGACATTTCAGTCTCATCCATTGATAATGTTATCAAGCATGATTTTGTCAACTAGCACAGTTAGCTAAGTAGAGGTGGTCCCCTTTAATTTGACGGCTTCCCTTATTATTATTAACATATTTTAAACCACGTACCTAGATAACCTTCTGGGCTCATGTGACATTGTTATTGATGACGTCTTCATTTCATTAGCAAGTTGGCCTATCTAGCTCGCAGATATCTAACGTTTGGTCAGTGCTGCTGTGGAATGTAAATGAGCCGACTGTAGATAGCACGAAGTAATCCAATAGTGTGAAATCTCCAAATAAACCTGGTCATCGGTAGCTAGGTCAGATTAGCATAACAATTATTTGACTAACTTTAGGTAAGTTAGCAAGCTGACAAACTAACGTTAGCTAGTTAACCAATTAACATACAAACTTGAAGCCATCGCGGCGGCCCTGCTGCAAACGGATAAGTAGCTAGCTCCATACACAACAGCTCAACTAGCTAGCATCTTGTAATAAAGCATGGCTACGATACATCCTAACTAAACGTAACGTTAGCTATGAATCTCAGCTATATAAGTTACATACATGGCGCGAGCTCATCATGGCTAATGTGTTAATGGCTGTCATATTAGCGAACGACAGGATCTGTAGCGAGCTAGCTGAGTTAACCTGCCAGAGTTGGCAACCCTTGCAAGTTAGCTTAATCAGGCTAGCTAGATTGCTTCACTTACTTGAGTTTCTTAGCAGCCCATTCGTTTGATATTTGACGTTTTAACTCATATTTGTTTCTTCGTTCTCGGTAGTTCCTTCATCTCAAGTGTATTATACATTTAAAGCTGGCCATTGCTATTTCACTCCTGCATTCAATCTCACAGCCTTCACTTGCAGCACAGATTTGCTGAAGCAATGAAGATGGAAGTGTGCAGATGGAAAATGTACACTGCAGTGTACCAGAGATGGTAAAGAAAGCGAGACACCCCACTCCCTAATTTATTCGGGGCGGAGCCTCTCTGGTCTACCTATTGCCCCCGCCCTGCGGAAGCGAAATATTTGCGGGGCAGGGAGTGCAGGGAGGGGACAATAAGGCACCAACGAGTGGATCTAGGAAGTGAATTCCCAATGCAATCACCCGTTGTGATAATAAATATTAGCGACAGCAATATTACCAAAGATGTTCTACTAAGATATACCACATCCTGTCGAAAAAAAAATCCTGTCGTTTCCAATGGGAGGAAAATGAGCCGAGTATGTGGGATCAAGTGTCGAGATGGGTTTTTCAAAGTCGCGTTGATTTGGTCTATCAGATGTCAGTCAGATGGCTTCGTGGCGTCAATAAAATACATCGTCATCATATTCAAATGGGGACGATCAAATCAAAGTTTATTTGTCACGTGCGCCGAATACAACAGGTACAGTGAAATGCTTACTTACAGGCTCTAAACAACAGTGCAAAAATGTATTAGTTAAACAACAGGTAAGTAAAGAAATAAAAACAGTCAAAAAGACAGTCAAAAATAACAGTGGCGTTTTGGAGAAGAAGGACTGCAAACACTTGATTTTTGCTTCGATGTAATTATGATGTTGATAAAATCCCAGTAAAAATTGCCCGCATTCCATAAACAGGCCCTTTTAGCTTGGATGTTAGCATTTAAACACATTTTTCCTTTCACAGATACTTTCTATGGAACAACAAAGATATACGATTTAAAAATAAGTCAATTTATTTCGTAACTGGTTTGAGAATAAAATGATTTTGGTTGGTCAGTTATTGAATGAGGATGGATATCTATTCTCAGATGGGGAATTTCTTGACAAGTTTAGAATTCCAATAACCCCAAAATAATATGCAATTGTTTTTTATGCGATTCCAAGGGGGGTTGTATTTTTTATTTTTTATTCCTCTGTGGTTGATGTAAGTAATATAGATTTACATGAAAATATATTCATTTGCAATATTAACATCAAAGATAAATGTAGTAATAAACAGATTAGAAATATTGTTTGTGATACTACAATTCCCTCAGCAAGATTGTTTTGATCGAATATCTATGGTGCTATACAGTGGGGGAAAGCAGGGAAAATTGCTAACAAATATTGTATCAGTAACAAGGGAAAGGAAGTTTAATTTAAAATGTTACATAGAATTTATCCTGTGAAACATGTTTTGGAAAGACTCAAGCTGAATATTGACTATAATTGTGATTTCTGAAGACCATTTTGCATTTGTTTTTTGCCTGTATTTATAGTATTTTTGGGATTGACATACAGAACTTTGTTACAAAAAAAATAGCACCTGTTGTACAATTTAATGGTTTTGGTATAATCATTTATTTCAGAAATTCTGACATTGATAAAGATGTAGTATATTTACCTAACTTTTTTCACATTTTTTTTTTTTCAATTTAATATTTTATTAAGTGTTTTTCAATCAACCAACAAACCACATTCCACATTCACAGATGTGACAGACTTTATTCAAAATAAATATATAAAAAATATGTATATATTTTTTTAAATGATAAAATAAAAAACGAACAATAATAATGAAAATGAAAAAAATTATAATAATAATAAAAGGAAGAATATAAAGAAAGAAAAAAGTAATATATATATAAAAACCTGCAGCAGCACTATGAAGGTTCTTATTAGCTATTTCCAGCCTTAGCTGAGACGACAAGTAAATAATTAGCTTTTAGTTTTTACAGCAACTTACACAACCTGTATCTGCTCATTTCCCTAATCACCCCATTCACTCTGTCCAATTTGAAATATAGTTGAGTAGTGGAGACCAGAGTCTATCAAACTTGGGCTGTTTCTTGTGGAGGTCATAAGTGAGCTTTTCAAGAGGGAGAAAGTCAACAATCTGGTCAATCCACATGTTAAATGTAGGAGAAGTATTAGAGGCCCACAATAGAAGAATACATTTCTTAGCAAAGTAAGTAATAGTCATGAGCAAATTTTCTCTGTCAGGACCAAGAACAAAGTCCTGCTGGGCATTAAGAAGATAGATACATGGGGTCATATCAAACTGTACATCTAGTATTTTCTGTGCAGCAGTATGTATAGATTGCCAAAATCTGGCAATCTCTCTACAGCTCCAAAATACATGCATATACAGTGGGGCAAAAAAGTATTTAGTCAGCCACCAATTGTACAAGTTCTCCCACTTAAAAAGATGAGAGAGGCCTGTAATTTTCATCATAGGTACACTTCAACTATGACAGACAAAATTAGAAAAAAAATCCAGAAAATCACATTGTAAGATTTTTTATGAATTTATTTGCAAATTATGGTGGAAAATAAGTATTTGGTCAATAACAAAAGTTTATCTCAATACTTTGTTATATACCCTTTGTTGGCAATGACAGAGGTCAAACGTTTTCTGTAAGTCTTCACAAGGTTTTCACACACTGTTGCTGGTATTTTGGCCCTTTCCTCCATGCAGATCTCCTCTAGAGCAGTGATGTTTTGGGGCTGTTGCTGGGCAACACAGACTTTCAACTCCCTCCAAAGATTTTCTATGGGGTTGAGATCTGGAGACTGGCTAGGCCACTCCAGGACCATGAAATGCTTCTTACGAAGCCACTCCTTCGTTGCCCGGGCGGTGTTTTTGGGATCATTGTCATGCTGAAAGACCCAGCCACGTTTCATCTTCAATGCCCTTGCTGATGGAAGGAGGTTTTCACTCAAAATCTCACGATACATGGCCCCATTCATTCTGTCCTTTACACGGATCAGTCATCCTGGTCCCTTTGCAGAAAAACAGCCCCAAAGCATGATGTTTCCACCCACATGCTTCACAGTAAGTATGGTGTTCTTTGGATGCAACTCAGCATTCTTTGTCCTCCAAACACGACGAGTTGAGTTTTTACTAAAAAGTTATATTTTGGTTTCATCTGACCATATGACATTCTCCCAATCTTCTTCTGGATCATCCAAATGCTCTCTAGCAAACTTCAGACGGGCCTGGACATGTACTGGCTTAAGCAGGGGGACACGTCTGGCACTGCAGGATTTGAGTCCCTGGCGGCGTAGTGTGTTACTGATGGTAGGCTTTGTTACTTTGGTCCCAGCTCTCTGCAGGTCATTCACTAGGTCCCCCCGTGTGGTTCTGGGATTTTTGCTCACCGTTCTTGTGATCATTTTGACCCCACGGGGTGAGATCTTGTGTGGAGCCCCAGATCGAGGGAGATTATCAGAGGTCTTGTATGTCTTCCATTTCCTAATAATTGCTCCCACAGTTGATTTCTTCAAACCAAGCTGCTTACCTATTGCAGATTCAGTCTTCCCAGCCTGGTGCAGGTCTACAATTTTGTTTCTGGTGTCCTTTGACAGCTCTTTGGTCTTGGCCATAGTGGAGTTTGGAGTGTGACTGTTTGAGGTTGTGGACAGGTGTCTTTTATACTGACAACTGTACTGAGGACAGAGGAGCCTCTTAAATAAGAAGTTACAGGTCTGTGAGAGCCAGAAATCTTGCTTGTTTGTAGGTGACCAAATACTTATTTTCCACCATAATTTGCAAATAAATTCATTAAAAATCCTACTATGTGATTTCCTGGAGAAAAAAAAATCTCATTTTGTCTGTCATAGTTGATTGAAGTGCACCTATGATGAACATTACAGGCCTCTCTCATCTTTTTAAGTGGGAGAACGTGCACAATTGGTGGCTGACTAAATACTTTTTTGCCCCACTGTAGGTTCCACTTTCAGAGGTACATCTTTTACAGGTAGGATAAATGTCTGTTTTCATTCTATGGAGTCTCATTGGAGTGTAATAAAATTTGTACAAAATTTGTAATTCGATTCTTTCATTTTTACATTAGTAGAGGAGCAGTATGCCCTGTCGCAAACTTCCGCCCATAACTCATCACTGATAGTCAGACCAAGGTCCTTTTCCCAGATTATTTTCAAAGGAGTAAAGGAGGAGCCTCCTTTCTCAGAAATGAGTATAGATAAAGAAGATTTTGCCTTTAATGGATTGTGCTATGACAAGAAGGGTTTCAACAACATTCAGCTGAGCTCTAAACCTCCTCTTGGAAGTAAATGAGGAAATGACATGTCTAATTTGAAGATATTTTTTTTAATGGGATCTTGGCACATTGAATTCACTGCAGAGCTCTTGAAAGGATTTCAGTGCAGTGGTTTTCTGATGAAATAGGTCTGAAAAGGTCCTGATTCCTACAGTATGCCAAAGATTAAAGTTGGCATCACTCAGGGCTTTTGGCAAGTCTGGACAATTCTGTGAAGTGTCTTGTGCAAGTTTTAAATTCACACGTACCTGTTAGCAAAGGTGTCACGCAGGAGCTTGCAGGGATTTGTATACTACGTTGATAGTAATTAGCATTTTGGAATCTGAGAGTAAATAGAGCAGAAAATATTGATAAAAGTCACCTTGTCCTAGAGAAATTTCTATGGTTATCAAAACGTCAGGCCAGGGTAAGCCTACATAAAACACAGCCCTTTTTAAAGTGTTTCTAAAATCCCCTATGGTAAAAATGTATGGTGGGGAAATGATTGGAATCATTTCCCTGTTTGACCGCTAGGTTTAATGGGTATTATGACACCTCCATTGGTGAACTGTCTGACTAAGACATCTTCATTTATCCACGATCTTGGAGTGTACATCAAAATGGAGGCAGGCTAGAATAACTTCTCTGTAATGGTTTTCGAATGACGCTGTGTTACATGAGGCAATTTATACATTCTTATGACAGCAACAATCATTCTGGCTGAAAATCTTGTTCTTGAATGCAAGGTTGGGGGAGGATTGGAGGAAACTACACCACACATCATCTAAGCATCTGCATTATGTGTAACTTAAACACTATCTTTAGTAAGCAAGAGGGCAACTTCTAGTTGTACCCATCTTCATATTCTGGGGTGCACTATAGACTTTTTCCTTCAATTTCATGCTTTCCAAATAGTGAAGGAGTCAGGTGTGAGATGGAAATGTCAGACACCCTGCCCAGCCGTGAACTACCACAACAACCACTTGGTGGCAGTATGCCTATACTGTACGAAGTCGACACACGCATGGGAAATGGGAATGGGAAATGGGAAATGATGTAAATATATCACTAGCCACTTTAAACAATGCTACCTTATATAATGTTACTTACCCTACATTATTCATCTCATATGCATACGTATATACTGTACTCTATATCATCGACTGTATCCTTATGTAATACATGTATCACTAGCCACTTTAACTATGCCACTTTGTTTACATACTCATCTCATATGTATATACTGTACTCGATACCATCTACTGTATCTTTGATTTGATTTGACAGACAGACTGCCTCCTTTCTCTTATGTTGTCCGGGAAATCCTATCCCTATAATCAATGCTGAATCTCTACCTTCTTTCTATACACGTTATTTCATACTGGTTCTCACTTGGCATGTGTGACGCACAGTAATGGAGTGGAGCCGTGACCCATTTCTAATTCAATGGCACCGTTTCAAGCCGTGGGTGAGTTTATCCGGTACGATCTCCCTCTGTTACATGCACAGATGAATAGGGGTTAGTTATCAGTGTATTTATCATAAGCTTTGGGTTGTTTTTACTATTTGAAACCCGAATGTGGTACTCTGAGAGGGCCGATATCCTGCCTTTTAGGGATACATGAGGGCGCTGTGAGACAGAGTTTCCTTTGGATTCTTCACCACCAGCCTGCAATGGGTTTTATAGTCTGGGGTTTGGACCTTGCTTGACTGGCAGTGAGTGAAAGCAACAATGACCTCAGGGCTAAATAGGATCCAATTAGCCATACAAATACACAGGAGACAGGCTAGTTAATATAGTTTGTTTTATTTGAAAAAAAGTTTCAAACTAAAAATGTTCTGTAAAAATGCATATTCATAGTGTTAATTTCCCCTTCATTCGTATGGTACACTCCTCGCTTATCAACATCATCCTTCTATCATCCCTCGTTTCCCTTTGCCTTTTCTATCGTTTGGAAGGTAGGAATGTGCAGCGGGGTCGCTATGGAACACACACTCTACAAACAGGATCACGATTACAGCTTCCCCCCACACAATCCCCCCACCCAATCAAAATAGAAAATAAACAGAAAGCTATATGATTATCATCGTCACAAAATAAATCTCTTTGGCATTTTTCCCCTGCCTCTTACCTCAGAACCCCCCCCCCCCCCCCCAAAAAAAAAATCAAGACATAAAAAAAAACACCTCCTCCACAACGACCGTACATACTTTGAGGAAACGTCAGTTGTAGTAGCTGTAAAAGGGTGCGGGCCTGCCAGACATGACGTTTTGGATCATACACACATTTTATGTTGAAGCGCAATGTATTAAACCGCGATGCATATGTATACTGTGTCGGTTGAGTGTCTATAACTGTTGGTGAGCAAGACCGGTCCACAGGAAGAGAGGTAAACCAACCGCACCAGCTGAAGTTGTAGTTTAGTGTGCCTGGGAGACCACTCGGCTGGGAGAGAGTGGCTGTGTACACACATTCAGGGGAGAGGGTGCGTGTCTCGGAACCTCAGACCCGGCAGCAGTCTGGATCATAGACTGGACTGTTAGACAGTTATAGGCATCACAGGGACCGCTGCTGTTCCAATTAGCCACCGGTCTCATAACATGGCGAACAGGACTTCTTGTCTGAACTCAATGTTACTGGTTATTGTTGAGGACTACTGTATGTGGCTCTGCATACCGCCATGTAAATTATACACATGAAGAAAAATAAGAATAATCTGCAATGTAAATATGCAAGGAAACGCCTAAAACCAACACAGCATCTACAAGTTAAAGTTCAATTTCCCTCCACATTAACTGTAACAAAGCAACTTTTCATTTTGAGGAACACTAAATTCTTGTTATTGTTTTTTTTCTTTTCTTTTTCTTGTGTTTTCTGACAACAGCCCCTGATTGGCCAATGTCTCCCCATGAAATGTGGTGAAATCCTCTTTCAGCTGTCCCTCCATGGTGTTCACGCCAATTTCACCCTTTCCATTTTGTGCCTTCAATGGAAGAGGCAGTTATTTAGACATAATCCAATGTTTCATGTGGTCTTAAAATGTTGCAATTATGTTATGCTGAGTTATTATAGTTATAACTATATAACTGGGGCGGCAGGGTAGCCTAGTGGTTAGAGCGTTGGTCTTGTTGCAAGTTCAAACCCCCGAGCTGACAAGGTACAAATCTGTCGTTCTGCCCCTGAACAGGCAGTTAACCCACTGTTCCTAAGCCGTTGTAAATAAGAATTTGTTCTTAACTGGCTTGTCTAGTTATATAAAAATAAAAATAAAAAACCTACAGAGCTGTGTGTTTTTTTTTTTTTACCCCTTTTTCTCCCCAATTTCGTGGTATCCAATTGTTTAGTAGCTACTATCTTGTCTCATCGCTACAACTACCATACGGGCTCAGGAGAGACGAAGGTTGAAAGTCATGCGTCCTCTGATACACAAACCAACCAAGCCGCACTGCTCCCGGTCGCGGCCGGTTACGACATAGCCTGGGCGCGAACCCAGAGTCTCTGATGGCGCAGCTTGCTCTGCAGTACAGCGCCCTTAACCACTGCGCCACCCTACAGAGCTGTGTTTTACAGCCATTCTGGGCGTGTGAGTGTCTGTGTGTATGTGTGTACTGGGGGAAAGTACGGGCTGAGTCTGTGCATTAGAGGAGCTCTGTGTAGCTGTGTGTATGCATCTACATCACTGACCTGGCCCTGTGTGTTAAAGGGGGCTCTGGGTAGCATCTACATCACTGATCTGGCCCTGTGTGTTAAAGGGGCTCTGGGTAGCATCTACATCACTGACCTGGCCCTGTGTGTTAAAGGGGGTTCTGGGTAGCATCTACATCACTGATCTGGCCCTGTGTGTTAAAGGGGCTCTGGGTAGCATCTACATCACTGACCTGGCCCTGTGTGTTAAAGGGAGTTCTGCGTAGCATCTACATCACTGATCTGGCCCTGTGTGTTAAAGGGGGTTCTGCGTAGCATCTACATCACTGACCTGGCCCTGTGTGTTAAAGGGGCTCTGGGTAGCATCTACCACTGACCTGGCCCCGTGTGTTAAAGGGGGTTCTGGGTAGCATCTACATCACTGACCTGGCCCTGTGTGTTAAAGAGGCTCTGGGTAGCATCTACATCACTGACCTGGCCCTGTGTGTTAAAGGGGGTTCTGGGTAGCATCTACATCACTGACCTGGCCCTGCGTGTTAAAGGGGCTCTGGGTAGCATCTACATCACTGACCTTGCCCTGCGTGTTAAAGGGGGCTCGGGTAGCATCTACATCACTGACCTGGCTCTGCGTGTTAAAGGGGCTCTGGGTAGCATCTACATCACTGACCTGGCCCTGTGTGTTATAGGGGCTCTGGGTAGCATCTACATCACTGACCTGGCCCTGTGTGTTAAAGGGGGTTCTGACGTAGCATCTACATCACTGACCTGGCCAAGTATGTTAAAGGGGCTCTGGGTAGCATCTACATCACTGACCTGGCCCTGTGTGTTAAAGGGGCTCTGGGTAGCATCTACATCACTGATCTGGCCAAGTATGTTAAAGGGGCTCTGGGTAGCATCTACATCACTGACCTGGCCCTGTGTGTTAGAGGGGGCTCTGGGTAGCATCTACATCACTGACCTGGCCAAGTATGTTAAAGGGGCTCTGGGTAGCATCTACATCACTGACCTGGCCAAGTATGTTAAAGGGGCTCTGGGTAGCATCTACATCACTGACCTGGCCCTGTGTGTTAGAGGGGCTCTGGGTAGGCCTGTCGGGGATCGTAGGCCATCTCAGGCATGTACTGCTCATGCATCTCTGCTTCCAGTGGCATCCCGCCCATGCCCAGGTCAGAGTAGCCATAGGGGGGGTAGCCTCCATCCAGCTCTGAGGGAAGGAGGGACAGAGATGAGGGATAGAGATGGAAAGAGAGAGAAATGAGAATACCCAGGCAATATAGAATACCCAGGCAAACAATATAGAATACCCAGGCAAACAATATAGAATACCCAGGCAAACAATATAGAATACCCAGGCAAACAGAGAGGCAAGCTTATTTGGAGTATTGACACTGACAGACAGTTTGCATGCATCCAAATTACTAGACAGGCAGACAGAAATGAGCTTTGCTCCCATCAGCAGACGTTTTCCTGTGACGGATGGAAAGAAGAACAGGAATAATAATCTCTTCACCTTCACCTCTATTCTATTCCATTAATGCTATTTCATACCCTGTTTAATAATGTGAGCACTGCGCTATGGATTAAGCGTCAGCATCGAAAGGACACACAGTGCTCTGGAAGGATGGTGACTAGTGTACCGCACGCACGCACACGCACGCACACACACACACACACAGGGGGATATATGAGGGATAGAGTTCAGAATTATAATTAAAGATATTGAAATGAGGAGGATTTACTGTATGCAGAGAGAGGGATGGACCAGAGGAGAGGAAGACAGAGTGGAGATTCACAACTGAGACCTAAGATTAGCAAGAGAAAGACGCTGTATGACTGCAAAGAGACAGTAGTGACCGACAGAGCTAGGAGGGAAAACAAAATATAAATTCACCAGAGAGAGACAGAGAGAGTGCCAGTGGTTTCTATAGAGAAGTGTTACGCAATCACAGGAAGGAGCATTAGCCGTGCAGTGGAAAAGAGAGTGTGGCTGTCAACTCAGCAGCGTGCGTGTGTGTGTGAGAGAGAGAGAGAGAGAGAGAGAGAGCGGAATAGAGTGCGGGAGATCGCTTGACGACGATAGATGGCCAGTTAATGTAAATGTAAATGACATGTAAATTGAGACCAGAGGGGAAATAGACAGGTACCTCTGTGAATTGAATGACATCCTACAGTGTACCCCTCCTCCCCCCATTACCACGCCCCCTGACACCCTCCCCCCTCTCCAGGACATGGCGGGAACAGACACATCAGAGAGAAACACACACATGAACGCACATGAATGCACACACACCCACACACAAACACACAATCGGTACGGCCAGGGGTCTGAGTGCATTATATAAACAGCAGGGGTCCCCCACACTCCCAGGGCCTGAAGGACTGCTGAGGGGGAAAAGGACGAGACCTGGCTCCGGCTCTCTATAGACACGTGCCTCTCCTTTTCCTCCTCTTCTCTGATGCTCACTATTGTGTGTGTGTGTACGTTTGTGTCTGTATGTGTGTACATGAGAGAGAAACTCAATTCTTTGCGATTTTTTCCCCCCAATCATGTACAAGTATGTGTGTGTGCGTGACTAGTGAGACAAGGGCAGACTTTGCTGTGACAATGCTTGCACGTTGATTTAATGATCACCCTCTGGTACACACAGTCCACTTTCACAGACACTGACAGGAAACCAATCAAGTGGCACTTAACCTAAGTGAGGTCTGACTCTGGTGTGTGTGTGTGGGTGTCAATCCATTTCAATCCATGTGTGTCAAATCATCTCTGCCTCTCTCTTCTGGTTCGTCTCTTCTCTTCTCTTCTGATCTATCTCTCTCTTGCCATTTTTTGGTGAAACGCAGTAGTGTAATGTAAGATGTTCGTTGCAGTAGTATAATTAAGCATTAAGGCCTGAGGAGGTGTGGTATATGGCTGATATACCATGGTGAAGGGCTGTTCTTACGTACGAGGCAACGAGGAGTACCTGGATACAGACCTTAGCTGTGGTGTATTGGCCATATACCGCACACCCCTGAGGTGCCTTACTGCTATTATAAACTGGTTTCAAACGCAATTAGACCAGTAAATAGTCATTTTTTGTTATACCCATGGTACACGGTCTGATATACCACGGCTTTCAGCCAATCAGCATTCAGGGCTTGAACCACCTGGTTTATCATCTAGCATAGAATACAAAAGTGGTGTTACGTTGGTGTACTGTACTGTAGGATAGGACTGGTCCACACTCACCATCCGCCAAGTATGCAGCTTGCATGGGTACAGCATTGTGGGCCTGGAGAGAAAGAGAGAGATTGAGAAATATTCAAGTAAAGATGTACCATTCTAACTTCAATACTATACTTTTATCGGATACTGCCCTTCTAAAAAACGACAGAGACAGACGTTAACTTTACATCTGGTGCCAACGACGCCCAGTCAGTAAATCTATCCCTTTGGAGTTCAATACTTCCTCATGGTGGATGTAGTGTAAACAGTAGACCTGTCTGCTTTGGGCCTCCCTGTCTCTGTTCCCCTTGACAACCTGATGAGTCAGCAGGTTACCAGCTCGATGTGATTGATTAAAACCTATGCCAGATCTGCCACTAATCCAATCGGTGAGCCTCGATGGTGGTAATTATCCATTGAGCTTTGGAAGCCTGTGGCGATGTGTGGGGCTCAGAGATACTTAGCGCATTAGGCATGCCGGTTTTGAAATGATGTACAAACACTAGATAGAGTTAGTTATTGGGGATTCATTTTTATGGTAATGCGAGCATGAACGGTAAACATACAGATTGATTACTGAGTGGTATCGATTGTGTCGTGTCCACTTGTGTGCATTTGGATTGTGATACAGTTCTCCCCTGAAGCAATGACTGATCTGAGAAATATTGGATTGGTTTAAAGCAATCCAAGGGTGTAAGCCAGTCAAGCCCTTATAGACAACTGAGATCAACCTTAAAGGTGTTCAAACAGGGCCAGTCACTACTGACTGATCCTTGTACTGATCGCTCCCAGGCTATAGGCGGCGTCAGAGGCAGAGGCTTACCATCTCCCAGGCTGCAGGGTCGTGTTTGAACAGTGAGTGGGTGAGCTCCACGGACACACGCTTCCTGTAGTCAGAACTCTTGTCCTCCGAGATACGGAAGAGAACGGCTGCTGCATAGGTGGCTGTGAGGGAGAGGTGTGGGGAGACATGGAAAGAGGGAGAGGTAGGGAGGGAAGGAGGGGTGTGGGGAGACATGGAAAGAGGGAGAGGTAGGGAGGGAGGGAGGGAGGGAGGGAGGGAGGAGGGAGGGAGGGAGGGAGGGAGGGAGGGAGGGAGGGAGGGAGGGAGGGAGGGAGGGAGGGAGGGAGGGAGGGAGGGAGGGAGGGAGGGAGGGAGGGAGGGAGAGATATCAAGAGGTTGTTTGTCATTGCCTCTATGCTATGACAGTTATGATGAGTACCCAAAATGCTAATGGGGTACATAGGACAACATTGAGAAAGCAAGATGGGGAAAGAGAGATGGGAGGCAGAGATATCATGTTTGATTAGTCAGCACACATTATTAAAAGAAGATGGAGAGAGCCCAGGGAGAGATAGAGAAAGATATCATATTTGGTTGTGGTCTGTGTGCATATGCTTGTGTGTGTGAGAGAGAGAGAGAGAAAGAGAAGGGGGGAAAGTGTGGAGGTTTGTGTGTACACTCTCTTAAAAAAAGGTTTCCAAAAGGGTTCTTCGGCTGTCCCCATTGGAGATCCCTTTTTGGTTCCAGGTAGAACCCTCTGTGGAAAGGGTTCTACATGGAACCCAAAACGGTTCTACCTGGAACCAAAAGGGTTCTACCTAGTACCAAAAATGGTTCTACAAAGGGTTCTCCAATGGGGACAGCTGAAGAACCCTTTTAGGTTCTAGATAGCACCTTTCTTTCTAAGAGTGTAGGAGAGGCACGTGTGTGTGTGTGTGTGTGTGTGTGTGTGTGTGTGTGTGTGTGTGTGTGTGTGTGTGTGTGTGTGTGTGTGTGTGTGTGTGTGTGTGTGTGTCTATTTGTATGTGCAGTGCCTTTGGAAAATAATCAGACCCTTGACTTTTTCCAAATGTCATTACATTACAGCCTTATTCTAATATGGATTTAAAAAAATAAATCCCCAGCAATCTACACACAATACCCCATGATGACAAATCGAAAAAAAACAAAAATACCTTATTTACATAAGTATTCAGACCCTTTGCTATGTGACTTGAAATTGAGCTCAGGTGCATCCTGTTTCCATTGATCATCCTTGAGATGTTTCTACAACTTGATTGGAGTCCACCTGTGGGAAATTCAATTGATTGGACATAATTTGTAAAGACACACACCTGTCTATTTAAGGTCCCACAGTTGACAGTGCATGTTAGAGCAAAAACCAAGCCATGAGGTCGAAGGAATTGTCTGTAGAGCTCCGAGACAGGATTGTGTTGAGGCACAAATCTGAGGGTACCAAAAAAATGTCTGCAGCATTGAAGGTCCCAAAGAACACAGTGGCCTCCATCATCCTTAAAAGGAAGAAGTTTGGATCCACCAAGACACTTCCTAGAGCCCGGCCAAACTGAGCAATCGGGGGAGAAGGGCCTTGGTCAGGGAGGTGACCAAGAACCCGATGGGCAGTCTGACAGAGCTCTAGAGGTTCTCTGTGGAGATGGGAGAACCTTCCAGAAGGACAACCATCTCTGCAGCACTCTACCAATCAGGCCTTTATGGTAGAGTGGCCAGACGGAAGCCACTCCTCAGTAAAATACACATTACAGCCCACTTAGAGTTTTCCAAAAGGCACATAATGACTCTCAGACTATGAGAAACAAGATTCTCTGGTCTGATGAAACCAAGATTGAACTCTTTGGCCTGAATGCCAAGCATCATGCTTGTGGCAGCATCATGCTGTGGGGATGTTTTTCAGTGGCAGGGACTAGGAGACTAGTCAGGATCGAGGCAAAGATGAACGGAGCAAAATACAGAGAGATCCTTGATGAAAACCTGCTCCAGAATGCTCAGGACCCCAGACAACCTTAAGCACACAGCCAAGACAATGCAAGAGTGACTTCGGGACAAGTCTCTGAATGTCCTTGAGTGCTCAGCCAGAGCCCGGACTTGAACCTGATCGATCATCTCTGGAGAGACCTGAAAATACCTGTGCAGTGACACTCCCCATCCAACCTGACAGAGCTTGAGAGGATCTGCAGAGAGGAATGGGAGAAACTCCCCAAATACAAGTGTGCCAAGCTTGTAGCGTCATACCCAAGAAGACTCAAGGCTAGAATCGCTTCCAAAGGTGCTTCATCAAAGTACTGAGTAAAGGGTCTGAATACTTATGTAAATGTCATATTTCCGTTTTTTTATTTTGAATACATTTGCAAAAATGTCTAAAAACCTGTTTTTAGTTTGTCATTATGGGAGTATTGTGTGTAGATTGATGTGGGAAATTTAAAAAAAAAGAATCAATTTCAGAATAAAGCTGTAACGTAACAAAATGTGGAAAAAGTCAAGGGGTCTGAATACCTTCCGAATGCACCGTACATGGGACCGTTTTGAAAGTCTTTGTGTTTAAAGAACAGATATATGAATGTTTGTTGAAAGCCCAAGTGTTTGTTTAAAAAAGAGAGCTGTCTAAAATCCACTAAAGCGCAAGCTGCTGTTTATGAAGAGACTGACCGATGCCCTCGTTGTTGGAGTGCAGCAGCTCCATGAGCGGGGCGGAGGCTCCCTCTGCGTCGATCATCTCCGCAGACTGCTTGTCCAGGGCCAGCTCACACAGCACCCCCGCAGACACACGCTTCACGTTCTCCACATACGAGTACAACAGCTACGGACGGATGGAGAGAGGGGAGGGAGAGCTCAGACACATCTGCTAAAATGCACCAAAAACTCACAAGTACACACACTCACTTATTTTCACACATTTTTCCCACTTTCTCTCTCTCACACAAGTGCATACAACACCAACTGAGAGTTGTGTTAGATGTATTAGACATTCATGTATTTGACCTGTACAAAGAGTGGGATGGTCTGCATGCTGGCGATTTCTCCCCTGTTGACAGGGTCTCTAGCCAGGATGTGCAGGGCTCCTGTACAGCCCTCCACTATCTCCTCCATACGAACACCATCCTGAGTGGAGAGTGGGGAAGAGAGTTAGGAACTGTGTATGTGTGTGACTTTGTGAAATCCTCTGTGACGATAAGTTGATATATGGGTTTGTTTTCATCATTTAACATTGCTCGTGTGTGTGTGTGTGTGTGTGTGTGTGTGTGTGTGTGTGTGTGTGTGTGTGTGTGTGTGTGTGTGTGTGTGTGTGTGTGTGTGTGTGTGTGTCTGATCTACTTCATGTAAGCAGGTTTGACAATCTTAACAATACAACTTTGACACTAAGAGAGCACTGTATCCCAAATAATTTGGCCAAGCTCCCCATGGCTTCAAAACCGCATAAAATGAGTTGCAGACTTGAGAGGTTGTGTATGTGTGCGTATCCTGCCTCAAGTTTAAGTAAACTATTCACAAACAACGAATCAGTGGAAAAACTCCCTGGTCGTCTCTCACAAACTTAGCCCACACTTCTTATTTTCCCTCAAACCACAGCTCTCTGTCTTATACGTGTGCATATTGTTGTGCAGCTCAGAGTTCAAAGTGGGCCCGTGGACTGAAATGGATCTCTGTCACTGAGTCTCCCCATAGGCCACTGGCCAACACTGGGTTGGAGAGTTCTGGGATGGGGGCGTGTGCTGGAGCTGGGGCATGGCGGTGACCACATGGACTATCCTGCTGGGACCCCTGTGTGACGCATTGCACCCCTTTACCGAGTCTGAAATACAACCTACTATTTCTACAGTGTGAGGAACTGTTTCAAACACAGAGAATGCAGCCTTGGAATGTTTGTGATTTGATGTGCAGAGTGTTGAAAGAATGTTGCCTTGGGGGGCTTCAGCGTATTTGAATTCTGTATTTGGCTGAGGTGATTGTGTGAAATGGCTAGCAAGTAATGGAGTGGATTCATCCGTGGTTATGTGGGTCACAACGGCGGTGACTCACTCTGTGTATGTGCTGTAACTGTGAGTGACTTGCATATTTGTGGTGAAGGTGACATAACTTCTATCATTGTGGATTGTGACAGTGTCATTCCTGTGATAGTGAGTCTTATGTGCTGAATGGTGTCGTGGCTGACCTGGTACGTCTGCTGAGAACTGGAGGCGTGTCTCTGGGTGTCCTGGTGAGCCTTCAGCAGCAGGTTGACCAATCGGGGGATGGCTCCAGCATCCCTCAGTGGGGCCTGATTGACTGGGCACAGCGCCAGGTTACGGATCAGACCAACCGTGGCCTATGGGAAAGAGAGGGGGCGGGTTGAACGTAGATGTATGGAAAAAGCACCAATATTATCTCTGTTACTGCTACAACACCTTATGCACAAATACATGATATACTGCATGATTATGAGAGTGCATGTATGAAAGCATATAGTACACATCTATTAAGGACTTGGCACTGCAGTGTGGAGCTCATGTGAAAGAACGCATACGTACCCTAAGATATACACCTATATGTGCGACTGTGCAAGTGATGCACGCTGCAGCAATGTAACTGCAATCACATTTAACAGAACGTGAGATGCCTGAAATCTCCTGAAATGATGGTCTGGCTTACCATAACCCTGCCCTGTTCCCTCCCATTTCCCATACCCCGACCCCTAGCCCCAACAGGGGCCAATAACATCTTATATAGTCCCCTTTTGAAAAACTCATTCATTTCACATCATTAAATAACAACATCCCCTTTATTAAAAGAGCTCTGGCTGGATTGAGAATCCTCCACTGGCGTGTTCTGTGATGGAGGTCTGGTTGCCTAATCCTCCACACACGCACACACACACACACACACACACACACACACACACACACACACACACACACACACACACACACACACACACACACACACACACACACACACACACACACACACACACACACACACACACACACACACACACACACACACACACACACACACACAAATCCCCTGCTGTCTGTCAGTGAGGAGTGCAGATCAGGAGGAAAATGCAGGCATTGCCCATTGCGTCTGCCTCCACACCGTGCAGAGAGAGAGAAAGGGAGAGGGCGGAGCGATTGGCTAATTCAACCTGTAAATGAAAGATTAGATCCTGCTTGTGCACAGAACATGTATGTGTACGCAGTCACATATGAACATAAACATGTGTACATTCCAGCATACATATTTATACGGCTCTCTCTGCTTATTCATATGAGTTTGGATAGACAAGAACACACACACACACACACACACACACACACACACACACAAACACAGTATGAGGTTTAAATTCAGAAGGTGTAAATGAGTGATTAGGCACAGCTTGGTGCAGACAACCCTTTTGGCTGACGTAGAGCAGAAGGACGCAGAGATAGAGGAGGTATGTGTGTGTGAGGGAGAGAGCAGTGTTTGTGTGTGTGTGGGGGGGGGGACTATATAAAAGTGAATCAGAGATAATGAACTCAGAAAGCCTAATAGCCCCTAAATGGGAAGTATTGTATACATGTTCAAGTAATCAGCAACAAGCTTCCAATACATGGATAGCTGGCTGCCAATACATGGATAGCTGGCTGCCAATACATGGATAGCTAGCTGCCAATACATGGATAGCTGGCTGCCAATACATGGATAGCTGGCTGCCAATACATGGATAGCTGGCTGCCAATACATGGATAGCTAGCTGCCAATACATGGATAGCTGGCTGCCAATACATGGATAGCTGGCTGCCAATACATGGATAGCTGGCTGCCAATACATGGATAGCTGGCTGCCAATACATGGATAGCTAGCTGCCAATACATGGATAGCTGGCTGCCAATACATGGATAGCTGGCTGCCAATACATGGATAGCTGTCTGCCAATACATGGATAGTTAGCTGCCAATACATGGATAGCTGGCTGCCAATACATGGATAGCTAGCTGCCAATACATGGATAGCTAGCTGCCAATACATGGATAGCTGGCTGCCAATACATGGATAGCTAGCTGCCAATACATGGATAGCTGGCTGCCAATACATGGATAGCTAGCTGCCAATACATGGATAGCTAGCTGCCAATACATGGATAGCTAGCTGCCAATACATGGATAGCTAGCTGCCAATACATGGATAGCTGGCTGCCAATACATGGATAGCTAGCTGCCAATACATGGATAGCTGGCTGCCAATACATGGATAGCTAGCTGCCAATAGGCCTTAGAAAACCCAAACATCTTTCTGTCAGTTGAAGTAGAGAATGAGAGATGTCAATGTTTACCTGCTGCTACAGATGGGGGACATGTGTCACTGGAGTCGTGAAGTCACGCATGGCCACTTGCCAAGTGCACATGCATAGGCCTTCACGCACACACAAAGCAGGTACAAATACTCTTAAATGGATGACTTTCCTCTGTCCTTTAAGACCAATGGCAGGTGAAAACACTAGATAGGTGCCTACCACACTGCCTTCACTCCCTCATCAAATACTTTCAGATCAGAATTGAGGGAAAGGACACAAGGAAAGAACGCAGATGGACTATTGGGACACAAACACGACACACAGAGAGGCTAGTGCACATCGGGGTAAAAATAAAGGGCCATTCTTGTGGACCAGTGCCCATGGGTACGACAGAGCAGGACAGCAGGACACACACATACCCTTGACCATTGAAGTGTTCTGATCCGATTGGCATGAACTCAAGCGTGCTTCACGGACGCTGCTTGCTGGGAGCGAATCAGAGGAGATCAGAGACTGCAGCGCAGGGTTGGAGGGGGAAGGGAACGTAACCTTCCTTATCATACTAGTTGACTGTCGAGATCACAAGAGAGGAAAACTACCACTCATAAAGTAAAGATGGCATTAAAACAATGATAACGTACCACTGATATTACTAGTATCCAACTACTGCTATACTGTATTACTATTGATATTACTATTATGCCTACTATCATTTTACTATATCTACTCTATATCAACAGCATAGCTAATAATGTTAGACGTTGGTTTACCCTCATACTCGGCTGACATTTTAGCTTGATTTATTTCGTTGTGAGAGTGGTTATTCTGGCAAGTTGAGCATTTAACTCTCTTGCTATCCTTAAATCCACCTGCTGTCAAAGATGGGTGTGCACTATTCCCTGATGAAACAGACAACAATAACACATTGATATGAATTTACAAGGTAGCCACTGGATTCAGAGAAAAATCCAACCAATCTTGTTTTCATTGATAAAGAATGACATCGAAGGCCTTGCAAATCCCAGACGATGTTATCATTGTTCCACCGTGACGTTGTTGTGTGAAGCATGCTACACTTACTGCCTGTGAGCAGCCCCTTCTCTCTCTCTCTCACCCAAATTAGCCATTTCTATTTGACTTAATCTTTGTGTATTTTCTCTCACTCCCTCCCTCCCTCGTTTTCTCCAAAACAAAAACAAAAAGCTAGAGAGGGGACAGTGGGAGCCAGCGGGTGTTGTCTGAGGCAGCCGAATGGTCTCCAGAGCAACCCAGCGGGATTATGGGAAGCACGTCCTGTGCCCTGCCACAGGGTACAGCCCAGTACCCTGCCTGCACTACATCTCGCATAGTGGACAACTTCTTCCCATATGCAGTTCCCACTTTCTCCAAAACATCCCCTCTGACCTGCTTTCATTTAAAAGTAATCCTTTATTTAAGTACGACAATCTTCAAACAACAGTTCCAACTAAATGAAGGGCTCTATTCAATATGTGTCGCTGAAGCGTTACAGATTCCACAATAGAAATGTGAAGGTCATTTCCGATTGGACCGACATATGAAGTGTTTACTATGAATAAAGTCTCCACTAAAGCGGGAGCATTCAATAACGCTGTAAACCTGAACTTCCGCAATGCAAATGAAATAGAGCCCTAAATAGTACAGCCATGTTGTTTCCAATTCAAGTAAAAAAAAATATATATATATATATATTAATATGTACAGTGCATCACACATTGCAAAGAAGGGGACAATGAGTGGTGGCTGTATGTAATGATTTTAACCTCACTCAAGCACCCGTTAAATTAGGAATCATTCAAATCTGACTGCAGCTGCTGGATATAGACACATAAATAAATGGATGTACCACAACCGGTTATTTAGGTAAACAAAACAATCACAAAGACAAAACAGACAGCCAAACAAAACAACCAAACACTCAAGCCAGACAAAACAATAAAAAAAAAGATCAACTGGTCAGTCAAAACAACCACAACCAGCCTGCAAACTTCACTCTCTGATCTTTCACCCTTCACCTACAACTTAACCAAAGTTCAGTAATGGAGCTACCTGCCAGACAAAACAACGAGACAGACAAAACAACGAGACAGACAAAACAACGAGACAGACAAAACAAGCACAGTATACCTTTTTCTCACCTCTTCCCCACTCCCATCCCCTCCCCAACAAACTATCTCCCCCCTCACCTTCACCACAGGCCAGTAGTGGGGCTGCCCCAGCAGCTTGACAATGGCAGGAATACCATAATGCAGCCGCACAGCATTCTGGGCCAGCTCAGCGTCCTGGTGGCGTGACGTCAGGTGGCGCAGGGCACAGACGGCGGGCTCAGCCACATCCTCCTTTTCTCCTGCCCGCAGCACGGCGTGGATGAGCGCCTCGACGCCGCCGCACTGCGTGACCAGGGTCTTGTTGCGGGAGTTGTTGCAGGTGAGGTTGGACAGGATCCCCGTGGCGCACGTCAGCATGTTGACGTCGTCCGAACCCAGCTGTCCCACTAACACCTGCAGCAGGCCGTCCAGACCCTCCTACAGACAGAGAGAGAGGCAGGTCGAGAATTCTTCATTTGTCCGTCCTTTGTTTGTTCATTATATGTTTTACTGTAGAACTCCAACTATGTTACTGTCTCTGTAGAACTCGATGGTACCGTCTTCATCAGGGGAGAATTCTTTGAAACCAAAGAATTTCAAGTCCGACCACGGGACTGTTAGCAGAAAACAGGATCTCCCATTATAGTGGATGGAAAAATGACCCTCCACATTGTCAATCTTCACATTTTTGATGACAATCATGGCCTTTCCAATATACCAGATTTATGTCCTTGTACCAATTATCTTAAAATCGCACACAGAAGAAGTTATACGGATGGTTTAGTTGTGAATGGCAGCCAGCAGTACCCTGGTCGGCTTTCAACTGGAGTTACTCAATGAAATGGGGCAGCACTGAGCTTGCCTGCAACGTCACTTCCTGGAGGAGCTCAAACTGTGCATGGTACGTCCCCGTAAGACGCCATCTTAACCAACTTCATTTGGCTTCAATGCAATACGGAGTCTTCACATAGGAATAAAGGGTGTCACGTGATCGATGACTTTGTTCATTCATACTGTATATACAGTCATTGGTCTTTATAGACTCTCTGTATTAGTCTATGGTACGGTCTATGCTGATTCAAAATGGACTCTGTGGTTTCCTGACCTGTTTAGTGGCAGCATCAGACAGGTTCCTCAGGGTCCAGAGGCAGTTCTGTGTGAGGCGCTGGCTGGAGCCAGTCAGGTGCTGTCCCAGGGCCTGCATGCCCCCTGGAAGGATGAAAGAGGAGGTTAAAGATGACTCCTTTATGGATAGGATGAGACAACACACACACACACAGACACACACATACGTACAGACACACACATAACACACACACCCACCCCAAAAACACACACACTCACCAGCTTCCACTATGGCGGGCTTGTTGCTAGGGCACACTGAGAGAACTTTGAGCACACGGCTGGTGGTCCACAGCAGTTTCTCATAATTATAGTTCCTCATGATGAAGACCAGCCCCTCAGGGCCCCCATTGGCTAGGATGATAAGCTGAGAGGAATAACAATGAAAAAAGCACTGTCATATACAATGAAATATCGTTACAGAGTTTGGACATTGCATTACATTGCAATATGAATTGTCTCAAATATGATTGTTTGAATAATAATAGCAGTATGTGTATTTGATTGAATTATATTCACTTAATATTCAGCATATTACTGATGTAATACAGGGTATTAAAGACACTAGTATTATTATTCTAACAATCATATTTGAGACAATTCATAATGCAATGTAATGTAATGTCCAAACTCTGTAGCAATGCAGCTGAAGGTAGCCAGTGGTAAGGCCATGTACAGTGTACGTGTCTGTGTTCATGCACACACACACACACACACACACGCACACACACACGCACACACACACGCACACTCTCCCCCAACTGCAGTGAAGAGATGCAGGTAGTCCGTGCCAATACCACTATGCCAAATATGATGTCTCAAGCATTATCCACACACATACACGCCAAAACACACACACACACACACACTGTGCCAATACCACTATGCCAAATATGATGATCCCCATGCATACACGCAAAAGACCCCCACCCCCCCCCACCCCCCACCACGCACCTTGCTCTCCTGGTTTCCATAGGAGAGCAGCTGCAGGCAGTCAGTGGTGATGGCCAGGAACTTGGGGTTGCTCTTTTTCAGCAGGGGCACCATCCTCTGCAGGCCGTCGGCCAGGCGCACCGCCATCTTGGCTCCCTCCTGGTGCAGTAGCAGGTTGTGGAGGGTGGTGATGGCATAGAACAGCACTGACTCCATGGGAGAACTGAGGGAAGAGGAAAGGGGAGGGGGAGGGGAGGGAAGCAGGGAGAGGGAGGGAAATAGAGAGGCAGAGACCAGATGAAGAGAGGGAGGTATGAGAGAAATTAGCATGACCTTTCTTTTCCCAATTAGTTCCCTCTGAATTTCATCTGCTTTAATTTGTTTTTTAAAATTAAAATTTGCCCTTGCTGCTCTTTGTATCATAAAAAAAACACATTTCTCTTTCATGAATCTGCATCTAAGTCCCTATTTGACAGTCTTGTACAGGGAGGTCTTTCCATTTGTATTTATGTGAATTTTGTTTCTGAATTAATTAAATGTCTTAATTTAGTTTCTGTCTGATGCCCCCTAGACTGTTATACAGGGTTTATACTGTGTGAACAGAGATAAAGGGACTCTCTGCCTGAGAAATGACTATGTAAAATGGCCACCACTTATCGTGAGTTTAAAATGAGCCTGGTGGTCAGGTTGAAATGATGTGCAAACCAGTTTGGCCAAGTTAATGAGCACAGGATGACACCTCATTTCTGATGGGTAATAATGTGATATGCTAATATCTTAGCCTTCAGGCAGTAGTGGACATGGTGGATTGGATACACACACATAAGCATGTACGCACGCACGCACGCACGCACACACACACACACACACACACACACACACACACACACACATACACACACACACACACACACACACACACACACTTACACACGCCCATGCTTGCATACACACACACCACACACACACGCACACACAAATGAGCACACACAGCACGTACACAACTGCAGATGCAGAGACAGGCCAGAACAGTGTGTGCCTAAATCCCTTTATTTCTAACACTGAATTCTACCTTGCAATTCTGAATTCTACCCTATCTATTTTTCTCTCTTTCACCCCCTTGCTTTTTCTCTCTCTTTCTTTCACTAATTCACTCCCCATCAAACCACCAACCTACAATGCCTATAAAAATATAAATACATCCATCCATCCATCCATCCATCCATCCATCCATCCATCCATCCATCCATCCATGTCTATTCACCCCAACCAGTCCATTCTCCACTTTAACCATACAAGTATTCAAACATCTACCGATCCTTCTATCCACTGATCCATACCTACTCCTTCACATCAAACCATTTACCAACAATCTATCCAAACATCTGTCGACACTTCCCTCCCTCCATCTCTCATCTACCCCTCAACATCCATCCATCCACCCACTAATCCCTCCCTCCTCTCCTACCTGAGCATGCGGACCAGGGCGGGGATGCCCCCGGACTTGAAGATGGCGAGCAGGCCCTCTCTCTGGTGGGACAGGCTGTGGAGGACGCTGGCGGCACAACGGGCTGTCTCCATGTCTCCCGTGTTCTGCATGGCCCGCACCACCGCCGCCACCATCTGGGGGGACTGCATCAGCACCCGGCGAGACGCCTCTTTCCGTGTCAGCTGGTTCACGATCATGGCCGCCTTGTTGACCACCACCTGTGGGGAATGAGACGTTGCATATTTGTCCATTTCTGCGCATGCAAAATGGTGGCATTGGGTTGGGACCCATTATTAGGTCTGCACATTTCTTTAGGATTATGGCTTTTTTTAAACGTTGCCCTTCGGTAATTCGTTGGTACACCGAACATGGTCATTGATAACAATGACCTAATCTGTCCTAATAGTCCTAATCTGTGTCCAATCTAATGGGCTCAGTCACGACCTTGACAAGCACAGCCAGAGCCACAGAGAGCTAGGAGTGTCACGACTTCCGCCGAAGTTGGTGCCTCTCCTTGTTCGGGCGGTGTTCGGCGATCGTCATCACCGGCTTTCTAGCTGCCACCGATCCACGTTTCTGTTTCCATTTGTTATGTCTTGATTATACACACCTGGTTCCCATTACGTTACTATTATTTCCCTATTTAACCCTCTGGTTCTCATTACGTTTTGTGCGTGATTGTTCCTGGTTTTGTGTTAGTCTTTTGTGTTGGAGAGTGTTATTCCCTGCGTGGATTTATTGGCTGGTTTTGTTTTTCAGAGTAAAGTACGTTATTTTACTCAGTTCTGTGTCCTGCGCCTGACTCCGTCCTCACCTCTGCACAACTGACACTTGACAAGGAGCTAGGCAAGCATGGAACTGGATCAATGCTAGTCAGCAGGACGGTGCTCAAGTGTGAGGAGGGACAGCACACAACAGTGACAGAGTCAATGTCACTATTGAGGACATAATAGTACTTCTATAGTACAAGAGACACAGTGCCTTCAGAAGGTATTCATACCAGTTATTATTCCACATTCCTTATTCCACATTGTGTTGTGTTATGGCCTGAAATAAACAGTGATTAAATAGAAACATTTTTATCACCGAGCTACACACAAAACATGTTTTTAGAAAGGTTTGCACATTTATCTAATTTACATACTTTCTAGACCCTTGGGAGCGATTACAGCTTTGAGTCGTTCTGGGTAAGTCTCTAAGAGCTTTCAACACCTGGAATGTGTAACATTTGCCCATTATTCTTTTCAAAATGATTCAAGCTCTGTGAAATTGGTTGTTGATCATTGCTAGACAACCATTTTCAGGTCTAGCCATAGATTTTCAAGTAGATTTAAGTCAAAACTGCAACTCGGCTACTCAGGAACATTCACTGTCTTCTTGGTAAGAAACTGCAGTGTAGATTTGGCCTTGTGTTTTAGGTTATTGTCCTGCTGAACTGTGAATTCATCTCTCAGTGTCTGGTGGAAGGCAGACTGAACCAGGTTTTCCTCTAGGATTTTGCCTGTGCCTAGCGACATTCCGTTTATTTTTTATCCTGAAAAACTCCCCAGTCCTAAACGATTACAAGCATACCCATAACATGATGCAGCCACCACTATGCTTGAAAATATGGAGATTGGTACTCAGTAATGTGTTGTATAGGATTTGCCCCAAACATAACACTTTGTATTCAGGACAAAAAGTGAATTGCGTTGACACATTTTTTGCAGTATTACTTTAATTCCCTTGTTGCAAACATGATGTATGTTTTGGAATACTTGTATTCTGTACAGGCTTCCTTCTTTTCACTTTGTCAATTAGGTTAGTATTGTGGAGTAACTACAATGTTGTTGATCCATCCTCAGTTTTCGTTTATCACAGTCATTAAACCACCATTGGCCTCATTGTGAAATCCCTGAGTGGTGTCCTTCCTCTCTGACAACTGAGCTAGGAAGGACTTGGGCTGTTGCAGTGACCATATTACCACCACACAGGCAGTCATGAGTCAAGACCACAGTAAAATTCAATGTGACTGTTGAGTCACATTGATCTCCTTTTATGCACTCTGAACATGCTTTGGTAGTACCCAATTTTGCCATCTACCATCAGGTCCTAATGGCCTGGTACTCAGGGCTCCATTGTCCCTCTAACCACTCTGACACCCATGAAAGTGCTTCGAAAAGCACATCAAACACTTATCATCAAAACAGTAGGCCTATCGTACTTTTAAAACTCACCTCACTGTGATGATCAATTTGAACTAAGAAGTTCAACAGCAGGTTGAAACAGTGTAAAACATGATTGTTGTGGATGTTGTTTAAAGGCCTAACACAACAAAATGGACAGCCTTTCTAAGGTGATGATTCATTCAAAACACACATAGGCTATGAGCCCAAGCCTGAAAAAAAAACATGCAACATGCTATGCACATTATGCATAGCAGAAAAACATTTAAAAAACACTGATTTAAGATGTCTTGGTACATAATTGGTCTAGCTTATGCTCCAAAATTAAATTAATTAGAATAATCGCCTTTCAGTGTGGACCGTATTATTGTACATACTGGGTGGACTGGTTACCTTATGCTATGCTGCATTCATGAGTCTGGGAGAGAACATGTAGCCAGCCCTAGGTGATGCTCTTGGTTCATTGTTTGTGCAGGGCGGTTTACACTTAGCCTGATTTTGAATAGCCTACTAATAGGGATTTAAAAAAATATATTTGCATAATTAATTGAGAGTCACATTACCTTCAGCTATACAGAATATCTCACCATCATGCATTTCCATCTCCTCCACTCTCTCCTTTATACCTTTCCTGAGCGCGCAGACGGGCTGTCAACAGTTTAGTGAAATATGTTTTGTTTGCGAAAACATGTTACTATTGATGTTCCGGAACAGATTTCACTTGGTTTCCCAAATTAAGCACTGGGTAGCTGCAGGAACAAGGTTTGAAAGCCAATGGTGTATAGCGTTTGGGCAGAATATCACCTGTCCGGGGCTGCGAGAGCATGCTCCTCAGTGGTTGATGGGTGGAGTGATCAGTGGTCGAATCTTGTGTTTGAAATTCAACTGCTCTACTAAGGGACCTTACAGATAATTGTATATGTGGGGTACAGAGATGAGGTAGTCATTCACAAATCATGATCAACACGATTATTGCACACGGAGTGAGTCCATGCAACTTACGTGAGTTGTTAGGCAACGTTTCACTACAGAATTGATTTAGGCTTGCCTTAACTGAGTGGTTGAATACTTCATTGATTTAAGACGTTTCCGATTTTCATTTTTTAAATTAGTTTGTACACATTTCTAAAAACATAATTCCACTGACATTACAAAACGTTGCAATTGAATCCATTTTAAGTAAATGGGGTTTGAATACTTTCTGAAGGCGCTGTACACAGTACACACTTTTCTCTTACAATAGTTACTGGATGAATCATTTCCAAATCAGCCTATTTGTTTAAACAGTGTAATTGAGTTTGATCAAAGATTGCTCCCAGCAGGCAGGGAGGGGGGAGGGAGGGAGGGAGGGGGGGGACACAAGGTCATCCATTGGAAGGTCTTTAATCTAGAAATCAAAGGCCATATTTTCAATTTGATTAGCTGCAGTGGTATAAAATACTTTAAAGTACTGCTTAAGTAGTTTTTGGGGGTATCTACTTTACTATTTATATTTTTGACAACTTTTTATTTTACTTCACTACATTCCTAAATAAAATTAGATACTTTTTACTCCATACATTTTCCCAGGAAATGGTCCAATTTGCACACGTATCAAGAGAACATCCCTGGTCATCGCTACTGTCTCTGATCTGGCGGACTCACTAAACACACATGTTTTGTTTGTAAATTATGTCTGATTGTTGGAGTGTGACCCTTGACTTACATTTTATCAACTACATTTACTTTTGATACTTAAGTATATTTAAAACCAAATACGTGTCTTTTTTTAGACTTTTACTCAAGTAGTATTTGACTGGGTGACTTTCACTTTTACTTGAGTCATTTTCTATCAAGATATCTTAATAGAAAATTTTACTTGAGTACTTTTTCCACGTCTAATTAGCTGCATCACTAACCTCTTAATATTGATTGAAGGTTCAGATTGTTTTTAATAGGAGCACGTTGGATATAGTGTTGCTTAATGCATTCATGTGTTAACGACTGTGCTTTGCGAAAATGGGATTTATAACAAAGTTAATTTTTTAAAAACTCTTCGATGTTAGTTACCGCATCATCGTCGGCCAGCAGCTTGGTGAGCTCGGGCACGGCGCGAGTGGCCAGCTCGGCGTCATCCTGGTAGTTAATGAGGTGGACGATGGCGGTCTTGAGGAGCTGCGAGGGCTCAGCTAGCCGCTGTACGTTGGTCTGCTGACCCGGGTCAGTCTGAGTGGACAGCACCGCCTCGCCCTCCACCAGGGTCTCTGGGAACATGGCCGCTCTCACCCGCTGGGCCCGCGTCAGGGTGTACTGGGCCTCCACCTCTGGAGGTAGAGAGGGATGAGAGAAGGATGAGAGAGGGAGGAGAGAGGGAGGAGAGAGGGAGATCAACGGATACGTGGATAGATTTATCCATAGATAGTGTTTCAAACTAGTGATATTTTGAAAGAGGTTCTAGCCCCTAGTCAGTGAGTCCCTAGTTTTTCAGAAGAACCATGCCTATTTTAAGACATGAAGCCAGTCCAAACTGGCCCGTGTACGTATGTAATCGCCTATGAGCGAGTGAGTGAATCACAGCATGATTATGACATTGAATGAGTAAGTGTTGACCTATTTGTACAGAAAGAGAAGGAGATGTAGAGAGACTGAAAGAGAAGTAGAGCGAGAGGGAACAATGGAATGAGAGAGAAAGGGGGGGTTGGGAAGAGAGAGGGGGAAGTGGGAAAATTAGAGAAAGGGAGAGAGAGAGATAGAGAGAACTTATACCTGTAGGGTTTTCCACCAACGTGGTGGTGACGGCATACTTCTTGGCGCTGTACTCTGTGCCCTCGTCATCTCGCACGGTGGTGGCGCCTGATTGGATGCCGGAGTCGTGGGCGTAGTATGTCTGCTGCCACTCGGCCACCTTCACCGAGCCCTCTGTCTCGTTCACTGGGAGGAGAGGGAGAGAGAGAGAGAGAGGTAGGTAGGTAGAGAGAGGTAGAGAGAGAGAGAGAGAGAGAGAGGTAGGTAGGTAGAGAGAGGTAGAGAGAGAGAGAGAGAGAGAGAGGTAGGTAGGTAGAGAGAGAGAGAGCGAGGTAGGTAGGTAGAGAGAGGTAGACAGAGAGAGAGAGAGAGAGAGAGAGAGAGAGAGAGGTAGGTAGGTAGAAAGAGGTAGAGAGAGAGAGAGAGGTAGGTAGGTAGAGAGAGGGAGAGAGAGAGCAGAGAGAGAGGGGACAGGTTGGAAGAGTGACATAGCGTCTAATTATCACTTTTCCCAATCCTAGACCCTGGATTAACCTTGTGACAGGGTGGATACGTAAAACGGGCCATAGAAATAGTGTGATTGATTGACTGAGAGCCAGTGGTCTGTTGTTTCCCCCAAGACACTATATTTATGCTCAGCCACTCCGCGGATGGTTGCCAGTGTGTTTCTAGGGTACAGCAGCACCGTGCTCCAAACTTTGGCTCATCAAGGATGGTTCTTTGCAGATTAAACGATGCCAGCGAGTCTTCAACAAAATACTTACTTTGCATGGACATCATCACTGTCCAGTCTCAAAACTGGCCTTTGGAAAGAACTTTCTGGAAGAGAGGAAAAAATAGAAAGAGAGAACATTAGGCCATGAATCATGGTCCTGTGTGGCGCAGTTGGTCGAGCATGGCCCTTGCAGCGCCGGCGTTGTGGGTTGGTATTTTAGTATTCATTAGGATCCCCATTAGCCGCTGCAAAAGCAACAGCTACTCTTCCTGGGGGACCGATACGAATAAATACGAAAATGTATGAAGTCACTACTGTAAGCCGCTCTGGATAAGAGCGTCTGCTAAATGACATGCATGGGAAAAACGACCATCAGAGAGCTAATAAATCTGAAGGAAAAAAACTAAAACAAATGCATCCAGAGCAACTATACATTACAATGCCCTTATTCCTGCGGGATAACTCAAGGAAGAACAATGGAGCATCTACTGTATTAACTCATTGTATACCTAACTAGAATATGATCCGCTTGGTAACAACCGAAGAGTTCTAAAAACACCTTTGGCTGTTTATTTGTTTGCCCAATGCTTACATGAAAGTGAGACACAACTAAACTATGACACTCCAAATGATGTAAAATGTCACAGTAATGTCGATATAATATTAAGTGTCCCCATAAAATCGAACTGGGTTTGTGCAGCACGACAGTAAGGACTGAGAGTGGCGTAAATGGGACAGACTCTCTATCCCATCCCTACGGTACAGCCCGACCCAAACTACTGCAGGGGGGGACGAGACGGGGGGGGAGAGACGGTGACATTTAAGAAGTGGTGAGCGTCTCGCCCTGAAAAGGGTTCTACTTTCCGTTTGCCAAACAATGCTTAATTCATGACTATAATTAGGCCAATGGTGGAGATGAGTGACAGAGGGAGGAGGGTGGCGGTGGTATTGCAGAGAAATAATCCAAATGCATTATGGGAAAGAGCATTGTCCCCTGCTGTTTGTGACAAATACTCCCCAGGAGACAACAGAGAGGTTTTCTGCGTGTTTGTTGCTGACGTAAATAGCTGCAAAGTACTTGCTGGAAGGAGCTAAATCAATTATTGACCCTAATTTTGGGAGGGAAATCTTTATTTTGTTGCTCTCCTCTGGGCTAATCCATGTCTGAATTGGCCATTCTGCCATATAGCTCAGATCTATTTGCTAACCACTTACTGAGCAGCACATAAAACAAAGTGATAAATACATGATGAGTGATCTAGGCTACTTGGAATGTGTGGTTGTGTGGAGCGCAATATGAGTGTGTGTGTGTGTGTGTGTGTGTGTATGTCCACTGTCCATGTATCTGATGCTGATCTTGTTCAAAGCGAGATATCTAAAACTCAATATGCTAGCCTATATATATAAACCACATTTTCTCCATACCGAATGAGAACTAGCTAAGAAATGATGACAAATACGACTCTTTAACTGAGCTTAAACTGACTGGAAGGCAGACGGTGAACAAAACAAATGAGCAAAGCGTAACTGCTTTTCTCCAGGCATGGAAAACGGCTCATACATTTCATCATCACCCCCTTCACGACGTAATGAAGTGTTCCGCGTGACTGACAGGTAGATGAAAGACCTCCAGTTTCCACACCAACCACACAATCTCCCATAGAGCCAATGCTACTGAGTGAGGGCCTCGATCCGCACCCCCACTTACGAGACAATGAAGCCTGTCTGTCTGACACAAAATAGCAGGGTGACATGAAAACAGAAGCATAACTCATAAAAAAAGCAGATTTGGACTTCTGGACTGTCATAACGGGCTTTCAGAGAGCCATTCGCTCAAGTTTACCGTTCAATGTTTACCTCAGCAGCACCTTGAGAGGAAAAACCTGAATGTGAGGACTCGATATGAAACATTTAGAAACCTCCACTGTCTAAAAGACAAACTGACAATTCTCTTTAGCACAAGGGTGTTTCTGGCAGAAGCCGTTTTTCCTGTCATTCTTAAGTTTGTTTCTGTAATCTCCACAGACACGCCTTTTTCTCGCAACCTCTTTTTCCCCCATCTCTCATTCTATCCATCCCTCCAGTTCTCTCTCTCCATGGACACCTAATCTCTTTGCTCATTTTTAGCTACACCATTAAACTCTCTATGTTGTATTTTCTCAATCGTTCCTTCAACCCTCTGTACAAAAAATTGCTTTTCCACCAAATGCTTTTTCTCTTTTTCCTCTTTCCAAACCACTGTTCTTCTCTAAAGTCTCTCTCTCTCTGTCCCCCCCCCCTCTCGCTCCGTTTATTCTGGAAAAGATAAAAACCAACTCCACCACTCTCTCACTGTCGCTTGGGGACACACAAGGCTTCTGGGAAATTGCTTTTTTAATTGTTGTTGTTATGATGCCACACAGCCTGTTTTCCTCAAGTCATTAATCAAACTGGCCATGGAGGGTCTCATATCGACACACACACACACACACACACACACACACACACAGACACACACACACAGCTAACGGTGGCCAGGGATGGTATTTAGTTCGTTAAAAAGCACTTAAAAACGTGGTGGAATTCAAAATGTATTTTTACAGAACTGCCTTGACATAATGAAATAATACACAGTTAGCATATTACTCTTAGATATTACTCTTCTTCATTAACGAATACGGTCTGTTTGTTCATTCAGTTTATCTGAAGGCTTCGGTTGGTTCAAAGGGAAAAACCTTGTCTGTTGCCCCTGCTCTGTGATTTACATTAGAATACAACTGTGATACTACTTAAAGTAGGCTATACACACCACATACTGCTGGGTTTAATCTCGGTCAGTTGTTTTGAAGAGTATTAAGTGTGTGTGTGTGTGTGTGTATAGACGTGTATCCCCATAGGTCAAGGCCAGAAATAACCTGGGCAGGAAAGAGCAGAAGAGGGGAAATTCCTGTTTTCTGTCCATTGTCCCAGTGAAGGTCATGGTTTATATTCACGTAGTCTCTTTTTCTCCTTCCTTTTCTTTCCATCCCATTCTTTCTTTCACCTTTACAAGTCCCCCGCTTGCTGTATCAATAACTATTGGCTTCGCTCCCTGTATGTTTCTACTTCTCTCTTGTATTCATCTCTTGTTATACACTTCTCTCTTTCACTCACACACACAGTACATCAAGGCTGCTGTTGCCAGGGATCTGAGGCGCAGGGAGGATGTTTTTGGACGACGCACAGCTGTACAACGCTACACCAGCAGATCTACCCTCTTCTATTCGACCTTAAGGGTCTGTGCAAGTTTGGCAGTGTGCGTTTGTGTGTGCGTTTGTAGGTTGCAGGTCAACAGAGCGCATGTGATGTGTTTGCATGTGTGTAAGACGTATTGATGTTGATGACACACAAATGTATTGACGGCTGACTCACGGGTCCTGGGTAGTTATACTTCACTGTGGATGTGTGTGTGTGTGTGTGTGTGTGTAGACAAGGTCAACGTTCATCCCGTCTCTCCATGGCTGACTCATCTCCAGGATCTGATAATGAGATGACAGTCTCTCTCGCTCTCTCTCTCGTTCTTTTGCGCTCTCGTTCTCTCTCTCTCTAACCGCATACACACCGGGCCGTGCAGATGCGGCCGTTTATTTGGCATCACAGTCGGCTGCAGATACACCGTGTTTGCCAAACTCCTGGAGCGGATCTGATGACACTGTCACTCCCCCCCGGTCAGCCTCCAATTACAAACCCAGCCAGTGTTCCCAACTTTCCTTCCCCACATGCTGTGCTACTGATCTCAGAGCGGTGAAAAGCTTCTGCTGTTGCTGTTGTTAATTCTATTTCTATTGTTGTTGATCCCCAGCGCCGACCCTACCATTTTGTGGGCCCTAAGTGAAAATGTGTTGCCGCCCCCCCCCCCCCCCCCACACCTAGTAGGAAAACAATTTAGTTGCCCCACTCTTGAAGGTGCAGAGAAAAAAAAGGTGAGTTCATTTCCTGCAATTCTACACATTGTGACACCCCACACAGAGTGACTAACTAAATCAATGGGGGCCCCCTGGAGGTCAGGGCCCCTGGGCATGTGCCCTACATGTCCAGTCGATAATTTGACCATGATTAGTACACATTTTTGATAGCTGGCTAGACTAACTTACCAATCTAAAAAATCTTTGCTGACATGGGCTAATTGAGTGACTGACATTACAAGAGAAAAACTGCTGATGCACAACCAAATGTATAAACTGCACCTTGTGTATTCTACTATTCAAACTCTCAAAAGTAAGTTGAGACCACGACTGAGTCCCCCCCCCCCCAAAAAAAAAGTGTGGGACCCTAAGCGGTAGCTTATGCTGCTTATGCCTAGGGCTGGCCCTGTTGTTCCCTCCCCAATGCTCTCCCACTGTTCCTAGACCTGTGAAAAGTTGCTGCTGCTGTTATTCTAAACTCACTGACACTCTCCCACTGTTCTCAGACCTTTGAAAAGGTGCTAGTGCTGTTGTTGTCCCCTCCCTGTTGCTCTGTTCACCCTCTGTTCCTAGACCTGTGAGGAGCTGACTGCATGTTAGGAAGTGGTCCCTTGTTTGGTGACTGACAGTGCTGCTGTGATGTAGAGGTAGTAAGATAGAGTAACATGCTGTACCTTGATGTCAGGCTGACCTAAGTATTCCAGTGGAGACACAACCACCACACTGAGCTCCAGAGAAACCACCACACTGAGCTCCAGAGAAACCACCACACTGATCTGTAAATTAGTTTGGAGCGTGGATGCTGTGCAGAGTTCTGCTTTTGTCCTCTCTACCTAAATCATTCAGGTGTTTACAACACCCTTCTGTCACCATCACCCTGACAGCAGCTCAAATGTCACTTAAAGGGATAGTTCAGGTCAGATCTATATTTGGGTCGAATTAAACTATTTGTTTCTGGTAATCAATCTGCGAGTGCCCAGTGGAATATAATACAACTTTATTGTCCATTTTACAGCAAAAAGATGCGGCTGTGAGACTACATGATGAAAAAGTTCCAGTTTAGAGTGACAAAATTCCAGCGATTATTTCAGCATTAAAAAAATATACTGAACATGTAAAATTAACATGTAAAATGTTGGTCCCATGTTCATCAGCTGTCCGGGTGGCTGGTCTCAGAGGATCTTGCAGGTGAAGGATCCGGATGTGGAGGTCCTGGGCTGGCGTGGTTATACGTGGTGTGTGGTTGTGAGGCCGGTTGGGCCTACTGTCAAATTCTCTAAAACGCAGTTGGAGGTGGCTTATGGTAGAGAAATTAACATTAAATTCTCTGGCAACAGCTCTGGTGGACATTCCTGCAGTCAGCATGCCAATTGCACACTCCCTTAAAAATGTTGACATCTGTGGCATTGGTTTTTGTGACAATACTGCACATTTCTGAGTGGCCAGCACAAGGTAATGATCATGCTGCTTAATCTGTCCGAACTCAGAATCAAATATTCTTCTCAAAAATAACATGTGGTAGAACGTTTATTTTGAGTGGCAATTTTCTGTGTGTATCAAAGAGCCATCAGGTAGCCTGATGTAAACAGACATGTAAACAGGATTATTAGGAAAATGGTTCTTCTTGCAGCGCATGTAAACATTTTAATTGAACTATTATATTAATCTATTCACAATAATACCAGTATTGTGTGCATGTAACCGTACTCAGAGAAGATATTGTGTATAAGGGATAAACGTGTACAAGAAGATGTTGATATGTAAAGCCTTTACAAGCAATATCTTCTCCCTCACATTCTATCCCCAAATTATACAGAGGCAACTGTATGTTTTCCTTTTCTGACTTTACAGAATATTACCCACCTCTTTCTTTGCTCCAACCACCCTTTCTTAGTTCCCCCTCTCCCCATCCAACCTCATTTCTCAGTTCCCCCTCTCTCCCCATCCAACCCCATTTCTCAGTTCCCCCTCTCCCCATCCAACCTCATTTCTCAGTTCCCCCTCTCTCCCCATCCAACCCCATTTCTCAGTTCCCCCTCTCTCCCCATCCAACCCCATTTCTCAGTTCCCCCTCTCTCCCCATCCAACCCCATTTCTCAGTTCCCTCTCTCCCCATCCAACCCCATTTCTCAGTTCCCCCTCTCTCCCCATCCAACCCCATTACTCAGTTCCCCATCCAACCCCATTTCTCAGTTCCCCCTCTCTCCCCATCCAACCCCATTTCTCAGTTCCCCCTCTCTCCCCATCCAACGCCATTTCTCAGTTCCCCCTCTCTCCAAATCCAACCCCATTTCTCAGTTCCCCCTCTCTCCCCATCCAACCCCATTGCTCAGTTCCCCCTCTCTCCCCATCCAACCCCATTATTCAGTTCCCCATCCAACCCCATTTCTCAGTTCCCCCTCTCTCCCCATCCAACCCCATTTCTCAGTTCCCCCTCTCTCCCCATCCAACCCCATTTCTCAGTTCCCCCTCTCTCCAAATCCAACCCCATTTCTCAGTTCCCCCTCTCTCCCCATCCAACCCCATTTCTCAGTTCCCCCTCTCTCCCCATCCAACCCCATTTCTCAGTTCCCTCTCTCCCCATCCAACCCCATTTCTCAGTTCCCCCTCTCTCCCCATCCAACCCCATTACTCAGTTCCCCATCCAACCCCATTTCTCAGTTCCCCCTCTCTCCCCATCCAACCCCATTTCTCAGTTCCCCTTCTCTCCCCATCCAACCCCATTTCTCAGTTCCCCCTCTCTCCCCATCCAACCCCATTACTCAGTTCCCCATCCAACCCCATTTCTCAGTTCCCCCTCTCTCCCCATCCAACCCCATTTCTCAGTTCCCCCTCTCTCCCCATCCAACCCCATTACTCAGTTCCCCATCCAACCCCATTTCTCAGTTCCCCCTCTCTCCCCATCCAACCCCATTTCTCAGTTCCCTCTCTCCCCATCCAACCCCATTTCTCAGTTCCCCCTCTCTCCCCATCCAACCCCATTACTCAGTTCCCCATCCAACCCCATTTCTCAGTTCCCCCTCTCTCCCCATCCAACCCCATTTCTCAGTTCCCCCTCTCTCCCCATCCAACCCCATTACTCAGTTCCCCATCCAACCCCATTTCTCAGTTCCCCCTCTCTCCCCATCCAACCCCATTTCTCAGTTCCCTCTCTCCCCATCCAACCCCATTTCTCAGTTCCCCCTCTCTCCCCATCCAACCCCATTACTCAGTTCCCCATCCAACCCCATTTCTCAGTTCCCCCTCTCTCCCCATCCAACCCCATTTCTCAGTTCCCCCTCTCTCCCCATCCAACGCCATTTCTCAGTTCCCCCTCTCTCCAAATCCAACCCCATTTCTCAGTTCCCCCTCTCTCCCCATCCAACCCCATTTCTCAGTTCCCTCTCTCCCCATCCAACCCCATTGCTCAGTTCCCCCTCTCTCCCCATCCAACCCCATTACTCAGTTCCCCATCCAACCCCATTTCTCAGTCCCCCCTCTCTCCCCATCCAACCCCATTTCTCAGTTCCCCCTCTCTCCCCATCCAACCCCATTTCTCAGTTCCCCCTCTCTCCAAATCCAACCCCATTTCTCAGTTCCCCCTCTCTCCCCATCCAACCCCATTTCTCAGTTCCCCCTCTCTCCCCATCCAACCCCATTTCTCAGTTCCCTCTCTCCCCATCCAACCCCATTGCTCAGTTCCCCCTCTCTCCCCATCCAACCCCATTACTCAGTTCCCCATCCAACCCCATTTCTCAGTTCCCCCCTCTCTCCCCATCCAACCCCATTTCTCAGTTCCCCCTCTCTCCCCATCCAACCCCATTTCTCAGTTCCCCCTCTCTCCCCATCCAACCCCATTTCTCAGTTCCCCCTCTCTCCCCATCCAACTCCATTTCTCAGTTCCCCCTCTCTCCCCATCCAACCCCATTACTCAGTTCCCCATCTAACCCCATTACTCAGTTCCCCCTCTCTCAACATCTAACCCCATTACTCAGTTCCCCCTCTCTCCCCATCTAACCCCATTACTCAGTTCCCCCTCTCTCCCCATCTAACCCCATTACTCAGTTCCCCCTCTCTCCCCATCCAACCCCATTTCTCTCTGAGAATAGTATCTGCTGAGTCAAACTGCAAAACCTCTGCAGTATTTACTGTATCTCCCTCTCTCACAACTCTTTAATGCCGTCTGCTCCCCTCCTCTCCCCCGCGTACCTCTATAGACTCTATAACCAAGCAGCAGTCCCTTATCTTCCTATAAGGTATTTGCTGAGTCAGAGGGTATAGTATGTACGGGAGCTCAGGGATCTGAAGAGTCTTTAGTAAATCTGAGGTTACATACTGTGCTCAGCAGGAAGTGCCCTTTAGGTCCTATGGGAAATGATAGTTCACTGAGCCATGACAGGCACAGTTGCACAGGATGTAGGCCTAGACAGGTAGGGTAGCGGGAAACTATACATATGTGGGTCAAACTTCTGTTGAGTGGGGTGTCTCACTCTAAACATTCAGGCTTCTGCTTATCAAAAATCCTAAATGACTTGGAATGATCATTTAGAGATATTCCTAGAGATCTACCCTACCTATTCAAGTGCACACAACATTTCTGGCTGAATCACACCATCCTCTGCAAGTGGCTACACTCCAGCAGTTAAACTCCACAGGGCGAGCTGATCTAATATGAATACTCATCAATCAATACAGACTGATCACCGTAGGATGGCGGGTGATCATAAACAAAATTATGTCACTAATGTACTTCTGGAGATCGACGAGGTGATTAAACATGGTGCACTCACAGAATAGGATAGGATGATATTGGGAATTAGTAGATGTCAACTTCGCACCATCACTCATGGTTCTCCATGTGAACGAGAGCAACATGGACTAGCATTCAAACTCAGAGGTAACAGCAGAGTTTCGGCTAATTTGTGCCGTAGCTGAGGCCTACGCAGTGTCTTTTTAAAGTGCCAGATGTCATAAGAAAGTCTCCAAATGAGTCGCAGAGGGTGACGAATGATTTGAGCATGACAAAAAACTATCCTCGCTAGTGGTGAACTTTCTATTGATTTCAATGGAATGATGTGACAGACCAGATAGAGAGGAATCGTGGTCTATTATATTAGACCAACTAACCAAGACGTTATTGCCAGTTACTTTTTGCTCTCACTTAAAAAAAAAAAGAAAGAAAGTTAGTTCAAAAGAACTGCCCTTCACACAAGCACGATAAAAGTGATGAGTTTGGTTGTTCAAAGGAGCTTTCGGAATACATTTCTGTAATAATGAGTTGGCATAAGAACTTAGTGTGCTACAAACTACAAAGCTAGAGGATAAATGAAGCGGACCAAAAGGACAGCAAATGATTTCTTCCCAGTAATTACCAGAGACTTTGTTCCGGTAAGAGTAGTAGCGTTGCCTCAGATGGCTGGGCTAATTATCTCATCTCTGCCACGTAAAGTGGGCACAGCTCACAAGGAACCCGAGCACAAGGGAGAGGAGGATACAGGTCGAATCTGAGATCTGAAAACTGCTTTTTCGGAATCACAAAAGGGACATGCCTAACCTCACATGCCCCCAATGAGGAACAACTTATTTTCTCTCCCTCTCTCCTAATCTTAAATTGCACTGGCAAGCGCTGTGCCGACGGCAGAGATTCTACTAAAAAGACACCATCGGGCCAAATGCTTCAAGGCCAGGTAACAAATGGATCCTGTCACGACGGTGTCATGAATTCATTAGTTGGCCATTCTTCCGACTGCGCCCAGTTCCAGTTCCCAGCCAGACTCAGCCACTAGACTGAGGTGACATCAAGAGGAGACCTCTCTACTTTTCAATGAAGTCTGAAAAACTATTTCTGACTTTTTGTCAAGAATCGTAATATTCCCCCAATGGGCTACTTAGAGTAGGCAAAACAAACAACAACAACTGCAGCTTTCTGTTCTAAAGACGTCAAAAAGTCCTGAAGCTGGTAGCTCAATTCAAAGACACCAGACAGACAGACAGTGTGGCTTTAAGCAGTCGCATCGCTTCCCGCAACTTCAAACAGCCACCAAAGATTTGAGGAAAACAGAGCTACAGGGTGATGATCGAAAGTGAAAAATCCTATTATCACCCCCTTCTGAAAACCGTCATTTCATGACGGCTGGCGTCAATTCAACAGCGGTTTTAGAATCTAAATTTAGACAATAAAAAATCCTTGGGAATCGGGATGCGTTTCTTTTGTGTGTGCTGGTTGCGCCTTTGATGTCCCCTGGAAGCCTTGTTCGCTAATGAGGTGTGGGGAGGGGATGCTGAAAGAAAAGACCTCCTCTTATCTCCTGTGTGTATCCCAGCACAGCAGTTTCAGTTCAACAGGACAACCAAGTCTGCCATGCACACACACACACACACACACACACACACACACACACACACACACACACACACGTCTCTGTGGGGAATTGAAAGCCTTTTCATCTTCAGTCTTCAGTAATCTGCTGCTATTAGCAGTGCTGAGCGGAGGGAGGGAGTCGCGTAGCGGCCCTGGGATGACGGATATGTGCCAGCATGGCGGTGACTGGTGATCCTGAGAGGTGGCGAATAGAACAATCCCTCTCATCTTGACAAGTTCTGCACATGGGAAACGGAGAGGGAATTAATCCCCAGGAAACTCGCTAATTAACGAATGCAAAAACGTATTTGAGCCTAACGAGACTCCCGTCATCATTGTCTTATCAACGCCTCCCTCGCTCGTTATGAGTCTGCAGGCTAAGCTATTCATAGTTTCGAGAAATAGTCTACATGGGGGTGCTGAGAATCAGAGTACGGAAGAGCGGATACTGAACGATATATAGCCTGTGTTTGGTTTGGTAAACTGTTGTTGGACATGCAGCGGCAGGAAAGGAAATGAGGTACACTCACCAGTAACAAATGAAAGAGGGATAAACCTGCGCAACAGTGTGAAACATAAAATGCAAATTAAAGGGCATGAAAACTCTTTCTGGAATATATTCAGCCAAGCATGCTTTTGAAAACACAAGCCTCAGACTGTGCTGTCTGTTCAGCCAAGGCCAAAGCTATGGTCCACTGAAACAAGTTTATTGCGAAAAACGGAACCTCAAAAGTCAGATACAGGAATAAAATAAACACACTCGTCAATAACATAATCCGAGTAGAATTCTGAGTGGGAGAATGTTGTTGGAGAGGAAATGGATTATTCTGAATGTTTCATGTTCAGTGGCGATTTTAGCATGTAAATCTTGGTGGGGCAAACCTCCCTCCACAAAAAAATTGGGATGCATGCCAGCAAAGCCACTACACAACACAACACTAAACAATACATGAATTGCACTATAAAGGTGACAAACGGGACCCACAAACTGTTAGGGCCTACATAAAGCTGTCCCAACAGCAGAGTCCCAACAGCAGTCCTAACACCTTACCACTGCTACACCTGGCTATCAGCTGAGCCTTGTATGGCAGCGAAACAGTTCATTTCGAGCTCTCCCCGTAGATTTGGCGGTGACGTAGTGCCCCCATGTGTGACAGAACACTGGGCCAATCATGGTGCAATTAGAGAACATTAGCTACCCCTACGCTCCGTATGTAATGCGGTCTGTGTGTAGCTGGTTAGGAGTCCGGCGCAGGACAGCAGGTATGAGTAAATAAACGTACTTTACACAACATAAATCAAATGCAATACAAAAGAGAGCCCACATAAACAGACCTCACTACATACAAAACAATCACTCACAAAAAAACATGGGGGAACAGAGGGTTAAATAATTAACAAGTAATTGGGGGATGGAAACCAGGTGTGAAAAACAAGACAAAACAAATGGAAAATGAAAAGTGGATCGGCGATGGCTAGAAGGCCGGTGACGTCGACCGCCGAACACCGCCCGAACAAGGAGAGGGACCGACTTCGGCGGAAGTTGTGACACCGTATTTTCCACTGGCTGCCCCACCACCACAGAAAGCACTGAGCTAGGCTGAAACACCTGCATTTTTGGAGCTGCCTTACTCAAGAGACCATGTTTGTATGCAGCTTTATTAATTCAAATATTTATTTTTACATTGTTTTCAAAATGATATGTGACACATATATATTTTTTATTATGTATTTTTTTCATTTCATTTGAGTACCCGAGTAAATGACAAGATTACTCGAACAGTCCAAAATGCCCATTGCAGACATCATTACGAATGCAAATACATTCATTTCAGAGTAAAAAAAAATTCTAATAACCTTCACAGTGAGCAGTCAAAATGTTTTTGTTTGTTGTAGGTGGTCTTTATTACAGGCCGAATGGCATCCTATTGAATCCATAAGACCCAGAAAGTGCTGCCTGCAGGTAAATCAATGGGAACGCAAGGCAGGGATCGATAGTGCTTCTGCTTTCTCTCTGGTGGATGGAGGCTGTCAGCCCACAGAACATCAGGACATCTGACGGCAGGAATGGGGATCCCGGGGAATGATGAGAGAACGATGAAACGTAAACACGGGAGAGATCGAACCCCCTGCTAATATCCATGATGGATTCTGTGAGTGTCACGCTGGTGTCTGTTTGTGTGCGCAAGAGTAAGTGTGTGTGTTAGTGTGAATGTGTGTGTGTGTGTGTGTGTGAGTGATTGCGTATGTGTACAGTACACTGTGGTATGTCAACGTGCATGTAATTGACTCCCTGGGGGGGAGCAACACTTCCTGCATTTAAAGTAAACAAGGGAGGTTGAAGGTCGCGGAGTCTCGCTGTCATTTCTACTGGATCAGATCAGGCAGGGGATGACATTTACAGCACCATCCATATCCAATCCAATGTCTGGCTGTCTGTTCATTCGGGGAAAACACTTTAAATGGTTGAGGCACGATCGTGGTTTTTGACCAAGACGTGATTCATTTGATCTACTTGCTTCTGACAAACCTGGAATTATTTCTGTCCCGACTGCATAGTGACCATGCGGAGGTATCAGAGCCTCGTGAAATATGAAATTGCTGCATAAACACGGAGAGAGAGAGTGAGGAGAGTCACGTATTATTGAATTGCACAGAGGAGTCTATATCAGGAACATGTCTACAGCTGGTCACGAATCAACACCGTAAATAAAGGTGTCAGTCTACATAGTGGAAATGAAATTTACACATGGCCACACATTCATTCTCACGTGTGCTCCCACATACGGACACTGATAGAAGCGCACCCAATCACAGGCTAACTAAAGCCAAATGATTTAGCCTACATATCCAGTCAAAGATTCAAGAAGATGGGAAATATTTGACTAAAATCCTGCTCCTGTGTGTGCACTGCAGCAGCGTGCTGAAATGAAAACAGTGAGAGTGAGGAAGACCATGACGAAGCCCAATCAGACTATTAAGTGTAACACCAGTCTAGGTCCTCTGAAGCGGTTATTGTGTCTAAGTCTGTAAATGTTGACAAAGGGCTCTGTTATCCGATTATTTTTGGTTGTTGTTGACGACATTGGAATGGATCCTCTGGACCTGGTTTCTGGATGTGATTTGCCAGTTCAATAGCTCATATCAAGTGCTCTTGGGAAGGTTGAGGGATGAAGGTTTCTCTATTGAGTCTGAACGAGAGCCAATAGAAATAAACCCTTACAGTGATTAATCCCTTTCAAAAGCGTCTCATTCAGCGGACCGTAAGCTGCACTATATGATTTGACAGGGAGCCTTAAACTCTCAAATAAAATAAAAAAATATTTAAAAACAAACATCTAGTTTAACTGCAAACACAACACATCTGCAGTCTGACTACAACCCTCATCCTACCATTCCACCACAGGTCTCTTCCCTTCTACCAAATGGGCAGTCATCTCAAAGACACACCAAACCATAACATACAGTACATAATGATCACATGTACTCCATCTTGGACTGTAGCTTATTCTGTAATAGTCTCCTGAACAAAACAAATATGTCATCTAATTTATACCATACTATTCACATTGTCCTCTCATGCCTTCCTTCCCCAATGGGCTGACATTGCAGCTGTGGTATGGTGTGTTGTTGTGTTAAAAGTAGAGAGGAAGGAATTTCCCTCTGTTCTTAACCTCCCCCTCCCACCCACCCCCTCTGCTCTGTCCCCTCTGTAGGATTTTAACTAAGCACAGAGTGAGTGGAAGAAGATGCTAACCTAACCACCATCATAAGTTCCAGTCTCTCTCTCTCTCTCTTTTTCTTTCTTTCTCTTTCTCTCTCTCACTCTCCCTCTCTCTCTCTGTCAGCGCTATGAGCATTATAGGATATCTCACACCGATATGGACAGAGTGAGTCATTAGCCACTAGCAGCAAGTTTGCTGACATAATATAAATGCAAGCAATGAGTGGGCCTTGTCTGCAGCTCCCACGCTAGTCTATAGTCTGTGTGTGTGTGTGTGTGTTTGTGTGTGTGTGTGTGCGCGTGTCTGCATCTATGTGTGTAATCAGTCAATGCACTTGAGGATATGTCCGTGTGCGTTTACAAGCCAGTTAATGAGAAGGAGGGAGAAGCATGGTTTAAAGGCCCAGAAGGTTGGGCCCAAAGCTGACGGAGGGGAACGATCAAAGCATCAGGTCTTCAGAGAGAGGAACGCGGAGGGCTTGAGCTATCTTCACTCATCAGATCCCTTATCCGTTTTGGCATGCCTTCCTGTGCTACGAGTAAATGGGAAGAGATCCCCGAGCCAACGACTTTAAACAGTATGAGTGGGAGGGTTGTGTGTGGCTAGCTCACTGTAGGTTGATTAAAGCTGAGGAAATGAAAATGAAAAGCAGGGAGGGATGGACACAGACTAGAATTCAGGCCATTGTGGTACAGTGGAGTCAGTGCTAGATAGATAGTGTGGATGGCACCACTAGGGCCGACCCTAACAGGTCAAGGTCAGTAGAGCAAAAGCCTGGACATGGCAGAAAGTGTCTATAGGGGTTCAAAGGTCACTGGTAGGAGAAACAGCAGACTCAGCAGTACGAGAAGTGGAAAAAACGGCAAATGGATGAGGTTCGGGGTAAGAAAGCCAGGCTTTACAGTAAATCAAATAATCAAAATGCTCTATTGCATTTCCTCACTACAGTGCAGTGCCTGGAGGACTGTGGGGGGACAGGGTGGGGGACAGGTTATGCCCTGGCCATTCCAGGGTGGGGTCAGGTTACGCCCTGGCCATGGCAGGTTGGGGGACAGGTTGTGCCCTGGCCATAACCACTTATAGCAGCTCTATTTACTAGTTATATCAGTAAATTGGTGCCAATTTGCCCGACATGTTTTATACCAGGTTTTCCCCACATCCTTCTCTCCACACAGGTTTTGAATACCTTTTATGGATAACTAGGATGCGAGAGTCCAGTACGCAACCAGAAATATGGCTTACAAATATAATTTTGTTGGCAAAATTGCACGGACCCCTGCTAGCATGCTCCAAATAACATGCCAAAATCAACTCAGTCGTTTTAAAGTAGAAAGGGGAAAAGAACATTGTGAACATTGTGAGGAATGCGGTGTGGTGTGAGTTTCACAGCGACCCTCCAAACAGGACTTTCAAGTTCCATCTCAAGCTCCATCCCCAGCTTTGTTTCGCTACTTCCCCCTGGTACCAACCACAGCTAGCCTCTTCTTTGATTGTGCGATATGGGGAGACGAGCGTTTTCACCCAGCAGATAACATCCTTTTTGTGGCAGAACCTTTTATCCACGCTCCACACTCAGATAAGACATCTATCCAGTCCTCCTTCATACAAGCAAAAAAAGCTTCAGGGACTGAGATGAGGCGGCCAAATGTTTGTTTTCTCCCACTCCAGGTTTCCCTTGATGTGTTGTTTTTAATTCCCCCCCCCATTCCTTGCATTTTACCCTCAGCCTCCTACCACAGCCCTGAGGAACAGATAAACGGATAAGACAAACCAATCCCTGCCAGGCTCGGCTAAGAGGGGGACGGACTCTGAAATTAGTACAGGAGGAGAGAGAGAGAGAGAAATGAAGAGAAGGCTTGAGAAGTCCAAAGAAGAGAAGGCTTGAGAAGTCCAAAGAAGAGAAGAAAAACAGAGTTCTGGCTCTTGGTGGGTGGGGCGAATTTGTGGGCGATTACACACTAGGCGTTAAAATAAATCAGCCGAGCGCCTAAACGGCTCGCTTTGGAATTGTGCCCACGGGATGGAAAGCAGAGCCCAACCACAGAGACCTCAGATAGAGAGAGAGAAAGATGGGGGGGGGGGGGGGTGAGAGAGAAAGCGAGAGAGAGAGAGAGATGAGATGAGAGGAAGAAGGGGTGCATGAAATGGACAAAGAAGCAGAAAAAGATATACACAGAGAAGATGAAATAGAAAGAATGAACTAGAGGGGAAAAGAAAGAGAGAGGGAGGGGTGAAAGAGAGATGGAATGTGAAAATTGGAGATGAGAATAGAGAGGAAAGAGTGACAGAAAGAGAGTGAGAGTGACTGAGGAAGACAGAAATAGTAGGGAGAGGGAGGCAGAGGGCTAGAGCCTTCATTTACAGGCAACATTAATCCAATTTTCTATATCGGATGGATGTAGAATTTACTTTCCCTCTGTTTGAAGGGAGCAGAGGAAATCCCCCAAAATCCTTATTGAGCGTGTCTGGAAAATAATATAACATGCACAGGAGAAAACACTTGAAGATACTAGCTTGCCTTGCCAGAAGAAAATGGATCTCAAATATCATAGAGAGAGAGAGAGAGAAAGAGAGAGAAAGAGAGAGAGAGAGAGAGAGCGAGGGAGAGAGAGAGAGAGAGAGAGGCCTCCAAAAATGTGTGTCTTAGCTGCACAACAGAATTCAGGAAGCAACTTATTACTGCCAAAACTCACAGTTCTTCCTATAAAAGATGTAGGTTGGTTTTCCAAACGAACGAGCTTGGTTTGCTAACAGGGACTACTTAGCCCCTCATCCACTGGTGCGTGATGCCAGGAGGACATTATGCTGTCGCTGCACTGGGTGAAAACCCAGCCAGCTTCTCAGCTTTGCATACTGAAGCACTACATGATGTCGTAGCAATGCAGCCAATTCCAACTCTGCCACCGACAGACTGAGCAAAAGACAAGGCAACAGAGAGCGTAGGAAAGTGGAAAGCGGTTCAAAGGAGGTGAGGACCGAGGGCAAGCGAGGTGAGATAGAGAGAGGAGAACTGGACAAATAAGAGGGATAGGGAGAACACAATGAGTAGAAAAATAAATAGGAGAAGGGGGGATATGGCGCAATAGAGGAATGAAAAAGTAAAAAGAAAGAGTGTTAGGCAGGAAAGGAAAATGGTAGAGAAAAGCAAAGGAGATAAGGAACAGGGAATGAAGATTGTGAAGAGGTGAGAAAGTGAAGGAGGTGGGGGGAGACAGTGATGGTAATTGGAGAAGACAGGGCTTTCAATATTCCGAGCGAGGCGTCAATTGAAAGGAGTCGTCGATTGAAAAGGAGTCGACGGGCTCACTGGAGGGGCCTGGCTTGGTACACATCCTCTCACTGGAGACACACGGGTTATAGACTACTGGGGCCTGCCTGAACACACACACACCATACACATGCGCTTATGCAAACACACATGTACACACGCATGCACACGCTACTTTTCTTTCACAGCGACAAAGCAGTGATTCAAATGGTGCATATCTAACTGCAATGCTCCCCACTGACATTGCATGCTACATTTTAGCACAAACACATTATTGAAAAATATATATATATATTCTGAACAAACATGTTTTCCTCCTTTGGCAACCACCTCATTTCTATTTCAACAAGTCTAAGTCCTCTCATCATCTCTACCTCCCGCTCTCTCTCTGTCCTGTCTAGATCTGTCTCTTTCTCCTCCTGTCTTCCTCTCTCCTCTACTCACCTCTCCCTTCTGCCCTCCTTTCTTCTTAGATCATGTGGGAGCTGTCCTTGACCAGAGAGAAACTGGCTCTGTCAGATAGAGATAAAAGTGTGTGTGTGCGTGTGTGTGTGTGCGTGTGTGAGAGAGAGCGAACCTCAGGGGGTGGCATTGTGGCCTGCAATACGTCACTCTTTCCTTCAAAAATCCCTGATAAGCACACAAAACACTGCACCAAATTATCTGAGGTCATGTCTCTTAACCACTGTCGCCACTGCTTTGTTCTCATGCGCACACACACACACACACACACACACACACACACACACACACACACACACACACACACACACACACACACACACACACACACACACACACACACACACACACACACAGAGAATACTGACAAATACACACAATGTTTTTTTTTATCAAAATGCCTTCTCGAACATGTGAACTTTCATGTGCCTTAATAACAAACTTGTATTCTATCTGTAAATACAAATAAAATTGTTCAATTACGGGCCTAGTAGGTTTAGCCACAGAAAAAGACAGGAACCTTCCCGCTAGCCATGATTTGCTGACATGCCGAGAGTTGAGTTCAGATTAGTATGCCATGTAGCATGCTTCTGTCTATAACATGAGCTGCTCAGTATGTGTAGATAATCCTTTCTACCATGTATTTTTTGAAAGATGTCACGAGGAACTGAAAAAGTGCTATCCTGAATTTAACAAGCACTATCGACAAAGATCAGTGGGGAAAAGTTGTGAAGGAATACTTTCTGAAGGACGATCGTGCCATGCTGACTCTCTCTGACTCTGAAAATGAATCAGACGATGAGGAAATCCCTGATTTAGGTAAAACACATTTTCGTTGAAGCAGTCGTTGTAGAGTCTTCTGGTGACAGTGATGGGGAAGAAGCGGCAATCAACAGCGTAGTTGTCATGGAAGAAGTTGACCGAGTTTTGAAATCAGTGGAACGCCCAGTGGAAGCAGAGAATAACAGCTAAGGAGATTGAGAAAATTCTGCCATTTGATTGAAAATATGCAGAGGGAGTCGAAAAGAGAACACAGAAGGCTGTTGTATAAAACACCTGTCTTCGGGTTACATCTTCAAACTAAGGGCAACCATGGCATCCATGACAGAGAGGGAGAAGCGTTCATCCAAGTCTAGTGAGGTACAATTTCAGATATGATAGATGTTTAGTTTTGTCAGAAAGTAATTTACATTGCAAGTTAAAGCATACTGTTAGCTAGTTAACGTTAGCTGGCTGGCTTGCTAGCTAACGTTATATGTCAAATGTGTACTGTTGGGGGTACTGGAGGACCAGGGTTGGGAAACACTGGATTAGGATATAAACCAAGGACTAGATCAAATGTATTTTTGCTACTACTTTCACCTCAAAGTTTTGGTTGTTTACTACACTACCTTACTCACTCTGTTTAGCACATGGCCTCAAATGTGAATACTTAAAGAGATGGGTGGGGCTAAGGCTTAAGAGGGAGTGAATGATGCTGAATGTGTGTAGACCAGTGGCGGTCGGTGCCGTTCAAGATGCAGCATATTGTATGGCTGTCATTCATATTCCATTCACCCAGCTCAATGTAACATTGATAGGTTTAGGCTATTACATGACAGTTGCATTTTCCCTGTACCCATCATGAGGTTGCTACAACATAGCTTATGACACATTCAATACTGCCTTGCACACTCTTGCCTGCATCTAGCCGATCTAGGGAGTAATCATTAGTCCAACAGTTGCAAATGTGAATTTTTATTGGACAGATTTAGGTATTTTTATCCCCGTTTCATTCCGTTTGCTTCCATTTAACAAGTGTTTTTGAACAGAATCGGTGGAATGAATACACCTGTGATCACACGCAAACACAGTTCACTTTCATAGTATCCACATGAAAACAGCAACTATCTACGTGCTCTCCTCCTCGCGCCTTTTTCCTTCGCTTGTGGACATCAGTGCACAACACATCATCTGGCTGTGACCAGACGAAAAAACCTTTCCAAGCCAAACCTTCATATCATGACCACTATAACCACCACACACAGCCTGCATCGTCATCACGTCATAGTCAACATAGCTACTATAACAAATGTGTTAGTAAACCCTCTACAATCATGCAGTACAGTGTACAGTCAGAAAGCTGTGGCAATAAATTAATAAAACCAAATGCTTACCTTGACTTGGAAGAATCCTAGTGTTGGATAGCCATAGCCAGCTAGTTAACGTAGCATCCCTCTCTGTTTGAGCTGAGTGTTTGAGTGGGCTAAACTAGCTAGCTGCATTCACTAGCTAAGTGAAAGTAAGAAAACATACAACCAAATATAGCTAGCTCTAGCTCTCATTTCTCCTTAATTTTGGAAGAAATGAATTTGTTCAAAACTGTTAAACTATTGTCTTTCTCTCTCTTTGAGTCAACTACTCACCACATGTTATGCACTGCAGTGCTAGCTAGCTGTACATTTTGCTTTCAGTACTAGATTCATACTCTGATATTTTGATTGGGTGGAAAACATGTCAGTTCATGCTGCAAGAGCTCTGATAGTAACTTCCGGAAGACATCCTCCAACCTATGTCTATGGAAGGGGGTGAGAACCATGAGCCTCCTAGGTTTTGTAGTGAAGTCAATATACACCATGGTGCTACCCTACAGAGTGCTGTTGAGGCTACTGTAGGCCTTCATTGCAAAACAGTGTTTTAATCAATTATTTGGTGATTTGAATATATTTAGTTTAGTTTTATCTAAAAATGAAAACTTTTTTAATGTTTCACTATTTGTATTTTTATGAAATTCACTGAGGATGGTCCTCCCCTTCCTCATCTGTGGAGCCTCCACTGGTGTAGACAAAGAGCTCTCCAGTAGGTGTACCAAAATATTCTAGGGCCATTTTCTCAAAAATGGGGAAACAAGTTTATCAACTTTCAAAGCAGAATTACTTTCCCATTGTTCCTCAACTGCAGTGTATGATAGAGTGTCTTGCGAAAGTATTTACCCCCCCTGGCATTTTTCCTATTTTGTTGCCTTACAACCTGGAATTAAAATATATTTTTGGGGGGGAGGGGGGGGGGTTGTATCATTTGATTTACACAACATGCCTACCAATTTGAAGACGCAATTATTTGGGGGTGAGAAACGTTTTCTTGTTTGTTTCACAAATAAATATTTTGCACCTTCAAATTGGTAGGCAAGACAAAAAAAAGACAAAAAAAACAGAATACTTGAGCGTGCATAACTATCCCCTCCCCCCTCCCCCGAAGTCAATACTTTGTAGAGCCACCTTCTGCAGAAATTACAGCTGCAAGTCTCTTGGGGTATGTCTCCATAAGCTTGGCACATCTAGCCACTGTGATTTTTGCCCATTCTTCAAGGCAAAACTGCTCCAGCTCCTTCAAGTAGGATGGGTTCCGCTGGTATACAGCAATCTTTAAGTCATAACACAGATTCTCAATTGGATTGAGGTCTGGGCTTTGACTAGGCCATTCCAAGACATTTAAATGTTTCCCCTTAAACCACTTGTGTGTTGCTTTAGCAGCATGCTTAGGGTCATTGTCCTGCTGGAAGGTGAACCTCCGTCCCAGTCTCAAATCTCTGGAAGACTGAAGCAGGTTTCCCTCAAGAATTTTCCTGTATTTAGTGCCATCATTCCTTCAATTCTGACCAGTTTCCCAGTCCCTGCTGATGAAAAACATGCTGCCACAACCATGCTTCACTGTGGGGATGGTGTTCTCGGGGGGATGGGAGGTGTTGGGTTTGTGCCAGACAGCGTTTTCCTTGATGGCCAAAAAGCAAAATTTTTGTCTCATCTGACCATAGTACCTTCTTCCATATGTTTGGAGAGTCTCCCACATCCCTTTTGGTGAACACCAAACATGTTTGCTTATTTTTTTTCTGGCCACTCTTCCGTAAAGCCCAGTTCTGTGGAGTGTACGGCTTAAAGTGGTACTACGGACAGATACTCCAATCTCCGCTGTGGAGCTTTGCAGCTCCTTCAGGGTTATCTTTGGTCTCTACTTTTGCAAGGCACTGTATACACTTTCTAGCATAGGACCGCATCGAGCTGGTTGGTCACATATGGACAAAGCCAGTGGGACAAGAGGCCATTCCTAGACTAAGGGTCAGTACAGATAAAGAGAGATAAGTAGACCTCTGAGAGAAACATTTTAAGAGTGAGGGAGAAGCTGAGAAAAAGACAGAGAGAGAGAGATGGACAGGAAGACAAAAGGGAAGAGACAGGTAGAGTGCATCAGTGGGGGAAGGGGGTCATAGATGGTAAGATAAAGAAGAAAGAGTGAGAGATTGCGAGAGAGAAAGAGAGAGAGATAGAGAGACAGCGAGAGAAAGACAGAAAGAGAGAGAGAGAGAGAGAGAGAGAGAGAGAAGCTTGTAGGCCAAAACCTGGGCCCTCCTACGCCCTCTTGTCCTCCAGTCATCCTGACTTCTGTATGGCTCAGCAGGCCTACACACACACACACACACACACACACACACACACACACACACACACACACACACACACACACACACACACACACAGAGAACAGAAGTGGGTGCGGTAGACTACAAGACCAGTGTATGCAAAGGCCATTTGAATAAGACATTAACCTGAAAACAACAGACGCTGGCTGTTGTGGAGATGTAGCCGGTCTGGTCTGGTCTGTCGCGGGGAGACCTGGCAGAGACCTGACAGCCTGCAGATACCCGGCTTCACTCACCCTCCCTCCCACCCTCCGACCCAAGGGGTTGGCACGGTAACCGCAAGGCAACGTGGGCAGATCTGACAGACGGGGCTCTCCTCCCCCCCCTCGGCCTCATGGGAGAAATAATCCGCACACTGAGTGAACTCTTCCTCCACACACAGACAGAGAGAAACAGGGAGAGAGCGAGAGAGAGAGGTCATGATCAGATGAGCTCCTGCATTTTTCCCCATGTTCTTAGATTTAGAGTTAGATAAACTTGGATTTTGTCAGCAATATATACAGGATGCTACCCTCTACAGCTAACCTTCAATCCAAATCAAAACTCAAAACCTCCAACCTGATTTAGGACAGAATTACGTAATCACCTGGAAGGTTTACAACTACCAAAGAGTATTATTCCAACGCTATACAGCAAATGAGCTTGAAAATAACAGAAACCCAAAAATACCATACACCCTGCAACTGAGTGAGTAATGTTTAGTCTGAAGCTATATTTTATTTCCAAAAGCCAAAAGAAAATACATTACTTTATGAGGACTGAATGCTAAATTAAGGCTGCCATGCTTGATACAACTTCAATTAGCACTGACGTGTCAAGTGAGAGGTGTCAAAGCCCTTTAGCCCAACAATGGCAGGAGAGTCACACAGTCTACTCCAACCAAATGGAGAGGCCTTAGAAGCGCCTCACGCTGTTCAGAGGTAATTAAAATACAGTAACCTGTGTACAGTGCCTTGCGAAAGTATTCGGCCCCCTTGAACTTTGCGACCTTTTGCCACATTTCAGGCTTCAAACATAAAGATATAAAACTGTATTTTTTTGTGAAGAATCAACAACAAGTGGGACACAATCATGAAGTGGAACGACATTTATTGGATATTTTAAACTTTTTTAACAAATCAAAAACTGAAAAATTGGGCGTGCAAAATTATTCAGCCCCTTTACTTTCAGTGCAGCAAACTCTCTCCAGAAGATCAGTGAGGATCTCTGAATGATCCAATGTTGACCTAAATGACTAATGATGATAAATACAATCCACCTGTGTGTAATCAAGTCTCCGTATAAATGCACCTGCACTGTGATAGTCTCAGAGGTCCGTTAAAAGCGCAGAGAGCATCATGAAGAACAAGGAACACACCAGGCAGGTCCTAGATACTGTTGTGAAGAAGTTTAAAGCCGGATTTGGATACAAAAAGATTTCCCAAGCTTTAAACATCCCAAGGAGCACTGTGCAAGCGATAATATTGAAATGGAAGGAGTATCAGACCACTGCAAATCTACCAAGACCTGGCCGTCCCTCTAAACTTTCAGCTCATACAAGGAGAAGACTGATCAGAGATGCAGCCAAGAGGCCCATGATCACTCTGGATGAACTGCAGAGATCTACAGCTGAGGTGGGACAGATTGCACAAATCTGGCCTTTATGGAAGAGTGGCAAGAAGAAAGCCATTTCTTAAAGATATCCATAAAAAGTGTTGTTTAAAGTTTGCCACAAGCCACCTGGGAGACACACCAAACATGTGGAAGAAGGTGCTCTGGTCAGATGAAACCAAAATGGAACTTTTTGGCAACAATGCAAAACGTTATGTTTGGCGTAAAAGCAACACAGCTCATCAGCCCGAAGACACCATCCCCACTGTCAAACATGGTGGTGGCAGCATCATGGTTTGGGCCTGCTTTTCTTCACAGGGACAGGGAAGATGGTTAAAATTGATGGGAAGATGGATGGAGCCAAATACAGGACCATTCTGGAAGAAAACCTGATGGAGTCTGCAAAAGACCTGAGACTGGGATGGAGATTTGTCTTCCAACAAGATGATCCAAAACATAAAGCAAAATCTACAATGGAATGGTTCAAAAATAAACATATCCAGGTGTTAGAATGGCCAAGTCAAAGTCCAGACCTGTATCCAATCGAGAATCTGTGGAAAGAACTGAAAACTGCTGTTCACAAATGCTCTCCATCCAACCTCACTGAGCTCGAGCTGTTTTGCAAGGAGGAATGGGAAAAAATGTCAGTCTCTCGATGTGCAAAACTGATAGAGACATACCCCAAGCGACTTACAGCTGTAATCGCAGCAAAAGGTGGCGCTACAAAGTATTAACTTAAGGGGGCTGAATAATTTTGCACGCCCAATTTTTCAGTTTTTGATTTGTTAAAAAAGTTTGAAATATCCAATAAATGTCGTTCCACTTCATGATTGTGTCCCACTTGTTGTTGATTCTTCACAAAAAAATACAGTTTTATATCTTTATGTTTGAAGCCTGAAATGTGGCAAAAGGTCGCAAAGTTCAAGGGGGCCGAATACTTTCGCAAGGCACTGTATGTAAAGAATGATAAGGCAAGAAAAGATCACAAAATGAAGCTCCTTATGGAAAATCAAGAGACACTTTTTGCTGACAATTATAAAAATGGGAACATCCGCAACCTCATCTTTCTTCGTTAAACAGCCACCACTAACATTGAGTGGCTGCTGCCAACACACTGTCAATGACACTGACTCAACTCCAGCCACTTTAATAATGGGAATTGATGGGAAATGATGTAAATATATCACTAGCCACTTTAAACAATGCTACCTTATATAATGTTACTTACCCTACATTATTCATCTCATATGCATACGTATATACTGTACTCTATATCTATATGCATCCTTATGTAATACATGTATCACTAGCCACTTTAACTATGCCACTTTGTTTACATACTCATCTCATATGTTATACTGTACTCGATATCATCTACTGTATCTTGCCTTTGCTGCTCTGCTCATCACTCATTCATATATCCTTATGTACATATTCTTTATCCCCTTACACTGTGTATAAGACAGTAGTTTTTTGGAATTGTTAGTTAGATTACTTGTTCGTTATTACTGCATTGTCGGAACTAGAAGCACAAGCATTTCGCTACACTCGCATTAACATCTGCTAACCATGTGTATGTGACAAATAAAATTTGATTTGATTTGATTCCACACAGACCATCCCCTGGCATGGCACAGTGCTATATTAGCACACTACCCCTCTGTTAAGAGAGGGGGTGTTAACGAGGGGTGGAAACTCAGGACTAGACACTAGACGAGGACTCTGAATCAGCTAATATAAATCCCTATAAATTTGGAACAGTAATGGTCCCCCCCCCGGACCTACACATAGAGGACCCACGCCAAGAGGACCTACATCCAGACCACAACACCACCGGCCACATACACACACCCACCCCAACTAATCAATACCCCCCAAAGTCAACCATGCCCACACCCCATTTAGGCCCCCTCAGATCAGATATATGCCCCTCCTGCCCATCCCATGCATCTCACCCTTGCAAAGTGGGCCTCAACATGGAAGTCACACATATGTCCAGGCCGTGAGCGGGCAAACAGGCCCAACCCCCACTCTTACACTAGCCCAAGCCAATGGCATGTACCAGATGCTCAGCAGGCTCTGCTCACACTTACTGGCCTGAGGCCAAACCACACGACCAACAACATTGGACACTTTATGGAACACAAAGCCTTCACTATCTCATCCTGGAATATCCAAGGCCTGAGGTCATCTACCTTTGGCCTAAAGAGCAGGAACCTGGACTTCATCAAAGAAATTGTAAATACAGACATTGTCAACCTACAAGAAACCTGGTATAGAGGAGACGGATCCACTGGTTGCCCTCTAGGTTACAGAGAGCTGGTAGTCCCATCCACCAAACTACCAGGTGTGAAACAAGGAAGGGACTCAGGGGGTATGCTAATTTGGTATAGAGCAGACCTAACTCACTCCATTAAATGAATCAAAACATTTTACATTTGGCTTGAAATTCAAAAGGAAATGATCTTAACAGAGAAAAATGTCCTCCTGTGTGCTACCTATATCCCCCCACTAGAGTCCCCATATTTTAATGAAGACAGCTTCTCCATCCTGGAGGGGAAAATCAATGTCAAATCAAATGTGGCGACCTAAATGCCAGAACCGGACAACAACCTGACATCCTCAGCACACATGGGGACAAACACCTGCCTGGAGAAGACAGCCTTCCCTCCCCCATATGCCCCCCTAGGCACAACATAACCAACAAAAACGGGGTCACATCTCCTGCAGCTCTGTCGCACGCTGGGTATGTACATAGTCAATGGTAGGCTTCGAGGGGACTCCTATGGTAGGTACAGCTATAGCTCATCTCTTGGCAGTAGTACTGTAGACTACTTTATCACTGACCTCAACCCAGAGTCTCTCAGTGTTCACAGTCAATCCACTCTGACACCCCTATCAGACCACAGCAAAAATCACAGTCTACTTGAACAGAGCAATACTCAATCATGAGGCATCAAAGCCAAAGGAACTCAGTAATATTAAGAAATGCTATAGATGGAAGGAATGTAGTTTGGAAACCTACCAAAAAACAATTAGGAAACAACAAATTCAATCCCTTTTAGACAACTTCCTGGACAAAACAGTGAAGGTGTAAACTTGGCAGTAGAAAATCTTAACAGTATATTTGACCTTTCAGCTTCCGTATCAAATCTAAAAATCTCAAATGTAAACTGAAGAAGATGAACAACAATGACAAATGGTTTGATGAAGAATGCAAAAATCTAAGAAAGAAATTGAGAAACCTGTCCAACCAAAAACATAGGGACCCGGAAAACCTGAGTCTACGCCTTCACTATGGTGAATCACTAAAACAATACAGAAATACACTACGGGAAAAGAAGGAACTGTAAATCAGCTCAATGTAATTGAAGAATCCATAGACTAACCACTTCTGGGAAAATTGGAAAACAATAAACAATCAACACCATGAATAATTAGCTATCCAAAATGGAGATGTATGGGTAAACCACTTCTCCAATCTTTTTGGCTCTATAACGAAGAACACACAGCAAAAACATATACATGATGAAAATACAAATCTTAGAATCAACTATGAACTATTACCAGAACCCACTGGGATCTCCAATTACCTTGGATGAACTACAGGACAAAATAAAAACCCTCCAACCCAAAAAGGCCTGTGGCGTTGATGGCATCCTCAATGAAATGATCAAATATACAGACAACATTGGTCATTCAAGGCTAAAGTGGATTGTTTGCGAGCCATTTCGGATGACTCAGTCAGTTCAATTTTTTTTTCATGTTCCAATCGATGCACGTTGACTAGAGCGCCTCATTGTTCTGTTCCTTGAGCTACCGTCATTATACCACAAGGTGCCAATTCAATTAGGTTGCCATCCCCTATAATTCAAATAAATGAAGGCTTATGTCAAAACAATCAATATGTAAACACAAAGGAGGAAAGGTGGAGGGGAAGTCAAGAAATAAATTGAAAAGCATTCTTAGAAACAGGGGGAGGGAATTGGCTCAGTAAATTGTGTCGTAAATACAGAGGCTGAAATAATCAACCACATCTCTCCTTTAAAGATTAATTGAAGATGACTCTTGTTAAGGTGCCATTTGATGGTGTGTGAGTCCAGAATATGTTTTTTACTATTGTGGGCAAAGCAGCATTTTCACTACTGCGTGTATTTCTTTCTAAACCATTTGGTGTTGTTTTGACTAGTGCGAGTAGCAGTGTTTTGACTAGTGCGAGTAGTAGCAGTGTTTTGACTAGTGCGAGTAGTAGCAGTATTTTGACTAGTGCGAGTAGTAGCAGTGTTTTGACTAGTGCGAGTAGTAGCAGTGTTTTGACTAGTGCGAGTAGTAGCAGTGTTTTGACTAGTGCGAGTAGTAGCAGTGTTTTGACTAGTGCGAGTAGTAGCAGTGTTTTGACTAGTGCGAGTAGTAGCAGTGTTTTGACTAGTGCGAGTAGTAGCAGTGTTTTGACTGCTGTAAGAGGTCAAGTTGAGTGTCAAGAGTGTCATGTCTTCAGTATGATGCTGTGTGAAGTCTTCGCACTAGAACTACCTTGTGGTATTCAGAATAAAGGGTACAGTTACCTCTTAAGACCACTACGTAGTGCACTCTTTAAAGCAGAACTGAACTCAAAAAAACAACTTCTCTAGTTGAAAATGACATATGTGACATCGATATTAGTCCGAAACATTTATTCCAATGCCAAAATTTGAATAAATGTTGTGTACATGAGTTAGTTGTGACTTACTTAACGGTTGGGTTTTGATTTCGACAATACCGACTTGCCGACTACCATGGGATAAACAGTTGCAGTGATTGTGGTCTATCCAATCGTACAGCTGCACACAGACAGTGAGACAGACTTGGCCAGCAGCACAGCAGGTCAAACTTTGTTTACATAAGACAACAGCGTCACACATTTTTTTGACTTGAGAAATACTGCACCAAACACCTTAGCTAGTAAAATTGCTACCTAAAAGCTCCTCGGCAAAAACATCCAAATTAATTACAGATTGCTTGAGTTATCTTAGAATCATTCTGACTATTTTGAGGAAGTGATACTGGCTTTGTTCCTATGGTGTCCAATGAGGGGCAAACTTAAATAACTGCCACATCGAACCACACCCCCAAGACAAAAATCTTAATGAGCAACAGAAAAACATGCAGAATCGGTGCGCTCAGTCACTCTTTAAAACACTGTGTATAGTGTTTGTATAGTGTTTAAACTATATGCAGAACAATGTTTAAAATATCAGGAGTATTCAGACTATTGCAAAAAGACCTAGGTTTGGTGTATAAAGTGCATAGTTAAGTGGTTATGCAAAGCACTAGAATGTTCTACAAGGTATTTGAACAACAGTGTCGTTTTGAATACATAGAGTATTTGGGTCAGACTATCGAGGGCAGTGTAGTGTAGTGTTCCGACAACAGTAGATGTGGGACAATACTGCTCGGAGCACGGGGGAGAAATCCTGGTCGGTGGGAAGTATAGAAATACACCAAACTGACAGGTTGTATAATAATTAGGCCTTACATAACCATAGGGATAATACACCTGCTTTTGACAACAGTGGTCATATCCAGTATCCACTGCCAGTTCTGTCACTGATCAGCACATACACAAATAATAACAGGCATGCAGAGCACATATACCCACGCAAATGTGTGCCCTCTACAGACAAGGCCACACACACACACACACACACACACACACACACAGCGTGCATGGAAGAGGACCAGAGCAGACCTCACTCTCAGTAGGAGACTATAGGACTAGCTGTTCCAGGTGTAACCTGCCATCTCTCTCACAGGTCCCTGACAGATAGAGTACAAGCAACAGGGCTGGAGGAGGGAGAGAGCTGGAGACAATGTGTGAGGGAGAAAAATAAAGAAAAGAGGGTAGCCACCTCCAGCATGGTGAGGGATGGGTTGGATGGGTTGGAGCGGAGAGATGGAGTGAGAAAGCGAGAGTGAACGAGAGACAAAGAGAGAGTATGGACTTCCACTATGGCGGGGGGAATGAGATTAGCTAGGCTGACTGCCTCAAACCAGTCTCCTCTGAAAGGACCAGACACTGCTGTCAGCCTGAGCCCTGCGGAACATCAAACCTTCGCCCAACACCCCTGACGGTTAGCACGGCATATTTAACAGACCCTGTCTATTATAAACCTCATCTTCCAGGCAAAGCAAAGCACTCTCCACTCACGTGCACACAACCCAGTTTCCTTTTCACCACCACTTACACCAACCGTAACACCTATCATACTGTCACTGTCATGGTCCAAACCTGATGACGAGAGGACACTTATTAAACCGACACTGTCATGAATCTGCCGCTCACGATTACACCCGCTTCACTCAGGGAGAGAATTGACATACTCCACAGATGAATCATGGAGAGTTTGGGGGCTTGTCAAGGGAGGTGAGGGCTTGGGTGGGGTGGGGGGGGGCGTGTTGGCAGGCAGTAGTGGGGCTGCAATATCCCTGAAGCTTCGCTGAGGGGTGTGTGAAGAATAAGGGGGTGGGGGGAGAAGGGAGTCGGCGATATCGCGACGTGAGCAGCTGGTAGGGGATAAGCAGAAAGGCTCCACAGGGGAAGCGCCTTTAGCGTGTCAGGCTCCGTCTGCAGGTTTTCCCTGATGATATGGGCGAAAGAAACAGAAAGATAATGTTGGCTAGCGCTCTTACACTGCTGGCAGCAGTTGGATGGATGGTTGGAATGTTTTTTAGGTAAGGGAGAGAGTGAAAGGAAGGGAGCGATGGGGGGCTATGTGTGTGAATTTGTTTGAAGGGTTTCACTTCTAAGCAATTCTGAGTGGTCCAATTTCAATCACATTCACTCACACCTGCGGCTGGAATGTGCTGAAATTCTCCATGGCAACCACTGACATAGTCCCTTTAAATCTGGGCTCATGATTTCAGAGGTACCATAAGAGGAAGGGGCCTTCGTTTTCATCTTGAATGGCGGCTTACCTTAAAAGTGTCTGCAATGTATTTTTTGTTGTTGATTAAGTATAGTCTTTCAGTTCTGGCACTGAGGCGCACGCAGAACTCGTCTCACACTGTGCCTTTCCTTCCCATTTGATGCAATTAGTATGCTCCTGACATTCAGCCGCTTTAAAGGCAAAGTGATCCTTAAATTGAGCAATACCCTAAGGACCATTACAGAGCTGCACTTACAGGGCTAAAGCTGTGCTCATACGGACGTTATCTTCGCTTTGATGAGTTTGTTTTTTAATTGGGATGTTGTTTTTTTTAATTGGAGGCCTTGGCGTAGTTTCTAGTTGAGTTCAATTTTGAACCTGACCTAGTGAATCTTCCTTGACCTTTGAGGGATGTTGTTGACAATAGCCATCTGGTTTACAGTACCTGAAGCCCCCCGCCCATTGCTTTGATGCTATTCCACCATCAGAAGACCCCAACAGCTATTGGAGAAATGAAAGAAGGGTCCATTGATTGAGGCCTAAGATCATTCTCCCACAAAGCTCCCACATGTTGAGGCGGCATAACACTTGGTCATGCCAAGTATATGTGGCAGGGAGAGATGAAGTGAAAGGGAGGAGCATGCTATTCCCACCATCCAACCACGTATCACAGGTCTCTAGTAATGAAGAAGCCTTGTATGAAACAATCCCTTGGCATAACCCACAGATTTACCACGTGTACACACCCAGGCCAGAGATCACACCCACACAAATACTCAGTCACACCAAATCCACAGATGTAGCTAGTACACACTTGACGCCACACTCACCCACCTTTAAGCGCGTACGTACAACAGACACACACACCAGCCAAACCTGCAGAGACCACACACGGATGTGACAACATACTGTTGTAACTAGTATAATTAGAGTACTAACTAACAAACTAAACCCCAACACGAGACAACTACCAACACGCTAGACGGACGGACGAACACACACACACACGTTTAGTTCTTCTATCCTCATGGGGACCTAAAATGTATTTACAGTGGGGCAAAAAAGTATTTAGTCAGCCACCAATTGTGCAAGTTCTTCCACTTAAAAAGATGAGAGAGGCCTGTAATTTTCATCATAGGTACACTTCAACAATGACAGACAAAATGAGAAAAAAAATCCAGAAAATCACATTGTAGGATTTTTCATGAATTTATTTGCAAATTATGGTGGAAAATAAGTATTTGGTCACCTACAAACAAGCAAGATTTCTGGCTCTCACAGACCTGTAACTTCTTCTTTAAGAGGCTCCTCTGTCCTCCACTCGTTACCTGTATTAATGGCACCTGTTTGAACTTGTTATCAGTATAAAAGACACCTGTCCACAACCTCAAACAGTCACATTCCAAACTCCACTATGGCCAAGACCAAAGAACTGTCAAAGGACACCAGAAACTAAATTGTAGACCTGCACCAGGCTGGGAAGACTGAATCTGCAGCTTGGTTTGAAGAAATCAACCCCCCCCCCCCCACACACACACACAGACTCCTGCTCACTCAAATACCTTATTATAACTTTATCCCCTGACAGTCTCTGTGGACCTGTGTGAACCCGGGGCCCTGGCAGTACTTCCTCCTAGTCTCTGGCACATGGGCAAGACGCCACACCTCTCTGAAGAGAAGTGATTTTGATGGCCAGTTTCAACAACAGTGTCAACAAACACTGCAAGACAACTGTAAAAGTGCTGTAAGCAATTTGGTAACCACTGATCAAGGCTATACACAGACTCTGGCTGCATTTTACACTGAAATGGCGGAAGGCAATATGAAACTCCACTTAATAGAGGGCAAGATGGGGCTATAGGCATGTTTCTGATAGTTTCCCAGTAAATTAAGCCTTGATCAGCAGTGGAGAGAAATAGGAAGATGGAAGGAATAGCTCATGCAACAAGATGCAGCCACTGCTTTAAAAGCTTTATGTTTGAACTTCCAGTTGGTTCAATTTTCCACCTGACAAACACATTATGTCAGTCACCTGGGTAAAACCTGTATCCGGGCTTCAGTTGGCTCAGGTTGTCCCTAGATAACTAGGCAATAATCCATCTTGTGATGTGGTAGGCTATATTTGACACTTCACATAAGCATTCAGCCATCTAGGTATTGAAATACGGACGACTGGATTCACCCGATAACCTGAAAACTATCATGGGTGTTGAGATCTGCCCAAGTTTGACGTCAGTTGCCAACCAACCAGTTAGAAATTTGATTTCATTAGCACCCATAGCAACCTGGCTTACGGTCTTCAAAGGCTACTGCCGACAAGGATGCACGTGAAGATGTAATAAGTGGGGAAAGGAGGAAAACCATTATGATAGTAATTCAAAGAAGAGGAATAGTTTGCCACATGGAAATGTCTATGGGGAGAAGAAAAAAGCTATTTGGAGAGGGGAAAAATGCTGTAGCCTATATATCACAAGCATAATATGAGGGGGGAAACGAGAGCTGCTGAATGAGCATCTGAATGACAGCAATTTTATAGCATTTGGACAAGAAAATAACCATACCCTATTTTCACAAGGGGATAATTATTAATGACTAAAGTGGCCGTAGTAGGTCCGCGAGAGATGGAGTGAGTGGTGGCAGTTGATAGGTGCTTGATAGGGGCTTGTAGAAAGCAAAGCAGAGCATCCACTGTCACAAGCTCTTTTAGCAACTCATTTTCCAGCCTGATCTCATAGACTAGATGTAACATAGTAAATGAAAATTGGCAGGTAGCCTAGTGGTTAGAGCATTGAGCCAGTAACCGAAAGGTTGCTGGATTGAATCCCGAGCTCACAATGTAAAAATCTGTTGTTTTTTCCCCTGAACAAGGCAGTTAACCCACTGTTCCCCGGTAGGCTGTCATTGTAAATAAGAATGTGTTCGTAACTGACTTTCCTAGTTACAGTGCCTTGCGAAAGTATTCGGCCCCCTTGAACTTTGCGACCTTTTGCCACATTTCAGGCTTCAAACATAAAGATATAAAACTGTATTTTTTTGTGAAGAATCAACAACAAGTGGGACACAATCATGAAGTGGAACAACATTTATTGGATATTTCAAACTTTTTTAACAAATCAAAAACTGAAAAATTGGGCGTGCAAAATTATTCAGCCCCTTTACTTTCAGTGCAGCAAACTCTCTCCAGAAGTTCAGTGAGGATCTCTGAATGATCCAATGTTGACCTAAATGACTAATGATGATAAATACAATCCACCTGTGTGTAAACAAGTCTCCGTATAAATGCACCTGCACTGTGATAGTCTCAGAGGTCCGTTAAACGCGCAGAGAGCATCATGAAGAACAAGGAACACACCAGGCAGGTCCGAGATACTGTTGTGAAGAAGTTTAAAGCCGGATTTGGATACAAAAAGATTTCCCAAGCTTTCAAGATAATATTGAAATGGAAGGAGTATCAGACCACTGCAAATCTACCAAGAAACTTTCAGCTCATACAAGGAGAAGACTGATCAGAGATGCAGCCAAGAGGCCCATGATCACTCTGGATGAACTGCAGAGATCTACAGCTGAGGTGGGAGACTCTGTCCATAGGACAACAATCAGTCGTATATTGCACAAATCTGGCCTTTATGGAAGAGTGGCAAGAAGAAAGCCATTTCTTAAAGATATCCATAAAAAGTGTTGTTTAAAGTTTGCCACAAGCCACCTGGGAGACACACCAAACATGTGGAAGAAGGTGCTCTGGTCAGATGAAACCAAAATTGAACTTTTTGGCAACCATGCAAAACGTTATGTTTGGCGTAAAAGCAACACAGCTCATCACCCTGAAAACACCATCCCCACTGTCAAACATGGTGGTGGCAGCATCATGGTTTGGGCCTGCTTTTCTTCAGCAGGGACAGGGAAGATGGTTAAAATTGATGGGAAGATGGATGGAGCCAAATACAGGACCATTCTGGAAGAAAACCTGATGGAGTCTGCAAAAGACCTGAGACTGGGACGGAGATTTGTCTTCCAACAAGACAATGATCCAAAACATAAAGCAAAATCTACAATGGAATGGTTCAAAAATAAACATATCCAGGTGTTAGAATGGCCAAGTCAAAGTCCAGACCTGAATCCAATCGAGAATCTGTGGAAAGAACTGAAAACTGCTGTTCACAAATGCTCTCCATCCAACCTCGAGCTGTTTTGCAAGGAGGAATGGGAAAAATGTCAGTCTCTCGATGTGCAAAACTGATAGAGACATACCCCAAGCGACTTACAGCTGTAATCGCAGCAAAAGGTGGCGCTACAAAGTATTAACTTAAGGGGGCTGAATAATTTAGCACGGCCAATTTTTCAGTTTTTGATTTGTTAAAAAAGTTTGAAATATCCAATAAATGTCGTTACACTTCATGATTGTGTCCCACTTGTTGTTGATTCTTCACAAAAAAATACAGTTTTATATCTTTATGTTTGAAGCCTGAAATGTGGCAAAAGGTCGCAAAGTTCAAGGGGGCCGAATACCTTCGCAAGGCACTGTAAATAAAGGTACTCAAATTAGTATGATATGTTACGTTTGGTATGGTTACATAAAACAGATGGAAAAGGGTGGTTGGCCAGGGTGGGTGGGTGTATAATGCAAATGTCTAGCAAGTAAGGTTTGCGAGTTTGAATCTTATCATGGACAACTTTAGCATTTTAGCAACTTTTCAAGTACTTACAAATTTTTTTGCTACTTTGCATGTACGCTAACCCTTCCCCTAACCCTAAACTTAACCCTTGTAGCTAACCCTTCCCTTAACCTAGGATTGGGCAGTATCCAGATTATCATAGCATCATACCGTTCTTCTCTTATACTGGGATATATGGTTTTACCGGCTTAGTACACAAGGGAGGCGCCCCCCCCCCAAAAAAAAAGCCTATTGGGCATCTATTACCAGAATACTAACAAAATTAGCACAAATAATAGTGAATTTCATGGAGGCTGATCGCTAAATATGCTAACGAGCACAAACGAAAATAAACAAATTGCAAAGACAGGCAATCCAGCTCATAAAGTTATACATATATAGGTAGGAGCTACCAAATGTCATTTTTGGTGAGTTTGGACATGTAAAAGCGAATGTGAACGAGAGACGTGCAAATTAACAACGTTTTGATGCATGCTTGTCTGAAGAAAGAACAGTACTGGCTCTGGAGCAGCATGTGTACACCCTGTGTCTTTGTGGAATCTGGAGTCTCTAGGGCAATGGGCCTCCCTGCTCTGCTCAGAGAAGATAGGGAGGCGAAGAGGGGCCGAGAACGAAGAGGAGAAAAAAAATGTAAGAAAATCAAGATAGTGGCAGCTGTAGAAATAAATCATGAAATGGATTTGACTTCTGAAACTTAGATGAACTAGCAAGTTAAATATAGGGTTTGGGTTAACGCAAAATTCTGCATTTTTCACACAGATTTTTTTTTATGCATATATTGCGGGGTTTTGTAAATGCAGGCGTAAAATGCTTCTTATTGTAATTTCTGTTTGTCATCAGACTAATTTTCTGCTTCAGTTGCCCTTCTCGACTCGGATGAGAATTCACAACAGGCATTCTATCAGCAGACAGCGCTATGACTGAAATGTAGCTACTTTTCTCCGGTACTTTCGCAGTGTAGCCAGACAACTTTTCTTGGATAAATGCAAGATTATCTTTAAGCAAAACATTAGAAAATGTAGCTGGCTACATTCTTTCTATGATAAACATTAGGAATATGATGGCTATGCATCGATTTCGCAAAAAATAACTTGCTTTTTCTTTGTAAGCTCATTTACTTGTGTGCCTACCAGCCGAATAGTGTTCCACTTCGGTTGCCATGTGATGAAAATGAAGCTATTTTCTGCCGAATGTGTTGCACTAATGTATTTTCTGTGAAGAAAAACTATAGTTGCAAGTCCCTGATCACTCTATTGAAGAGGAAAAAAAACACTTGACTTTCATTATTAAACGCGACCTGTCACTACACAGCTTGACTCACCTGCTTCCGCTTTCTCCCCTGGTGCTATTTACAAGCACTCCCCTGGTGCTATTTACAACACTTGACTGGCTCAACTGTTCTGGGGAACTACGTAATCTTCATAATGTAAAATAATGTGACAGGTGAAATGAAGTACGCAATCAGGGTTATCTCCCAAGGTATTGCACAAGTTGACTACAGGTATTTACTTAAGTCTCGACAAATATTAAAATGTATTGAAAAACTTCAAAGGAATAGTTTCAACGCTAACCTTAACCCCTTACCCTAACTCCTAAACTGAACCCTAACCTTAACCCTAACCCCTAACGCTAACCCCTAGCCTAGTCAACATTAGCCAGCTATCTAAAGTTAGCCACCTAGCTAGAATTCGTAACATATCATATGTTTAGCTAATTCTTAACATATTGTACATTTTGCAAATTCGTAACATATAATACGAATTGAAATTAGTAACATTTGTAACATACCATACGAAACGTAAAACATCAAACTAAATGGAGTGTCTTGGATTTACATACAGAATAATATGAAATGATCTTAGACCAGGTTGCGTTTTCAGAATACACCAAAAATCCAATCCAATTCCATTCACTCCATATGCTCCGAACAGGGTTGCCAAGTCCGTAGTATTCCCTCAAATTGGGCTACTTTGAAAACGCTGTCGGGGATGAAAATGTCTTGGTCGTAGATTGCAGGATTTTGAGCTACTACTACATGCACGGTGGCCGCCATGGCATTTCTCTTCAAAAAAATACAAATCTATTCATTGTGACCTGCTGCTGCTGACTATCAGGCAATGAAGCAGGGGTATGTGTGTGTTGAGAGAGCACTGCAGTATGCCGCTTAGTCCACTATTGGCTGAGTCATGTGAGTGAGAGGAGACAGCAGCACACCTGCACATCGTGACAACTTTTTACCAGTTGTAGGTAACTTGTCATTATGCGCAAGTGGAAATTTGAAGTGGAAATTATGGAACTCCCTGGTGTGCTTCTGTTATGGGGAAAAATCCTCAATGAAACTGACATTAAATGTGGAGAATGGTACATTTGCATCTGTTGGCCATCAAGTAGCCTATTAATTTATATGCCATTGTAGGCTACTGCAGGCTACCATTGTGTAGCCTACCTGGAGCAGGCAAACAGATTTAATAAATAGCCTATAACTTCAGTGTATTGTTTTTGTAACCGTGTGTTATTATGCAACTATTAAATGGCCATGTTTAGTTCATTAACTTGGAAGTTATAAAAGCTCTATCGCAATCGCCGATCAGTTGTTAGAACGCATTATATTGACTGTAACAGTCAGTCAGATTAGGCTACAGGTAAAAAAAAATACTGGCTGTTGTTGACATGCAGTTCAGATCATATACATATTATTAGTATTTAATTCAGTGATTGAAATTATGACCCCATCCTCAGTAGCCTATTCCAGCAGGCTATTGGGAAACACAAGCACTCCTTACTTCGAAATCGCCAAGCTATTAATGTTGAATAAATTAGTATGTTAAGTTGAACTAAGCAAGCTGCTAAAATGTTCAATTTATATCTTGCTTATATCATGGCCAGGTTACTGTAAACTATCTGAAATAATATGTAGGCCTGTCAGGGGCAATAGGCTAGCTGCATCTATCTAAGCAAACCATGGCAAAGTTGAATTACAATCATAAACCCAGATTTTAGTCTGTAGCCTATGCCTATTGAAATGACAACAAGTCAATCTTGTAAATGGGCCATTTCTAACTGATGGTAGGCTAAAGGCTGTATCCAGGCACTCTGTGTCGCATCGTGCTAAAGAACAGCCCTTACACGGAACCCAAACGGGCTGCGTACGTACGCCATCGTGCATAAATGAATTTTGTCCCCCTACACCAAACGCGATCACGACACACAGGTTAAAATATCAAAACAAACTCTGAAACAATTACATTAATTTGGGAACTGGTGGAAAAGCATTAAACATTTATGGCAATTTAGCTAGCTAGCTTGCACTTGCTAGCTAATTTGTCCTATTTAGCTAGATTGCTGTTGCTAGCTAATTTGTCCTGGGATATAAACATTGAGTTGTTATTTTACCTAAAATGCACAAGGTCCTCTACTCCGAAAATGAATCCACACATAAAACGGTCAACCGAATCGTTTCTAGTCATCTCTCCTCCTAGGCTTTATATTGCGATTGGCAACTTTCATAAATTAGGTGCATTACCGCCACTGACCTCGTTCATCTTTCAGTCACGCACGTGGGTATAACCAATGAGCAGATGGCACATAGGTACCTGCTTCTATAAACCAATGAGGAGATGGGAGAGGCAGGACTTGCAGCGGGATCTGCCTCACAAATAGAACTGACTTCTATTTTAGCCCTTGGCAACGCAGACACTCGTTGGCACGCGCGAGCAGTGTTGGTGCAATAATTGAATAATATAGATTTCTAAATGTATTTTGCAACGCGAGTGGTGTAGTCAGCCTGTTAGCCGTGGTATATTGGCCATATACCATACAGCCTTGTGCTTAATCATAGCAGTCAAACAAGTTACATCGACATCCATTGATGGAAAATGATTTGGCTAGTTTAATAAGGGCAACTTATCTGTTCTCTTGCAACATATCGAATCCATTAATCACAATTGCAATAATTCATGGTATGGTAAAAGGGTTTATTGTATAAATGTGGCAACTCCTGTCATGCTCTGAAGAAAAATGTGCTAGTTTTCAGGCTTTTTTCTGCGAGTTTTGAGGGGTCATTGGGCTAGAAATGTTATTAAGACCTGGCAACCCTGACTCCGAAACAGAAAGTTAAACATTGATTTTCCCTAAGAGCAAGAACTCCAATCCCTTTTACACGTAGCCTAGTCTACAATTTGGAAACATGACTGACGCTCACCATGAGTCCTCGTGTGAGAGAATTTGATATAGGTGTGGCACTTATGCGACTCACTCACGTATCGATTTTCACAACAAACACCACTACAAAATAACTTCTACTGTAATTTCAATGACCGTGACGGCATCGTCAGGGTGGTCACGCACAACGCACATGAGGACACAACTGTAGCATACGGTAAGGTAAGACTGAGCATATTGCAATAACCACACAAATATTTGGTGAATTGACAACAGGATGAGTTTCATGTTTTAGAATGAGCTAAAACAATAGTCTAGGCTACTTATACCAAACTAGTCATGCCTAGGCTATTCTACTCGCATGCATCCCTATTTGGAGATAGAGGTGCATGCACCGTTATTCCTGAGTTGCTATCAATAAACAGTCAAGTTTCTCCTAGCACCGACACCGATGGGTTGTTGCGTACACCCATGTCACAGCCAAAGAATGTCGATTCAAAAGCACCAGCAATATTGCAGAAGTGAGAGACAATTCTGGGAACAATTATATAGCTCAATGTGTAGCCTATTCCACCGAAACAAAATGTACCACATCTGGCAAGACTGAAACGCTCATCTGCTACGTATCATAGGAATGAATGTCAGGAAGGTTGGCTGGCTACATTCACGGACACAATAAAAGATGCCAGACAAACACGACACAGAGGGAACATATCAGTCTCAGGAGCTGGCAAGGAATGTCACGTGGTATTGATAATGCTATAAACTACATCTGATCAATAGGCTACCATACCTATTCACAACACATCACAGCATCTTGTTGAAGAAAACACTGTTGCTCGAATATCTTTGATCGGAAGAGAGAACATTCGCTTTCCGAACACTACAAAACATGACATTATCTCAAATAAACTCCACTAGGTTACAACATGCGACTGAAGCGACGCCCCAGAACGCCAATGTGTTGACAGGTTGGTTACCTTCCGCAATTAAATCGCCGGTTTCAGGACCTTCTTGCGCGCAGCACTCCGAGCATAAACTTTTCTTAAACCCCGTGTTCGCCTGCTCGTTCTGGAGCCCTCTGTTCCAAGCAAGTCGGGAATGTGTTGAGCAACGATTCAGTGACAACGTCAATTTCTTGGAGTCTCCACCCATGGCACAAAGAGAGACCCAATAGGCGGGTCGTTGAAACGGTCATTGGCTAAATCAACAAATAGAGCGTTATTACAAGGTAATTGAAAAGTATGCGCAATATCGGTAACAATTTTCAATTCGTTCTGGAGTGAGGAATAGCCTAAATATGTCCTCTCCTTTATGTTTCTCCCTGCGCAATTGTGATACATCATAAGGAATAACTATCATCAAGAGACATTCAAGAACAATTTAAAAACAGAATATCTAATATGAAATTCACCAAATGTAATAATTCCTGCTTGTTTTCAATCTAAGCAAAAAAGCCAACATTGAAGTTTCTGCTTTCCTATCACCCATACATCTCCAGAACCTGCCACCATAATTACACCCAAATGAAACATGTGGGCAATATCATTTAGCTCTTCTTATGTAAATCTAATCTAATTAAACTTTCAGTGCCTTCATTAGAGAGTTATGCCCAAATAATCCCTCTTAACTACTATACTCAGCCAGCCTCTCCACTTGAAGATTGTGATGTATGATTGTCACTGAGGCAACAGAGAAGCATTGTGAAAGTAATGAATCAATGTGTGTCTTATACAGAATGTGCCTTAGAAATGTGTGTGAGGGATTCTCGAGTGGCCCAGTGGTCTAAGGCACTGCATCACAGTACTTGAGACGTCACTACAGACCCGGGTTCGTTCACAACCGGCCGTCACTGGGAGTCCCATAGGGCGGCGCCCAATTGGCTCAGCGTTGTCCGGGTTAGGGGAGAGTTTGGCCTAGGGGGCTTCACTTGGCTCCTCGTGCTCTAGCGACTCCTTGAGGTGGGCCGGGCGCCTGCAGGCTGACTTCGGTTGTCAGTTGAACAGTGTTTCTTTCGACACATTGGTGCGGCTGGCTTCCGGGTTAAGCTGGCGGGTGTTAAGCAGCGCGGTTTGGCGGGTCATGTTTTCAGAGGACACATGACTCGACCTTCGCCTCTCCCGATCTTGTTGGGGAGTTGCAGCTACGAGAAAAGATTGTAATTGGATATCAGGAAATTGGGGAGAAAAATAGGGTAAAAATATTAACAAATAAAAATAAGTGTTTGTGTAGTTGTGTGCATGCAAGTGTGTATATGTGCATGTGTGTGCGTAGGTTAAGAGAGCTCAGAGGTCAGACGGGTCAGTTTAGGCCAGGGACACCCAATCTAGCCTGTCTTTCTGCACCCACCTTCATACTCCATATATGTGTTCCTGTCATGTGTTCCACTTCATTGACCAGAGAACATACTGTACACTGAAAAACACTTACGGCCTAACCAACTGGACCACAAACCACCAGCTCACCACACAAGGTAGAATGTGTGAAAGAAAAACTCCAGTGACAAGTCTCTGTTCTCTATGACGGCTCTATCTAATAGGTTGGATTCTGTCCTCTCCTGACCTGACACTTCTTCACATGGTGTACGAGTAACCATTTTGGTTTGTCTATCAGGCATCTGTTATGATATTTGGACATATTTCTGAAAATATGACAACACATGTTTGAGATCTAGTCACAAAATGACCACGAATCAATCATCTTTCATGTGGCTAATATGAAGAAGAATAGTTGAATTAGAAGAATAAAAGGTTTGCAGCTAGTGTGCTGGAAGAGAAATCCACAATCTGTGAGAACATATACTACATGACCAAATGTATGTGGACACCTGCTCCTCGAACATCTCATTGTAAAATCATGGGCATTAACATGGAGTTGGTTCCCTCTTTGCTGTTATAACAGCCTTCAGTATTCTGGGAAGGCTTTCCACTAGATGTTGGAACATTGCTGCAGGGACTTGCTTCCATTCAGCCACAAGATCATTAGGGAGGTCGGCACTGATGTTGGGCGATTAGGCATTGCTCGCAGTCGGCGTTCCGATTCGATGGGGTTGAGTTCAGGGCTCTGTGCAGGCCAGTCAAGTTCTTCCACACCGATCTCGACAAACCATTTCTGTATGGATCTCCCTTTGTGCATGGGGACATTGCCATGCTGAAACAGGAAAGGGCCTTCCCCAAATGGTTGCCACAAAGTTTGAAGCACATAATCATCTAGAATGTCATTGAATGCTGTAGCGTTAAAATGTCCCTTCACTGGAACTAAGGGGACTAGCCCGAACCATGAAAAACTGCCCCAGGCCATTATTCCTCCTCCACCAAACTTTACAGTTGGCACTATGCATTAGGGCAGGTTGCTTTCTCCTGGCATCCTCCAAACCCAGATTCGTCCGTCGGACTGACAGATGGTGAATCTTGATTCATCACTCCAAGGAACGTATTTCCACTGCTCCAAAGTCCAATGGAGGCAAGCTTTAATCCACTGCAGCCGACGCTTGGCATTGCACATGGTGATCTTAGGTTTGTGTGTGGCACTTGACAGTCCCGTTCTGTGAGCTTGTGTGGCCTACCATTTTGTGTCTGAGCCGTTGTTGCTCCTACATGTTTCCCCTTGCATGGTGTCCACATACCTTTGTATATATAGTGTATTTGTGTGGGTTGGCCCATGACAGAGACTTGGATTGAGAAAATAAACTCAACCAATTTCACACTGGGGTGCCCATCTAAGAACTGTGCTCGACCTTGTGACTTCCTTCTCATTTAATTGCCAGTTATCTGCTGAGACATTGATTGTTTTGCTACTTGACATGTTTCTCTGAATAAATGAGAAAGTGATTTAAAGGGTAGATAGATGTCGAAAGGTGAGAGAAAAGCACACTTCATAATGGGTTCAAATAAACACAAACAACAGCACGATGGAGTGTCTCAGAAAACAAATGATGCCATTCATATTGTCTCTGTCCGACTTCATTATTTAGTGAACGTTCAAACCCATTTCCGTTCGTTTTAAGGGGCTTTAATGCCAAATGTGACCGTGTGGGTGAAGTTATGAGGATTTTCTTTGAGCTATCTGTTTAGGAATGTACATTCCTCTTACGTTGGCATCTAATTGTGGTCAAAGTTCAAGGCTTCTCACTGTTTGGGAAGTGATGGAAAGGCCATGTGAGATATGAATGAAGAAGAAAATTACTTTTTCAATTATCACAGAGACACTGAGATTGATCTCTTTCCTTTATTCTAACCCCTGTGAGACACATACACACACACCCACAGAGTGGTTGGAGGGCACGATCAGCAGCAGTGCAGTGCCCCTGCAAGGCTACTACTCTGGTAGTCAAATCAACGTTTATTCATCATATATGAACAGGATACTGTGTGAACTGTGCAATGAAATGCATTACAGTAAATACATCCTGAGTGGTAGTCCAATAGAAAGGCGATAAAGACGATACATTAACATTTTGGCTTGTGTTAGCTGTTAATTAAATACTGTGTTTATGGTAAGACCTAACCATTTTGCCTAAACCTCTGGGGTTGGGGTGAGGACAGGGATTTGTTCTACTTCTAGACCAGACTTCACAACAATACCCAGGGGCGGACTGGCCATCTGGCATTTCGGGCAAATGCCGGATGTGCTGGCACGGTTTTAGCCTCGTCTGCCTGTCTAAATGTATCTTGTTTTTGTGTGTGCAAAATGATCATTATCTGGTTAATAATTGGGGACTCAATGAATGCAATTGGCCAATGTGTTAGAAATGCCAGGGCCAATTTTGGTCCTAGTCCGCCCCTGACAATACCCAACAGTTGTGTGGATCTTGGTGAGCTTCCAGTCCCATTAGATTTACTGCCCTGTTTTTGGAACAGATTGAGCAATATCTTTCTGTCAGCAGCAGGGGCTTTACTTTAAAACCCAGTCGTGAATGAGTCTGTTCCCAAACTCATAATGCACCAGATAGTAGGAGACTAGCTGCCTCATTCAGCTTACACATGGAGGACTCGACACAATCATCTCTCCTGCCTGTACAAGTCATATGACGGCACAAAATGACACAAAAAGCTGAATTTCCCTATGATTATTGAAGGTGCGGCGGATGTTTCTCCAAGTTTCCCCAGATTACCATGGCTGGTTAAGCATGACGAAAGGCCTCCATTTTGTTGCCATGGTGAGGAATATTACTCCCTGCCTGTGAGGAGATAGCAGCTCGCGTCGCATTAAGACCTCTCTCTCTGTTTCTTTATGCTCTCAAAGGTAGCTTCATTTCCGGAGTGGGGCTATTCTGTTCGCTGTGTCTGCGGACAATTACTGTCTTAATTGTGTCCGGATTGGTTGGGCAGATGAGGCCTTTATACATATCTATCACAGACACATTAGCCCCAGCAGGAGCACTCACCATTGTTGGAGATTGGCATTAGTTAATTAAATGTACCTTGGACAGTGCGGTGTCAGTGTGCTTGGTTGAATATGAGAGTGGAAGGACAGTGGATTGCGGGAGTTTGGAGGGGTGTTCAATGAGACTGTTTTCACAGAGAGAGGCTGAAGGAAGAGGCAACTTGGAACAGATTGTCTGAATGTGTGGTTGACGCAGTGCTGTAGTTGTGCCACTATTAGTCCACTGGCCAACTGTTGCTTCTCTTCCTGCTACAAACACAATAACTTATGTTGAAGACCAACGAGTCTCCATTCGGGCTCCAGAGTGGTGCAGCGGTCTAAGGCACTGCATCTCAGTGCTAGAGGCGTCAGTACAGATCCTGGTTCGATCCCCGGGCTGGATCCCAACCGGCCATGATTGGGAGTCCCATAGGGCGGCACACAATCGGCCAAGCGCCGTCCGGGTTAGGGGAGGGTTTGGCTTTGAACTATGGCCGTGATGTCATTGTAAAATAAGAATTTGTTCTTAACTTACTTGCCTAGTTAAATGAAGGTTACATTTGACAGTATTGGGTGTGTTACGACTAATGATTTGTCTAGCTATTCCAACCAGGTGGTGGATGGGGTCAGCTCCTCCATGTGATGTAAAGTGCTTTGGAGACCCAGTGGAAAGCGCTTGGATATAAATGCTGTTAATCCATTATTATCACGCCCCCAGTCTAGACAGCGAGCAAACACCTCTGCTGCAATCACTGACTGAACTGGAGGCACACTCTGAAAGAAACTTCCACTCTGCATTAGAGAATAACAGGCAAAGCATCCATAATCACCATCACGGCATGCCTATGGGCTCCTGCCATCACAGCACTGGCTTGCAGTGCTATAGAGGGGAGCTGGGAGTGGCTGTCATCGCTGTTGCCAGTCTGTGAAAGCAGCATCTTTTTCGAGGCGGCGGCAATTTGCATGATTAATAAAAGTATTTTAATTAGGACTCATTCCTATCAATGCAACTGTTGTTCACAGCGGAAAATAACAACAACAGCCACTATCAGGCTGTCCTCCCACGCCTGCTTCACCAAATGAAAAACTGAAATAAAAAACAGGCTGTGGTTTGGCAGCTGGCAGATAGGAGCCATTATCATTGTAATTAACATCCAGCCACAGTGTAGCGCAGTGGAGGGAGACTCACACTCACTGTTGTTTTCTGCCCAAAAAACCAATGGGAGGAGCAGGAGGCAAGAGCACATATTACCGCCGTTATCCACATCTGAAAACACTGCATTAACACTGTTCCCGGTTCCCATACCCATGGGCTATTTTGTATGTATTGATATTACTGTGCACTGCAACAGCTGTGTTGAATACACATTCATTGTTTTATAGTCAATTGTTCAAAATACATGTTTCTGTTTGAGTTTTTTCTTTGGTTTGCTACTCCTGAATATAAAATAGCAGGGTGTACTGTTCTGACCATGCTTGTTCCACAGGAATGAGTGGACTGAAGAGTTAAATTGCACATCTGGAAACACCACCAGAAAATATTCAAGATATGTGTGTCTCAATGACACAGCAGTTCTCTATTTGTGAAGCTAAAAAACTTAGTGCAATGTTGCTACTGTAATTACAGCGTTACTACACAGGTATAGGGCAAGTTAGTGTAAAGTGTTACCGTCTTTGTTTTTAACGAGGACTCCTTCCTAACACACTAGAATGCTTTCTAGTACCTCTTTATGCCTATAGTTACAGTTGAAGTCGGAAGCTTACACCTTAGCCAAATATATTTAAACTAAGTTTTTCACAATTTCTGACTTTTAATCCTAGTAAAAATTCCCTGTTTTAGGTCAGTTAGGATCACCACTTTATTGTAAGAATGTGAAGTGTCAGAATAATAGTAGAGAAAATGATATAATTCAGCTTTTATTTCTTTTATCACATTCCCAGTGGGTCAGTTTGCATACACTCAATTAGTATTTGGTATTATTGCTCTTAAATTGTTTAACTTGGGTCAAACATTTCGGGTTAGCCTTCCACAAGCTTCCCACAATAAGTTGGGTGAATTTTGGCCCATTCCTCCTGACAGAGCTGGTGTAACCGAGTCAGGTTTGTAGGCCTCCTCGCTTGCACGCGCTTTTTCAGTTCTGCCCACAAATTTTCTATAGGATTGAGGTCAGGGCTTTGTGATGGTCACTCCAATACCTTGACTTTGTTGTCCTTAAGCCATTTTGCCATAACTTTGGAAGTATGCTTGGGGTTATTGTCCATTTGGAAGACCCATTTGCGACCAAGCTTTAACTTCCTGACTGATGTCTCATGATGTTGCTTCAATATATCCACATACTTTTCCTGCATCATGATGCCATCTATTTTGTGAAGTGCACCAGTCCCTCCTGCAGCAAAGCACCCCTACAACATGATGCTGCCACCCCTGTGCTTCGCTGTTGGGGTGGTGTTCTTCGGCTTGCAAGCCTCCCCCTTTTTCCTCCAATCATAACAATGGTCATTATGGCCAAACAGTTCTATTATTGTTTCATCAGACCAGAGGACATTTCTCCAAAAAGTACGATCTTTGTCCCCATGTGCAGTTGCAAACTGTTGTCTGGCTTTTTTATGGCGGTTTTGGAGCAGTGGCTTCTTCCTTGCTGAGCGGCCTTTCAGGTTATGTCGATATAGGACACGTTTTACTGTGGATATAGATACTTTTGTACCTGTTTCCTCCAGCATCTTCACAAGGTCCTTTGCTGTTGTTCTGGGATTGATTTGCACTTTTCGCCCATTGTACATTCATCTCTCGGAGACAGAACGCGTCTCCTTCCTGAGTGGTATGATGGCTGCGTGGTCCCATGGTGTTTATACTTGCGTACTATTGTTTGTACAGATGAACATGGTACCTTCAGGCGTTTGGAAATTTCTCCCAAGGATGAACCAGACTTGTGGAGGTCTACAATTGTTTTTCTGAGGTCTTGGCAGATTTCTTTTGATTTCCCCATGATGTCAAGCAAAGAGGCACTGAGTTTGAAGGTAGGCCTTGAAATACATCCACAGGTACACCTCCAATTGACTCAAATGATGTAAATGATTCTATCAGGAGCTTCTAAAGCCATGACATCATTTTCTGGAATTTTCCAAGCTGTTTAAAAGCACAGTCAACTTAGTGTATGTAAACATCTGACCCACTGGAATTGTGATACAGTGAATTGTAAGTGAAATAATCTCTCTGTTAACAATAGTTGGAAAAATTACTTGTGTCATGCGCGAAGTAGATGTCCTAACCGACTTGCCAAAACTATAGTTTGTTAACAAGAAATTTGTGGAGTGGTTGAAAAACCAGTTTTAATGACTATGTAAACTTCTGACTTCCACTATATATAATTACAAAAAATAAAAATGGAGGATTGGAAATTATGCAGACAATTACATTTACAGAAGCTACAATCTATCTCCAATATTAAAGCTGATCAAATTTGTATTGAAAAAAAAATACTCTAACTAAGATATGACCCAGATATTGTATGTTTGATCTTGAGTAACAGGAATACTGAACAAATACAGTACAGTATATGAGGTTGCTCTAAGAGAGTACATACCACCCCCACTGTTGTCAGAGTATCTGTGGCTTACCTCCAATCAATTTTACTAAAGGATCATTCTCTATGATCTCATTATCAAGCTGCACTCAAGGCCATTTTAAGAAACCACAGTTCACATCTCCTGAGTGGATCTTAAAACTGAAGGATTTCGGCCGCACTAAACTTTTAAATGTCCAATCAAGATTAATCAGAGTCTTGACTGGAGTAACCATGTGCTCCTGATGGATCTTCAAAATACTAGGGGCCCACTAAAGCGTCTGGATTCAGGTCCTCTTGCCCCTTTAATGAGGAGCACTGTAAAAAAGAAGAACATAAGCAGAGTGATTATGTTTAAAGGGTTTAGGCAGTGTAACTACAGTACTGAGTCGGTGCTGAGGGTAGAAAAAGTATCCTTCCCCTTTAAGGCTTTTCCACCTGTGCTGCAGTGCATAGGAAGCCAAATGAAACATGACTAGTATCTGCATCCTATTTAAAGATGGAATAAGAGAAGTGGGGCCGAAACCCTTGAGTGCTTATTGTGGAGGAAAAGCAGCCAGGTCTGCAAGCCTTATACAGCAGCTTGTGAATTTCGTGAATGTATGCTTGCGTGCACCTCTGCAGACCTGTGCGTGTGTATGTGGTGTTGCATGTGTGCATAGGTATGTATGTGTGTGTAGTTTTGTATGTGCAGGCGTGCGTGCGTGTGTGTGTGAGCCCGTTTCAGTGACTGAGGGAATTTATGCGTGAAAGCACCTGAGCGTGACCTTTTAGTCACAGCAGGACGTCTACCTGACAGACGTTGACAGGATCCTTCTTCCTGGCTCCCACTCTATGGTCACAGGTGTATATCATTCAGTGAGAAGGTGAGGAGAGGAGGAGCAGGAAGCCTGGAGGGATGCAGCCTTGTCTGTCAGTTTGTGTCTGAGGCAAAATAATAACAGCGTGTGTGTGCATGCATGTGTGTGGGCGAATGTGCGCGTGTGGAATTCAGTAAGTCAGAATGTGCAAAGTGAATAAGAGATTTTGTTTTGTCCACTTCCTCTCCTCCCATCCTCCCCGCATGTTATTTTTTTCTATCTACTAAGCAAATAAGTAAATAATCAAACAGGATCAATTACGTTGCCATTATCACTTAGCACATCAGCAGCTGTAATCTTCTGCCTCTACTTCACAAGTGAGACACACACCGAATACTACAACAGAGCAGCATAGCAGCACATCGCCTGCCCTGCAGGTAGTGACATATGAGTAATCCTGTTGAGGCACTGCTGAATACATTAGTCATTCTGAATACATGGTTGTTGTTGTTGTTACAGAGCCTCAACACATATGACAGCTAGTAACAGCTACAATACAGTGTGTGTGTGTGTGTGTGTGTGTGTGTGTGTGTGTGTGTGTGTGTGTGTGTGTGTGTGTGTATGTATGTGCGAGTGTGTGTGTATGCGTGAGTGTGTGGGTGTGTGTGTACTCGCGAGTGTGTGTGTGAATGTGAGGGAGGGAGGGACTCAACAAAAGGCCAATGAGAGTGAAAGCAGCGTGAGGATGATAAGCCCTGAGGCATTTCAAGCTCACCAGCATTATCTTACATGTATGGTGGTATCAGGGAGATTAGGCTTCAACCGTGTTGTAGGACTGTGGTGCTATGCACGCACGCACGCATGCACACACACACACACACACACACACACACACACACACACACGTGCAATAGCATAATTTGCATGCACGCACGCACGCACACACACACACACGTACACACACACAAAAACACACACACACACACACATACAGATCACATGTACACACTTATTTTTTGAGAATGAGATCTCTCTTGTAAGTGTGTAAACACATGCTGTTTATATACACACGCAAACAGGCACACATGCAGGTACACACGCACAAACAAACACACAAATATAAACACATGCTTGAACAAACAAACACACATACATACGGGCACGCTAGCATGGGTCTCAGGAGATTATACAGGAGTACATTCCTCTGGCTGATAAATTTAGCAACGATGCACATCTCTCCCAATACCCTCCGGGTTAGACAATCACAAGCCAACCAAGGAAGGGAGAAGAATGAACTAGGTTTGATATTCTATAGCCTACAACCAGAACCAGGCTCAAATTAGGTTTCTCATCATACACATGTGCTATCAGTAACGCGTCACAATAACATTTTTTAAATCAACCATCGGCCATGGAGAAGGTCAGAGGTCAAATGGTTGATGATAGGACAATGAACTGGAAGGTCACGATCGCTACAGAGACGAAGCAGTGCTCATTAGCTGGGAGTTAAAGCTCCATAGCATACATTATCAACCAGTTGAGTCACAGACAAGATGTACAGTATTTTCTGTGACTCAACTGGGTCTCTGTTTATATATATATATATATATATAATACATACTGTATATATACTGTATATATACTCATAGTATTGATACATACTCCCTTAGAATAAAGGTCATATACAGCATCAGACTGTAGCCTATATTATAATATTCCTGTCCTAGTGTAGACTTCTTTAACTTCACCTCTTCCATCTCCACACAGGCTCTGAAAGGAATGTAGCTGTCAGATCCTTCTCAGAATGAAGGGAGAGTTGACACAGTGGAACATGCACTGTTCACTGTAAAGTGTCAGACCTCTATGATGGGTTACAGTTGTGTCTCATGGCAGAGAGCCAATACCTGATTGATGTCGGATTCAGAGAGTGCTCAACACTGCGGTGCCTTCCACTTTAAAACCACATGCGTTTACGTACGCTAATTCAATGCAAGTAAATAATATAAACTGTTATGTGATATTATATTAGAAATCATTGGAAAAGAACAGGGAGTTCTTGCCATTCAAAAGCAAGTGCTTGTTCGATTTCACTCCAACCTTGCTTATCTGCACAGTCTCAGCTGGTTGTTAGATGTCTTGTACGGTGTCTTCTTTATTACGGGCAATAGGGTTCAGTACACATCCTTGCATTTTGGATCGGAATGTAAGCTGGCCCTCTATGATGTCTTGTAGATCAACGCATTGCGCTCTTATTTTGTCTATGAAGCCCTCTTCCAAAAACTTCCGTCATACCTCATTGTTAACCTTAAGACGTGTAAGTTACCAGACCCGGACTCAGGAATGGCTAAGCTGGAGATCCCTTTGATCTGCAACTGCTTTTTTTTTGTGCCTATCACCGTGGAATGATCTCTAAAACTCCTTCAAGTTGGTGGAGTTGGTGCCTATTGGGCAATTCAGGGGGATGTTGCAGAGCCGTATACTGAAGAATATGTTTGTTTCATAGGATTGTGTTTTGCTTTTCATGTTTTGTGAAAGAGGCCATGGTCTCAGCATGACTCCTTGCTTTAAAAAAAAGGGAGAATATAAAATATGTCTTATATGGTGCCAAGCGTAGAAATCAACCCAAACACGACTTGTCAGTTCAAGGTTAGGAGGACCTTCTATGAGACATGGTGCAGGCATTAAATAGGATAAACTCATCTCAAACAGAATCCTCAGAAGAATCATTGTTTTTACTACAAGGGAGTTTGGGACAGGTAATGAGTGCCTTTGGGCGGATAAGGAATAAAATATCTGTTTTGACTCTTTTCCCTGACATTCCTGTCAATCTCCACAACAAATTATCTGTTGTTTCTAATGATGTGTGTGTTTGTGTGTGCGTGTGATAATGGGACACTGCTGTCTTCATTAAAGACTACATATTAACTTGCGGCAGGACTCACAGATGATAGCAGAGGTGTGGACTCGAGTCACATGACTTGGACTCGAGTCACCATAGTCCCTATTGTTTTGAGTTGAGCGTACGGTAGAGCGTGAAACAAAACACAGTATACTGTCTCCAATTGATTTTGTGGAATAAATCATGGTCGGGTTTGGGCCTTTTTGAGACGAAGTTGTCGTTTTTTTTTTTTTAACCAGTTAAGTTGACAGAACACATTCATGAGATGCATAATGCTTCCTCTAGGGTTCTGACTGACAAGTAACAGGAACATGATGGGCGATGATATCACCCTGTCAGACTCACCCATCGACACAGGATACACGGTGGATCCATTACCCATGGTCCTTCATTGATTAGGCTCAAGGAAACCAGGACCAGGATGTTGTGGGTCTTAGGACCAGGATGTTGTGGAAACTTATCTGGCTAAACAGGAAGTGGATTTGAATCAGGATTTAACGACTCTCGGGTTGAAAGGCATGGTAATCGTGGAGGGGCTTTTCGACATCCTAGGAGGGATATTATACGTAGGTTTTTGTGTTGTCTATTGAATTGGAGTAAATTATCACCCCTACGCCTGTTCAAAATCTTTCTGTGTAGTCTCCTGGTGCTTGTTGTGATATCAAATCAAATTGTATTTGTCACAGGTGTAGACATTACAGTGAAATGCTTACTTACAAGCCCTTAACCAACAATGCAGTTTTAAGAAAAATACAACAAAAAAATAAGAAATTAAGTAACAAATAACAGCAGTAAAATAACAATAGCGAGGCTCTATACAGGGGGTACTGGTACAGAGTCAATGTGTGGGGGCACCAGTTAGTCAAGGTAATTGAGGTAATATATACATGTGCATAGAGTTATTAAAGTGACTAGTCTAGGTAGCCCTTTGATTAGATGTTCAGTAGTCTTGTGGCTTAGGGGTAGAAAATGTTAAGAAGCCACTTGGACCTAGACTTGGAGCCGCTTGCCGTATGGTAGCAGAGAGAACAGTCTATGACTAGGGTGGCTGGATTCTTTGACAATTTTTAGAGCCTTCCTATGACACAGCCTGGTATAGAGGTCCTGGATGGCAGGAAGCTTGGCCCCAGTCATATACTGGGCCGTACGCACTACCCTCTGTAGTGCCTTGCGGTCGGAGGCCGAGCAGTTACCAGTGATGCAACCAGTCAGGATGCTCTCGATGGTGCAGCTGTAGAACCTTTTGAGGATCTGAGGACCCATGCCAAATCTTTTCAGTCTCCATACCTTTTATGATGCTATTATTGATTATGCGCTCCTCCTCTCCTGTATGATTCACACAGCTGTGCAGTAAGAGGCATGTGCACACACATACACGCACACACCAATTTTTGGCACCTGTTGTTTGTGGCTGGAGAACCCACAACCTGTTCAGCAGCTGTTCTGATGGACTGATGATGTGGCTGCTCCCCAACACCGCTGCCATTTGAACTGTCCAACCCTGGCTCTAACCCTTTCCCCTTCACCACCCAATCCCCATCTGGGCCCCCATCCACCCCCAGGCACTCTGTCCCTTCCCTGGACATGAGGCCGGAAGAACCAGCAGCTGCCTGGGGTCCGGCCATGGAGGACTGCCCATTGTCGAGTTCAGAGAGGCTACACTGAGAACAGGCTTTGTGTTCCCAGGCAGATGGATAGCTGGCTATCTGTTGACTATGAGCCATCCACTGTCCACCAACCACCAGCAACCCCCTGACCCCCCACCACTACCCTACACAACAGGGCCTGTTTAACCTCAGTACAGCGGCTGCTTTTTGTCTGGCTCACCACAATGTCCCCTTGCACACACTGCTCACTCACAGCACCAGATCCAGTCTTTTAGAATGCAACTTATATACACACACAGACACACACACACAGACAGAACACACACACAGACACACAAACACACGCAGACACACACAGGCTGAAAACATTTCAGTCACAATGGGACTGAAGCAGAAAATGATACACATGGGAGTAAAGGCTTTGTGGCCACAATATGGACCATATGGACACGATACTGCTGCCTCATGCCATGATGCACTCTGTGTTCTTGTTGTTGTAGTGAACACAGGCCTCAAGATGAAATGCAAAACAAATTATTTTAACATTTCGATTGAAGATGATTGTTTTGATACCTCCTTAAAACACATGCTGACAATTTTATTCATCACCATGGTTACACATGAAGACTTAAGCTTTTTTTTTGTGTGTTTCTTAAATGATACACTATAAGGATTTTTTTTGTGTGCTGCAGTACAGTACAGTAGGAGCTGTTGGAGAGGGCGTGTGCATGAAAACATTGCATTAGGGTTGAAAAGATGTGCCGCATCCACCCAAACACATTTCACGGAGTGTAATGTCAGAGTGCTCCCAGCGAAGCCCACTGCGTCCATCAGAGAGAGTCATGATTATCACAGGAAATGTGTCATGGCGTGCAGTCAGTGCTCTCTGTTAAAAGCCATCAGAAACAGAGCGGCTGAGTGGGTGTGCTTGGAACCACAGCCTCTATTCCGAAACACACATAAGCACATGCACGCACACGTACTCGCACATAATTCTCGAACATACATCAATGCTCACACATACAACACCTGTAGACACACTCACATATTCATGCTTTCAAACATAAGCCATCAACTGTCACATTCCAGCCAGTTCGCTCAAGATTCACTTCGAAATTGGACGTCCATGCATGTCCCGAGGACGTCAGGAGATGCTTTCAAAACCTGCCTCTAGGGGCAAGATTGAGGTTTATTACCATCAAGTAGGCTTGGGTTTTGCTGTGTTGTTATGGAAGGGGATGGCAGATGGACGTAAGCCGCAAGCTCCGGCTCCGAGTGTCACGTGTTCAATCCCAGTGGTAGACACTCGTTCTTTTTATACATTTTTACCCTATTCCGAACCTTATTAACCCTTAACTTAACCATTCAGAATGAATGAAGGGGGAGCCATAGCAGGAGGAGCAACCCAGTAAAGAATGTTTCACTAGAGCAACTTAGAAATTTGACGTTCGGAGAAACGTGGACAAAATGTCAGAATCTGAAGTCAAATTGGTCAAACCATGAGATCTTGTTGCACACTCATGCACATGCACACAGATAAACATTCAAAGCACCAACATAACCTCAAATGCAACTCAAATACACACACACACACAGCAAAACAAAATTGGTTCGATTAAAGTTCCTAGAACATTTGTTAGGTTTCGGCAAATGTGCTCATAACACAAAAACTGTTCAGTTGTGCTGATGATTGTAGGAAACATTCGCCTGATGTTGAAACGTTCCCAGAACACATTTAGTCTGTTCTTTAAATGTTCCCAGAATGTTTTATTATGTTATGGAAAAAGTCTGGTGGGAACGTTGTGGGGACTCCGCCATCTTTTGACCAATCCCTTAGTTAGAGAAAAGCTAAGCTAAGTTAAGACATGTACCATGGGCCTAAATTAGCTAAGTTAAGACATGTACCATGGGCCTACATTCCACGTGTTGTGTTATTTGGTTCTATTATTCATGAGAAGAAGATTTTTTTATTATGTTGTTGTGCACATTTTAGCATATTAGCTTATGTGCTAATATGTATCTACTGGTATAGTGTGGCCACCTTTTAATGCATCATAGTTATTTTCTCAAACTCTTTAGGGATTCTTGTGATGAGTCCAAAGACCAAATTTGGAGTGAATCTGACTTTTAGTCCATGAGAAGATTTTAAAATGATTTTAAGCATTAGTGATACAAAAAAGTTCATTGTTAATAGTTTCCTTATTTTTTAAGATACTAATGCCAAACTTAACATAGTTATTCATGGCGTTGTTCAAGTTGATGGGCCATTGTGAAGTGGATTTACAAAGGATTTTAATGGACAAGTAAAATCAGATTTCCTGATTTATCAACAACTCAGCGATCTCAACCAATCCCCTAGCTTTTCTCAAACTAAGTTAAGAGCTGTACCATGGGCCTACATACCGAATTGTTATTTGGACTCATGGTTCATGAGAATATGTTTTCCAAAGGTTTTCCAACATTTTCAAGATGGAGGAAAGTCTGTCCAGACGCACCTTATAGGTCCAATGAGGCAAGTTTGTTTAGCATGAGGTAAGACAACTGTCCTCACCTGTGTCTCTTTTACATACATAGTTTCAGATCTCTAGATCAAACTGGGCGGTGTATATGAGGGTTTAAGTGAGACTGCTTAGAGCAGCGCCACCTATAGGCTGATTGGGCAATTATTTTTCACCAAGTTACCAAGTTACCAACTTTGCTGAGAAACCCTAATGATTTGGAATCACATGACAACTATTGTACAAACATAGTTGTACTGTATTTTGTTGATCGTCACAAGCGGGGATTGAACTTGGGAGCTTTGGAATGTTATTCCCTGAACATGAGCCACTACACCACTGGGATGAGACTAACACAAATATCATCTGACTTCCAGGTTGTGGTCTTTGTCCTTGCAAAAGAGATGATAAATAAATCTGGAAAATTAAGTGTCCTCTATTATTTCTTACTCTGCTAATCTTCATTATATACTGTAAAGTATATACTGTAAAGTATATACTGTAAACGTTTTGACTTCTATTTTCCCTACAATATTGATTTCAGAAATAATGTTAAATTATTGCCTGGCAGAATGCTGTGAGGTGTACATACAGTAGATGTGCATATGTACTAAGACATATAGCCATAGTTTGGATAATAATTTAAGGATTTCAGTGAAAAGGGAAATCCACTAGAAACATTGGGATCATTCACCTCAGTCGATCTACAAACACATAGCCTATTAGCTATACGATTGTAATGTTATACCCCTAAAAGGGGAACAAATTTGAAATGATAACACTGACACACTGACATCAGCAACTGTTCATTCATTTGGAATGATGAATTACATAAATCATCAACTCTTTACATAGATATCTCTTTTCTGAAATTACACAGCGCTCAAATTTATATTCCTAGGCACTATTAATCAATCTCTGCACAAACAGACATCAATGGAGCACAGATTATCGCATTATCACATTCACATAAATTACTAGAATATTACTTACGATTCTGTATTAATATAAGTGATGTAGTGGTAATAATACCACAGTTGAGGTCAGAAGTTTACATACACCTTAGCCAAATACATTTAAACTCAGTTTTTCACATTTAATCCTTGTAAAAAAAAAATCCCCCCTGTTTTAGGTCAGTTAGGATCACCACTTTATTTTAAGAATGTGATTTGTCAGAATAATAGTTGAGAGAATTATTAATTTCAGATTTTATTTCTTTCATCACATTCCCAGTGGGTCAGAAGTTTACATACACTCAATTAATATTTGGTAGCATTGCCTCTAAATGTTTTTACCTGGGTCAAACATTTCGGGTAGGGTTCTGCAAGCTTCCCACAATAAGTTGGGTGAATTTAGGCCCATTCCTCCTGACAGAGCTTGTGTAACCGAGTCAGGTTTGTAGGCCTCCTTGCTCACACACGCTTTTTTCAGTTCTGCCCACAAATTTTCTATAGGATTGAGGTCAGGGCTTTGTGATGGCCACTCCAATACCTTGACTTTGTTGTCCTTAAGCTATTTTGCCACAAATTTGGAAGTATGCTTGGGGTCATTGACCATTTGGAAGTCCCATTTGCGACCAAGCTTTAACTTCCTGACTGATGTCTTGAGATGTTGCTTCAATATATCCACATAATTTTCCTGCATCATGATGCCATCTATTTTGTGAAGTGAACGAGTCCCTCCTGCAGCAAAGCACTCCCACAACATGATGCTGCCACCCCCATGCTTCATGGTTGGGATGGTGTTCTTTGACTTGCAAGCCCCCCCCCTTTGTCCTCCAAACATAACGATGGTCATTGTGGCCAGACAGTTCTATTTTTGTTTCATCAGACCAGAGGACATTTCTCCAAAAAGTACGATCATTGTCCCCATGTGCAGTTGCAAACCATAGTCTTGCTTTTTTATGGCGGTTTTGGTGCAGTGGCTTCTTCCTTGCTGAGCTGCCTTTCAGGTTATGTCGATAAAAGACTTGTTTTACTGTGGATATAGATACTTTTGGACCTGTTTCCTCCAGCATCTTCACAATGTCCTTTGCTGGTGTTCTGGGATTGATTTGCGCTTTTCACACCAAAGTACGTTCATCTCTAGGAGACAGAACGAGTCTCCTTCCTGAGCAGTATGACGGCTGTGTGGGTCCTTGGTGTTTATACTTGCGTACTATTGTTTGTACAGATGAACGTGGTACCTTCAGGCATTTGAACATTGCTCCCAAGGATGAACCAGACTTGTGGAGGTCTACAATTGTTTTTCTGAGGTCTTGGCTGATTTCTTTTGATTTTCCCATGATGTCAAGCAAAGTGGCACTGAGTTTGAAAGTAGGCATTGAAATACATCCACAGGTACACCTCCAACTGACTCAAATGATGTCAATTAGCCTACCAGGAGCTTCGAAAGCCATGACATCATTTTCTGGAATTTTCCAAGCTGTTTAAAGGCACAGTCAACTTAGTGTATGTAAACTTCTGACCCACTGGAATTGTGATTCAGTGCATTTAAGTGAAATAACCTGTAAACAATCGTTGGAAAATTACTTGTGTCATGCTCAAAGTAGATGTCCTAACCGACTCGCCAAAGCTACAGTTTGTTAACAAGACATTTGTGGAGTGGTTGAAAAACAAGTTTTAATGACTCCAACCTAGGTGTATGTAAACTTCTGACTTCAACTGTATAAACAGGGAGTAGGCAAAGGACAGGTCAAGGGCAGGCAGGGGTCGGTAGTCCAAGGAGGAATCCGTAAAGTACAGAGCGGCAAGCAGGCTCAGGGTCGGGGGCAGGCAGAGGTCAGTAATCCAGGGCAATGGCAAAAGGTACAGAACGGCAGTCAGGGTCAGGGCAGGCAGAATGATCAAAACCGGGAAAACTAGAAAACATGGTCTCAATGAAACAGGAGTACAAAAAAACACGCTGGTAGGCTTGATGAGACAAACCTGCAACAGAGAAACAGAGAACACAGGTATAAGTGCACAGGGGATAGTGGGGGAAAATGGGCAACACCTGGAGGGGGGGGTGGAGACAAGCACAAATACAGGTGAAACAGATCAGGGTGTGACAGATTGTCGAACACTTTTCTGGTTACTACTTGATTCCATATGTGTTACTTCATTGTTTTGATGTCTTCACTGTTATTCTACAACATAGAACATAGTAAAATATAAAGAAAAACCCTGGAATGAGGAGGTGTTCAAACTTTTGACTGGTACTGTATGTTTGGGCAATACCTTAATAAAATATCAGGATCTATAATGATGTAAGAAGATTGAAATGCCATTTCTTTAAAGGTTTGGTAACTTCATATAATAATGTAACATTACACATCAATATTGCAGCAAAGTTTTCAGAACTACTTCCATTATCTTTGAAGTATGTTTTTAGAACAATTCTGGATCATCATGTCATAACCTTACAGAATAGCTTCATAAGGAATGTTTGTTGTTTGTTGTTATATGTGTTAGTATTAATATCTCAATCAACATTAACTGAATATTCAGGAATGTTTTTTTTCTTCTTCACAACTTCTATGGACGGGTGGGTTGATTAGCAACACAACCTGTGGCATGGGGCACAAAAGAGATAGGGTCGGTGTGATGTCGTGTGTGTAGGTGGCAGGGAAGTCAGGCGCAGAAGAATCGAACTTGGTATAATTGGAGTCGTTTAATAGACTTGACAAAACTCCATAATCAAAATACAAGATAAAATAACAGTGGGTACAAGAACCCGTCACGCACCAATACATAAACACACGAATATACAAACAAACAATCTCTGACAAGGACATGAGGGGAAACAGAGGGTTAAATACACAACTTGTAATGAATGGGATTGGAACCAGGTGTGTAGAAAGACAAAACCAATGGAAAATTAAAAGTGGATCAATGATGGCTTAGAAGACCAGTGGCGTCGACCGCCAAGCACCGCCGAACAAGGAGAGGCATCCCTCCCAGTCCACGAGGTACTGACGTCTCAAATTCAGGATCGATGTCCAGAGGGGGCGGAGGAACCTCCTGCACCTCAGCTTCCTGGAGCGGGCCAGCCACCACCGGCCTGAGGAGAGACACATGGAATGAGGGGTTAATGCGGTAATCGGGGGGAAGCTGTAACCTATAACATACCTTGTTCACTCTCCTCAGTACTTTAAACGGCACCACAAACCGTGGACCCAGCTTCCGGCAGGGCAGGCGGAGGGGCAGGTTTCGGGTCGAGAGCCAGACCCTGTCCCCCGGGGCGAAAAACGGGGCCTCACTGCAGTGACGGTTGGCGCAGTACGGTGCGCTGAAGGTGGACGTGGGCGGCGTCCCATGTTTCCTCCGCTCGCCGGAACCAGTCATCCACTGCAGGATGCTCGGTCTGACTCTGATGCCAAGAAGCCAGAACCGGCTGATAACCCAATACACACTGAAAGGGAGAAAGGTTAGTGGAGGAGTGGCGGAGCGAGTTCTTGGCCATCTCTGCCCAGGGCACGAACACCGCCCACTCCCCCGGCCGGTCCTGGCAATAAGACCTCAGAAACCTACCCACATCCTGGTTAACTCTCTCCACCTGCCCGTTACTCTCGGGGTGAAAACCTGAGGTAAGGCTGATCGAGACCCCCAGACGTTCCGTGAACGCCTTCCAGACCCTTGACGTGAACTGGGGACCCCGATCAGACACTATATCCTCAGGCACCCCGTAGTGCCGGAAGATATATGTAACAGGGCCTCCGCAGTTTGTAGGGCCGTAGGGATACCGGGCAAAGGGAGGAGACGACAGGACTTAGAAAAACGATCCACAACGACCAGGATTGTGGTGTTTCCCTGTGAAGGTGGAAGATTGGTTAGGAAATCCACCAACAGGTGCGACCACGGTCGTTGTGGAAGGGGTAAGGGTTGTAACTTCCCTCTGGGCAGGTGTTTAGCAGCCTTGCACTGGGCGCACACCAAGAAGGAGTGCGCCCGCTCAATGTCCTTGTCCAGCTCCCACACTACTGGCGCCACCAAACAAGAGGCGGGGAGTATGGGAGTGGGATCCATGGGCCGCTCCTCTGTGTCATACAGCCGGGACAGTGCGTCTGCCTTAACGTTCTGGGAACCTGGTCTGTAAGAGAGGGTAAACACAAAATGGGTGAAAAACATGGCCCACCTTGCCTGGCGAGGATTCAGTCTCCTCGCCGCCTGGATGTACTCCAGATTGCGGTGGTCAGTCCAGATAAGAAAGGGGTGTTTAGCCCCCTCAAGTCAATGTCTCCATGCCTTCAAGGCTTTGACGACAGCCAACAGCTCCCGGTCCCCCACATCATAGTTTTGCTCTGCCGGGCTGAGCTTCTTAGAGAAGAAGGCACAGAGGCGAAGCTTCGGTGGCGTACCCGAGCGCTGAGAGAGCACAGCTCCTATCCCAGCCTCGGATGCGTCCACCTCCACTATGAACGCCGAAGAGGGATCCGGATGGGCCAACACAGGAGCCGAGGTAAACAGAGCCCTCAGGTGCCTAAAAGCCCTGTCCGCCTCAGCTGACCACTGCAAGCGCACCGGGCCCCCCTTCAGAAGTAAGGTAATGGGAGCAGATACCTGACCAAATCCCCGGATAAACCTCCGGTAGTAGTTGGCAAACCCTAAGAATCGCTGCACCTCCTTCACCGTGGTGGGAGTCGGCCAATTACGCATGGCTGCAATGCGGTCACTCTCCATCTCCACCCCTGACGTGGAAATGCGATATCCTAGGAAGGAGACGGACTGTTGGAAGAACAGGCATTTCTCAGCCTTGACGTACAGGTCATGCTCCAACAGGCAACCAACTACTCTGCGCACCAGGGACACATGCTCGGCGCGTGTAGAGAAGTATATCAGAATGTCATCAATATACACCACGACACCCTGCCCGTGCAGATCCCTGAAAATCTTGTCTACAAAGGATTGGAAGACTGATGACGAGATACTCATAATGCCCTGAGGTGGTACTAAATGCCGTCTTCCATTCGTCTCCCTCCCGGATACGCACCAGGTTGTACGCACTCCTGAGATCCAGTTTAGTGAAGAAGCGCCCCCCGTGCATTGACTCAATTGCTGTGGCGATAAGAGGTAACTGTACCTCACCGTGATTGAGACCTCTATAGTCAATGCACGGGCGCAGGCCTCCATCCTTCTTCTTCTCAAAAAAGAAACTCGAGGCGACGGGTGAAGTGGAGGACCGAATGTACCCCTGACGCCACCATCTTCACTTGTGACAGGGGATACATGTGACTCCTGGGAAGTGCAGCGTATACCAGGTTATTTATCACACAATCCCCCCGTCGATGGGGTGGTAATTGAGTCGCCTTCTTTTTACAGAAGGCGAGAGCCAAATTGGCATATTCTGGGGGAATGCGCAAGGTGGAGACCTGAGTCTGGAGTCTCCACCGTAGTAGCACCAACGGAAACCCCTAAACACCTACCTGAGCACTCTCGCTACCTCCCCGTGAGAGCCCTCTGTGGCCAAGAAACAGTGGGGTTATGACAAACTAACCAGGGTAGGCCCAGCACTACAGGAAACGCAGGAGAGTCAATAAGGAAAATACATTTTTTTCCGTGTGACCCCCCTCCAGGGCAAACTCCTGGGCGCTCCTCGTCTCCTGCCTCAGATGGTAGAGGCGCTCACCCGCCGCTCTGCCCTCGGGTGGGTGGTCGAAGATTGCCTGGAAACGGCGGGTGAACTCCTCAAAATGGTCCATGCCATATCTCCCTCTCTCCACACGGCGTTGGACCACTCCAGGACTTTCCTGGTGAGGCACGAGACGAGGGCGGACACCTTCTCACGGTCCGATGGAGCTGGGTGGACCGTGGCCAGATAGAGGTTTAGTTGGAGGAGGAAACCCTGGCAGTTGGCAGCACTCCTGTCGTACTCATGTGGCATGGAGAGACAGGTCCCACTGGGTTCAGGCGGTAAAGAGGCGCTCAGGATAGACTCCGGTTGTGCTGGTGGAGGCGCTGGAAGAACTCCCTGTCTCTCCCAGCGGTCTATTGTCTGGACAACGCGATCCATGGCGGCTCCCAGATGGTAAAGCATTTCCGCATGCTCCTGGACGCGCTCCTCCACCTCAATGGCCAGGGTACCTTCTCCTGCTGACTTCATAATAGGGTCAGAGATTCTGTAATGTCGTGTGTGTAGGTGGCAGGGAAGTCAGGCGCAGGAGAATCGAACTTGGTATAAATGGAGTCGTTTAATAGACTTGACAAAACTCCAGAATCAAAATAAAATATCAAATAAAAGTGGTTACAAGAACCCGTCGCGCACCAATATATAAATACACGAATATACAAACAAACAATCTCTGACAAGGACATGAGGGGAAACAGAGGGTTAAATACACAACATGTAATGAATGGGATTGGAACCAGGTGTGTAGAAAGACAAGACAAAACCAATGGAAAATGAAAAATGGATCAATGATGGCTAGAAGACTGGTGACGTCGACCACCGAGCACCGCCCGAACAAGGAGAGGCATCGACTTCGGCAGAAGTCGTGACAGTTGGCTTAGATTACTGACAACATTTAAACTATATTTAGTCTCCAATGTTTATTCCAATGTGCACAATGAGCACCTGTTGTACCTCAAATACATTGTTTCAGTTGTTGGCTAGCGAGCTAGCAAATTTCAGCCATATTAGCATCGACGTGACATCAGTCAAAACACCTTAAAACAGGACATAGTGTCAATAACAAAATAAAACTAGCTGAAATGAGCCACCCACAATTCCCCACATGGCAGCTTCTTGTCATTGTTGCTAGCAATCTGCCCATCCAGAATCACACAGCCTTCTGCCCCATTGAAGCGCACACATGGTTTTCATGATGTTTCCAGCTAACCCGTCTACGCTCCAACATTTTCTTGCTAAAGTATGTTCCAGTAACGTTATTAGAACCATCATGTCATAATGTCACACTATAACTTCATTAGACCATTGTAGGAATATTCCCTGCTTGTTGTTACGGGTGTTTTTAATAACATATCCATCAACATTAGCAGAACGTTCCAGTAATGTTTCCCCAGAACCACTTCTATTGTTCCCACCTTTTGTTGCAGCAGTGTGTTTAAAGAACATTACCGGAACATTGTGTTCCCTTTCCTTGGCAACCTAATAAGAACCTCAGGGGAATGTTCCGTGGTAGTTTTTATGATTTTATGAACATTTTAGCGAATGTTAGGCAATAAGTAGGATAGAATAGTATATGTACAGCAATAGTTGAATATGATTACGTTGAGCTGATACCCCCTCCCCTTTTCATTGCAGACTGACAACTGGACTCATCTGCCTGGCAGGAAAATGCACCCTAAGACAGAGAGGTATATATATATATAGAGAGAGAGGTGTATATATATAGAGAGACAGAGAGGTATATGGAGAGGGAGAGGGAGAGAGAGAGAGAGAGAGAGAGAGAGAGAGAGAGAGAGAGAGAGAGAGTATGGGAATAATGAATAGCACAAAGAGGTAAAGTAAGTGTATGGCAGAGGGAGAGAGAGATGGAGGGAGAGAGAGAGAAAAACGAATGAGACAAACAAAAAAGATTCTAATGGGAGGATAGAAGCCAGCCAAAGTACAGCACCAGCAGTGGAATATGAGTCTGCCTGCCACTGCCTGGGGTGTTTCTGGGTTCGCTGTGAGAGTGCAGCAGTCCTGACAAGGGGAAGAATGGGGGCAAACAGGAATGACAAAATAGGGTAGATGGGCCAAGGCTAGATGAAACAGCAAGGCTGCATTTCTATAGACAGATGAACAGGCATCCATGTGCAAAGAAACAGGGAAAAGGGTCCGACAGACAGACAGATAGACAGACAGACAGAGTGGGGGGGTGGGGGGTCAGGCAGGTAGACAGGCAGATAGACAGACAGGTGAATAGACACGGAGACAGAGGAACAACCAAAACCCAGACAGACATACTGACAGAGAGATAGTGGAGGCAGACAAAGTGGCAGACGGATGGACTGCCAGGCATGAAGAGGTAGAAACAAAGCGACAGCCAAAAAGACAGAGACAAACAGCCTTGTGTATAATACAACCTCTACAGAATGTCAGTAGCAAGGAATTGCATTTCAAGCACGATACAACAATTTGGTAGCAGTCTAACTTATCATTATCCCTGTGTATAATTTAATTTACTCTGTCAGGTAAATGCAAGCTTCAAAATGCATCAAATCACTGAACGCTGATCCGTGATCATAGTTGTAGAAGGGAAATCAAGTCCCCTAGAGTGAGATGCAGTAGAATCAATCTACCAATCTCAATACAGTGCATTCTGTATTCAATGCATAGTCAATCAGTATGATACCCATGTGATCTTAGGCCACTCTAGTGGGACCTGATGTGGTGACTCAAATTTCTGTCAGTGAACAGCTAAACAATGTGCGATTATCATAGAGTATTTACAAAGCCTCTAAATATGCTATACTCTTGCACGGTGATCACGTTAAAGCTTACTGGGACTTTTAGTCATCTGAAGTTGACTAATCACCACACGGTTCAACTCAAGAGACAGAAACATAACAGAAGAACAGATAAGAGCAGGTCACAGATACCAACCTGCTCCTGATTGGTTGGTTTCTGTCATTTAACAGGGGGGGGGATAGAAACGGGAGATAGAAGCCTCGGAAACTGACAGTGATGGGATGTTTGGACATCAGTCTGTATCAATGAAAGTATCTCCACCTTTCAAGTCAACAGTAATGATCCTTATCAGCAGAACTTATCTCTGTAGATTTCTATTCATAGGATCTAGCTACCCCTGTCTATCTAGCAACATCGATTTTTATTGGAACTGTTCAATGTAGCCATTTTTTCTCAATCTAAAGAACTGTATGTAGCTCTAATGATGTCTTTATGTCAATACAATCTTAGTTTCTGTAGATGTCTATCTGTATAGCGCTGACCTCTCGTTCAAAACCAGGATCGTTTATAGTGTATTAATATAAATATTATTTTCAATGACTAGAACCTACTTCTGCCTAGCAACCTTGGATGGTTTCTATCGTGAGAAAATAACTTATGTTACCTGTCTCAATTCCCTTGACAGTTATTATGAAAATACCTCACCTCCCAAAATACATAACTTCTTTAAGGTTTGAATAAAATTGCTTTATCATACTGTGAACCCCAATGAAACCTTTTAGCCATATAGATAGATTTATTTGACCATTTTAAACACAATACAACCACCTGGATAAAGCATTTCAAATCATTGAGGATTGTCACGCCCTGATCTGTTTCACCTGTCTTGTGCTTGTCTCCTCCCCCCACCAGGTGTCTCCCATTTGTCCCCATTATCCCCTGTGTATTTATACCAGTGTTTTCTGTTTGTCTGTCGCCAGTTCGTTTCCCCGGTTTCGAGTCGTTAGTAGTTGCTGTTTTCAGTCTTCTCGGATCTGACCATTCTGCCTGCTGTTATGTACCTCATTGACTCTGCCTTGGATTACTGACCTCTGCCTGTCCCCTTGTATAATACATATTATGAGAACTGTACTATCTGCCTCCTGTGTCTGCATCTGGGTCATATCCTGAGTCGTGATAAGGATGACACAAAAAAATATATTTTGTGGTACTCTAAAGGCATATAAAAATGCACAAACATAAATATAGTAGTCCTAGACTACACGGTAGACTTAGCCTACTTGGGTTCCACATATAACACATACCAGAACAAAGGACAGGACAACATTGCCATAGCCATAGTGCAGGAGTCCCTCAGTAAATCAGGGATCTCAGGCTCCTAAACTGAGTTAGAGGATGGTTGATGGTGGTGATGCTAATTTGATTTGATTTGATGCCAGGTGATGCAGTTGGCTTGCCGGCTCTGATGTTATCCTCGGCCTCTTTGTAGCCTGTGATGCCAGGTGATGCAGTTGGCTTGCAGCACAATTGAGAGCATCCTGTTGGGCTGTATCACCACCTGGTATGGCAACTGCACCGCCCACAACCGCAAGGCTCTCCAGAGGGTAGTGAGGTCTGCACAACGCATCACCGGGGGCAAACTACCTGCCCTCTAGGACACCTACAGCACCCGATGTCACAGGAAGGCAAAAATGATAATCAAGGACAATAACCACCCGAGCCACTGCCTGTTCACACCGCTACCATCCAGAAGGCGAGGTCAGTACAGGTGCATCAAAGCTTGGACAGAGAGATTGAAAAACAGCCACCACTAGCACAGAGAGGTGACTGCCTACCTACAGACCTGATATCATTGGCCACTTTACAAATGGAACACGAGTCACTTCAAGAATGTTTACATATCTCACATTACTCATCTCATATATACATATAATGTATACTGGATTCTACACTATCTATTCTTTACTACCTATTGCATCTTAGCCGCTCTGTCACTGCTCATCCATATATTTTATACTTATATATTCTTATCCCATTCCTTTTCTGGATTGTGTGTATTAGGTTTTGTTGTGGAATTAGTTAGATATTACCTGTTAGATATTGCTGCACCGTCGGAACTAGAAGCATAAGCATTTTGCTACACTCGCAATAACATCTGCTAACCATGTGTGTGTGAGACCAATACAATTTGATTTGATTTGATTTGCCGGGTGATGCAGTTGGCTTGCTGCCACTGATGTCGTCCTCAGCTCAGCATTTCTGTAGCCCACTATTTTTTCCTATTTTCATCTATTTATAGTTTTTCAACCAGGAGTGGACCCCCGGGGTATTTTCTCTGAGTTGACTCTTATTGAGTATGGAAAATGCCACCAAAGAAGCGAAGGGAAATACTCTTGCTCTTTTAAATAGGTGAGCTGCAGTTTAGGCTTCTGGAGTTTGTGTTGCTGCTGTCATCATAATGTTTATCATGTTCCAGGATACAGCATGGTGTGGGTCATGTGCCTGTTTGGGAAGCTATCCTTAGGGAGAGGAGAACATTTGGAATACAATGGACATTCTTGACAGCCATTTAATGAACTCCGGTACTCCCTTATGGCAGTTTATTAAGGTGAATTATTATGGCCCTGATAATGATAATGATGATGATTATAATGGGAGGGTGATAATGTTGTTTGTATTACCTGAGGGGGCCCTAAGGCAGACACTGTCTTTCCAGGTCACTGGTCATAATCACACAGATGGAGGAGAAAGTGAAGGAAAGAGAGAGAGTTGAGAAAGACGGAGATCATGATCTTATTGGGCCATCTCCTCTGTAAACGCTGATGTGATGTATTATTTGGGATATGGACTCTGCTAGGCCAGACAGTTCCCTACTCATACAATAAGTGCCACCCGCATTCTATCATTCCTTCAGAGGAGATCATAAACTAGACCAGCACTCACACAACATACACACACGCATAGCTACACATCTGAAAACATATAATCCCATTGTTCTCTTAATCATAATGATCATATTCTTCATGCATAGGGGATAACAGTTGTGGTTATTGATGACGGCCATGTTATGTTGTGCTGTTCAACAGTAGCTACAGGCAGGCTGTGAAATGCCATTCCACTATAGTACAGTGTGGGGAAAGACCTTTAGATTTATAATGGTGACATTATGGCAGAAACATCCCTGGACTTCCCTCACGGAACGTAAGCACAGTGAGTCCACACTCAGTGACTAAATGGACAAGTCCCTAGAGTTTATCCCCCGGCAACACATCCACTCCACTTAAAACACTCCACTAATAATACACACACAGGCCTGGGCTTTAGTGCTTCAGGGGTTTAATGCTTACACACGCACACGCACACACACGCACACACACGCACACACACACACACACACACAGAGAGAGAGAGAGAGAGAGCGGACTGGCAGTGGTGTTTTTTCAGGCTGAGTGAGGGTGACATTTTGGCAGCTTATATGAAATTGCACTGTTACATAGCAAATATTGCATCAGCATCATTATTGAATACATTATTGCCACTCTGTATTAATTCCACTATAAGTGGAATTTTAAGTAGCATGGTCTCTTATACAGTAGTCTAGTTAAACAATAATTATACAGTACATTGACATACAGGTGTAGGATCTTAATTTGATCACTCTTTTGTTGCATGTGAAATTTCACGCACAGCAGGAAATGCAAACTAGTAGTGTATTCAAGGTTTAAAAAGGCTTCTATAGTTTGTAATTTCCACTTTAAAATGTCACACTGGATGAAAAATGTACCAACCCCTACAAAAAATGTCCATGAATTATAATCCACATAATAATTCACATTTCCTGTTGCTGCAGGAAAATGTTCCTGCTGTAGCAAACTGGCTCAAATTAAGATTCTATATCTGTATCGGAGCTCTTATATACAGTATTTAGACACACATGTTGCATCAGAACAGCCAGTACCATTACTCATGTACTTTTTATATGTAGGACTAATCTTATATATGTACTCTATTATAGAGGGTTCACAGCACATGGACTGAAATATTTAACCTTTTTCCATGAGCAAGGACATGGGGATGGAGATGGGAGAAGTGATTTAAGTGGCCTCATCCAGAAAGCGGCAAATTGACCTTCGGAAGAGGCCCAAAGGTCAGTACCCTCTAATCAAGCCTATTGAAGGGGTAAGGATGTGGAGGAGTGGAAAAGGCCACTGACTATCTCATCTGGTGGGTTGGGGGTGTCTGATGCACATACTGTATTTGCAGGTTCTGATTATGCTTTTCAATATTTACCATTTACAGTGGGGCAAAAAAGTATTTAGTCAGCCATCAATTGTGCAAGTTCTCCCACTTAAAAAGATGAGAGAGGCTGAGAAATGCCTGTTCTTCCAACAGTCCGTCTCCTTCTTAGGGTATCGCATTTCCACCTCGAGGTGGAGATGGAGAGTGGCCGCATTTCAGCCGTGCATTTGGTCAGGTAGTGGCTCACATTACCTCACTGCTAAAGGGGGAACCGGTGCGTTTACAGTGGTCGGCTGAGGCGGACAGAGCTTTTGGTCACCATGCTAGCCCATCCGGATCCCTCTTTGGCGTTCATAGTGGAGGTGGACGCGTCTGAGGCTGGGATAGGAGCCGTGCTCTCTCAGCGCTCGGGTACGCCACCGAAGCTCCGCCCCTGTTTCTTCTTCTCGAGGAGGCTCAGCCCTGCGGAGCTAAACTATGACATGGGGGACCGGGAGCTGTTGGCTGTCTTCATGGCTCTGAAGGTTTGGAGACATTGGCTTGAGGGGGCTAAACATCCTTTTCTCATCTGGACTGACCACTGCAATCTGGAGTACATCCAGGCGGTGAGGAGACTGAACCCTCGCCAGGCAAGGTGGGCCATGTTTTTCATCCATTTTCTTTTCACCCTTTTGTACAGACCAGGTTCCCAGAACGTGAAAGCAGACACACTGTCCCGGCTGTTTGACACAGAGGAGCGGCCCATGGATCACACCCCCATACTCCCGGCCTCCTGCCTGGTGGCACCGGTAGTGTGGAAGCTGGACTCGGACATTGAGCAGGCGTTATGTGCAAAGCCCCCTCCCCTCCAGCGTCCCGCTGGGCTATTGTACGTTCCGTCTGCTGTCCGTGACCGGCTGATCTATTGGGCCCACATGTCACCTTCCTCTGGTCATCCATGCATTGGTCGGATGGTGCGCTGTCTGAGTGGGAAGTACTGGTGGCCCACTTTGGCTAAGGACGTGAGGGTTTATGTTTCCTCTTGCTCAGTGTGCGCGCAGTGTAAGGCTCCTAGGCACCTGCCCAGAGGTAAGTTACACCTCTTACCCGTTCCACAATGGCCATGGTCACACCTGTCGATCGATTTCCTGACTGATCTCCCCCATCACAGGGAAAAACCACGATCCTGGTTGTTGTGGATTGTTTCTCTATGTCCTGCCGTCTCCTTCATCTGCCCGGTCTCCCTATGGCCCTACAGACTGCGGAGGCCTTGTTTACGCACGTCTTCCAGCACTATGGGGTGCCTGAGGATATAGTGTCTGATTGGGGTCCCCAGTTCACTTCGAGGGTCTGGAGGGCGTTCATGGAACGTCTAGGGGTCTCAATGAGCCTTACCTTGGGTTTTCACCCTGACAGTAACGGGCACGTGGAGAGAGTTAACCAGGAGGTGGGTAGGTTTCTGCGGTCTTATTGCCAGGACTGGCCAGGGGAGTGGGCGGCATTCGTGCCCTGGGCAGAGATCCCAGAACTCGCTTCGCCACTCCTCCCCTAACCTGTCCCTCTTCCAGCTCCTGTGGTGGACGACTGGTTCCAGCGCGTGGAGGAGACATGGGACGCCGCCCATGTCCACCTTCAGCGCACCGTGCTGCACCAGAAAGCCAGTGCAGACTGTCACCGCAGTGAGGACCCGGTGTTCGCACCGGGGGACTAGGTCTGGCTCTCGACCAGAAACCTGCCCCTCCGCCTGCCCTGCCGGAAGCTGGGTCCGAGGTTTGTGGGGCCGTTCAAAGTCCTGAGGAGACTGAACGAGGTGTGTTACAGGTTACAGCTCCCCCCAATTACCTCATTAACCCCTCGTTCCATGTGTCTCTCCTCAGGCCGGTGGTGGCTGGTCGACATCGAGGGGGCCCCGGCGTACTCCGTTCGCTCCATACTGGATTCGAGGCGTCAGGCGAGGGGCCTTCAGTACCTCGTGGAGTGGGAGGGGTAAGATCCGGATGAGAGATGCTGGGTTCCTGGGGAGGACATGTTGGACCCTTCAATGTTGCGGGAGTTCTACCATCTCCGTCCGGACCGCCCTGCACCTCGCCCTCCGGGTCATCCCCGAGGCCGGTTTCGGCACGCTGCTGGAGCCGCGCGTCAAGTGAGGGGGGGGGGGGGGGTACTGTCACCACTTCCGCTGAAGTCGGTTCCTCTCCTTGTTCGGGCGGCATTCGGCGGTCGACGTCACCGGCTTTCTAGCCATCGCCAATCCACCTTTCATTTTTCCAGTTGTCTTATCTTGTTTTCCTACACCTGGTTTCAATTCCCTCAGATTTAGACATGTATATAACCCTCTGTTCCCCTCCATGTCTGTGTGGAATTGTTTGTTGATTCGTGTATGTGCACGCTAGACTGGTTTGCGCTGGGTTATGTCAACCCATATTGTGTTTAGTGTTCTTAGTGCCGTGTGTTTTGTTAAAAGGCTCCTTTGGCTACCCAACCTCTGCTCTGCTGCGCCTGACTCCCTTACAGCCAGTTACGCATACCTAACAGTGCTGCAGAACCCACACCCCCAAACATTTTCCAGCGGCTATGGTAAAGCATCACTTTACCCATCCACATAGATGGGCAAAGACAATATCCTGTTACAATGACAAAATACTCTAAAGACCAAGGTATAATTTTGACTTAGCTAGCTCTCCCAATCAACACCTATGATTGCTTTATGCCTCGCTTTATGTCTCTCTAAAATGTCAATATGCCTTGTATACTATTGTTTAGGATAGTTATCATTATTTTAGTTTACTGCGGAGCCCCTAGTCCCACTCAACATGCCTCAGATACCTCCTTTGTCCCACCTCCCACACATACGGTGACCTCACCCAGCATAACTAACGTGTCCCGAGATGCAACCTCTCTTATCATCACTCAATTCCTGGGTTTACCTCCACTGTACCCGCAACCCACCATACCCCTGTCTGTACATTATGCCCTGAATATATTCTACCATGCCCAGAAATCTGCTCCTTTAATTCTATGTCCCCAAACGCACTAGACGACCAGTTTTGATAGCCTTTAGCCGTACCCTCATCCTACTCCTCCTCTGTTCCTCGGGTGCTGTGGAGGTTAACCCAGGCCCTGCGTGTCCCCAGGCACTCTCATTTGTTGACTTCTGTAACCCGAAAAAGCCTTGGTTTCATGCATGTTAACATCAGAAGCCTCCTCCCTAAGTTTGTTTTACTCCGTTTTACTCCACGAAAACCTGATGTCCTTGCTGTGTCTGAATCCTGGTTTAGGAAGGCCACCAAAAATTCTGAGATTTCCATCCCCAACTACAACATTTTCCATCAAGATAGAACTGCCGGTCCGGTGACGCAACTTAGGAAATGGCTGCCTAGTTTTTCGTACTGCACATCGGTTGGGTATTTCCCCCCCTAAGTTCAAGTATTTTCTCTGAGCATTATAATAACTTACGCAAAATGGAAAAGGTCGCGGAGCTACAACAACAGCCCGTAACAAGACAGCAGAAGATATAATTGTCGATGAACCCGAAATGGCTAATGCTAGCGCAAATAAGATAGCAGCAGCAAAAGAACCCTCATTTCGTGAGGTGATGAAGGAGGAATTGCGCGAGGCGCTCACAGGCTTACGAGAGGAACTTCGAGAAGATGTAAGAAAATAACTAAATGAGTTCAAGAAGGACATTAACCAGAAACTGGAAGAAAACAAATTAGAACTTCACAGCATATTTACAAGAATGGGGGAGGCAGAACAGCACATTGGGGAAACTGACACATGGAACTCCGCAGTCAAGGAAATACTTGAACAGTCACTGAAAAGCCAACACGCACTACAGGCAAAAGTGACAGAACTCGAAGGTTTCTCATGTCGAAACAACATTAGACTTTATAACGTAGTGGGCGTAGAAAAATACTATGCCCAACTTCGTGGAGGGTCTATTCGAGGGCATACTTGAAGACGACACTGACCTGGGAATCGAGAGAGCACACCGAGCTCTGGCCTCAAAACCCCCCAGCGGTGCCCCACCAAGATCCATAGTAGTACGTACGGTTCCTAAAATTCTCAGTCAAAGAGAAAGTCTTACATGCGACCTGGAAAAAGCCTGTTAACTTCCAAGTTCAACGAGTGTTCTTTGATCATGACTACGCGGGAGAGAGACTGAAAAGAAGGAAAGAATACGCCCCAATTAAGAAAGCACTTAAAGAGAAGGGTATTCGCTTCCAAACACCATACCCGGCAAAAATGCGGGTATTTCTGGAAAATGGCCCGGTTACATACATATGACCTGAAGTCAAGGGGCTTCCCAGTGGAGTATACCGCCAGGAGAAAGGTGACATCACCAGTGGAAAGACTCGCAAGCTCTCCCATGGATCATTGTTGACAAGCAGGGTCATGGAGAAAGAGGGAAACCATCTCGGCGAGAGGACGTTCACATCCGAGAGAGACTCAGGCATTTCCAACGGGAAGATGTAAGACACTGAATCGGATTTAACAGAATTAATAGTTACCGCGAGCTGTTAAGACTTTGGGTTGTTATGGTTGACATTACAATAGGTAAAATATATCCCCCATTTTCCCCCAATGCTGAACAAGGGTGAGTAGCCAAAAGCATGTGTTCTTTACAAACACACTAAGTAGCGTCACGTTAATAACATATATATTAGCTAAGGATTAATGACACATTGACAACGGGGCGACAGAAGGGAATATCAAGGGGAGGATTCATGATATGCAAGCATGACGATATAGTTTTCACTTGTAATTAACCGATGTGGATAAGCGACGAAATAGGCGCCCTTATTATTTTCGGTTCCACCAGGTCTTGTTTGTGACTACTTCACGCATTTTCATATCTGAGCGAGGGGCCCATCCTGCGGACAGGCTCATCCCCTCAAACCCCAGAGGCAAGAGACAGTCCTCTGACATGGGAGTCCAAATACCAAAGTATTTTCCCACTTTGGTTTACTTTATTATCGTTCTTGATTTTTCGTTCATTTTTAGGGTAATGATAAGCAGGCAGACATGGTGCACAGTTTTTATTTATTTATATCGATGCATCATGGGGAATTTAAGGTCATAAGTCTCAATGTGAACGGACTGGGGAGTGTCATCAAGAGAAGTAAGGTCATGAGTCTCAATGTAAATGGACTGGGGAGTGTCATCAAGAGAAGTAAGGTCATAAGTCTCAATGTGTACGGACTGGGGAGTGTCATCAAGAGAAGTAAGGTCATAAGTCTCAATGTAAACGGACTGGGGAGTGTCATCAAGAGAAGTAAGGTCATAAGTCTCAATGTGTACGGACTGGGGAGTGTCATCAAGAGAAGTAAGGTCATAAGTCTCAATGTGATCGGACTGGGGAGTGCCATCAAGAGAAGTAAGGTCATAGCAAAGATGAAACGGGAGAGAGTTGACATACTATTCTGTCAAGAAACTCACTTATCCACACCTGAACATGAGAAACTCACTTATCCACACCTGAACACGAGAAACTCAAGATAATGAGATATAGGAACACTTTTTTTTTCTTCTTACAAAATGGGTAGAAGGGGAGTTGCAATCTTGATCCCAAATTCAGTTAATTTTGAGTTTATGTCAGAAATAAAAGACAAGGAGGGTAGATTTATACTTGTTAAATGTAAACTGGATAACAAGGAAGTTACATTATTTCATGTATACGCACCCCCAGGGAGTGACATGGTCTTCTACGGGAAGGTGTTTGATTTAATTGCCACAGAAACCACTGGCACTATTATCTGTGGAGGGGACTTTAACACAATTCTAAACTCAAAATTGGACAGCACAAACCAAAATAGGAAAATGAGCCTAGTTACCAAAAAGATCAATAGGATACTGCAGGATCTAGGACTGCTCGATGTATGGCGTGACACCCACAAGACCGATAAGGAATATACTTTTTACTCAGCCCGCCACACTGAATACTCCAGGTTAGACTACTTTTTTATGTACAGTGCAGATAGACACAGGCTTAAGGATTGTAGGATCGGGCAGAGCGACTTATCAGATCATAATGGAGTTTACTTAACTCTACACCTTGATAGCAAACCAATAAATACTATATGGAGACTTAATACAAGCATGCTGAATGATACAGCATTCAAGGAATCAATAAAGTCAGAATTGAACATCTATTGGAGAATAATGATAATGGGGAAGTATCTCCTGCTATATTGTGGGATGCAGCTAAGGAGGTTATTAGAGGGAAGATCATAGCCACATCATCTCTCAAGAAAAAGATTAAAGCACAGAAACTGCTGAAATGACAGGAAACCCTAAGAAACTTAGAACGATCTCATAGTCAATACAAAGACCCTCTTATATTACGAGAGATTCAAAAGGTAAAACAGGAAATTGACCAGATTTATAGAGAAGAAGTAGAGAAAAAGCTTAGGTTCCTGAAACAACGATATTATGAAGCAGGCTCAAAGGCAACCAAATTACTAGCATGGACACTCAGGAAACAACTAGCACAGAATACAATTTTCTAAATAAAAGACCCCAAAACAAAAAAGATCACATGCAAATGAGATGAAATACAGAATGCATTTGAATCATATTACACAAATCTGTACAAGCAACCAGAGAAGGCAGATGCACAGACAATAGAACACTTTTTGAACTCACTTGATCTTCCCTCAATTGGGACAGAGCAAAATGATAGACTAACTTTAGAAATATCCACCGAAGTCATTAATAAAGCAATATCTCAACAAAAAGTCAACAAGTCTCCAGGCACTGATGGCTTCCCTTCAGAATGGTTCAAGACCTTCAGAGAACAATTAGCACCTCTACTTAAGGCCTGTTTTAACTGGACTCTGAGGGAGGGGGGTCTCCCACCGTCATGGAGAGAGGCCATCATATCAGTAATCCCAAAAGAGGGTAAAGATAAGAAAGAATGCAGTTCATATAGACCTATCACAATTCTTAACACAGATTATAAACTATATGCATCAATAATAGCCAAAAGAATGGAGAACATAATCCCAGAATTGATTGACAGAGATCAAACTGGTTTCATACAAAATAGGCAGACACAGGACAATATAAGGAGAACACTACATGTCATGGACCACATTACTCAGAATAAGACAAGTGCAATATTAATCAGCCTAGATGCAGAAAAAGCATTTGATCCAGTGGGATGGGATTACCTATTCCAAGTTATGGAAAGATTTGGTTTCAACAAAGTGATACAGTGCATCAAAACACTGTATTCATGTCCAACCGCTAGAATGAAGATAAATGGACATTTGACATGAACGATCAAATTAGAGCGAGGGGCAAGACAAGGCTGTAATCTTTCACCCACGCTCTTCTCCTTGTACCTAGAACCATTAGCACAGGCAATAAGGCAGGACCCAACCTTAGAGGGAATAACAATAAGAGGCAGTGAACATAAGATATGCATGTATGCTGATGACATTCTGTTATTCCTTAAAGACCCAAGCTCAAGTGTACCTAGATTGATGGATGTTTTACAAACATTTGGAACATATTCAGGGTATGTGCTTAACGTACACAAGACCCAAGCCCTAGTATATAATTATACCCCTCAGGAAGAGCTGAAGAGTAGGTATAACTTCACCTGGACCTCTTCATCCATTAAATATCTGGGAGTAAATTTACCAAAAGATACACCCAAACTTTATTGCATGAATTACGATCACATTAACAAGAAAATATATGATGACCTAGAAAGGTGGAATTCACTTCCCTTAGATCTTAGTAGTAGAATTGAAACAATCAAAATGAACATCCTGCCAAGGTTACTGTATTTGTTCCAATCACTGCCCATAGAAATTCTGCCTAAACAGTTTAGGGAATGGGATAAACGGATATCAAGGTTTATCTGGAACAGTAAGAGACCAAGAACTAGATATACAACATTACAGTTACCAAAACACTGTGGGGGTATGGCCTTACCAAACCTAAAAGATTATTATGTGTCAGCCCAATTGAGACCTCTGGTCTGTTGGTGCAATTCAGAATACGAATCCAAATGGAAAGACATCAAGACTACTTTGACAGAGATACCCATAGTCAGTTTTGGGAAATAAGGACATGGTAAAAGAAATATAAAATAGACAAAATCAGTGGATTCATTTCTCTCTGAAGACATGGTTTAGGGTAGTTAAGCAAAATAATTTAGACAGAGAGATCAAACTGCTGAGTTGGCCCGCATACTACCCCAGCTTCATCCCTGCAACTCAGGACAGCAGGTTTAAACAATGGACGCAGAAAGGCATCACATCATTCAGTACAATGATAAGGAATGGGAACCTAGATAACTTCCAGGACCTAAGTAAAAAACATGGCTTGGATAAACAAGATTTTTACAGATACCTACAAGTTCGACACTATTTCTTAAGGGAGATAAAAGTGACTGACCCTCGAGCACCTTCAAAATTAATCCAAGTATTCACTAACGCATACAACTTGGGGAGTAACAAAAAAACGATTTAAAATCTCTACTTGGGTATTCAATCCTCAAAGAAACATTCTACAAACTATATTAAAAAGAAATGGGAGGAACTTAACATTGAAATAACTGATGAAACATGGTTGAACATATTAGAGACTCAACAAAGCTCCACCAACTCAAGGTCATGGAGAGAATTCTGTTGGAAGAATGTTATACGTTTCTTCATAACACCTAAACTGACATCAAAACAGACTGGCTCACTACACCTTTGTTGGAGAGAATGCGGTCTATTGAGGGCGGATCACTCTCATATCTTTTGGACTTGCCCCGCAATCGAACCTTACTGGGGAGAAATAAGATCTAACATTGGAAAAATAATGGGATTTGACATAGAAAAAACATTCATTTCTTTGTACATGGGTGAAATACCTGATAACTTACCCTCTCTCCTGGTGAGTTCTTAAAGCAAAGGTCATACGCTCCATGTGGTGTATTTCTTCTACAATGTCGATCTATTGTGTCACTGTGGGAGGATCTTTTTGTAGCCATTTCCTAGTGATAGCCTTTTTACTGGCTGCCAGTAGGACCTTCAAGAGGTACTTTTCTCTATTGGTCAAGAATACTGGGAAAAATGAGTTTCATACTTGGAAAAGGTCTAATTCAAAGATGTCAATGTAACTAATATGATGATATGATGATGAAGGTATGAAGTGCACTGTAACTGCCAGATCTTTTTTTTTTGTTCTTTTATTTGACTTTATTTGTACTTTCTTTGTGTTCCTACAATAAAAACAAAGTATATAAACAAATATAGAACTGCCAATGGGGTAGGAGTTGCAATCTACTGCAGAGATAGCCTGCAAAGTTCTGTCATTCTTTCCAGGTCTATGCCCAAACAGTTCCAGCTTCTAATTTTAAAAATGAATCTCTCCAGAAATAAGTCACTGTTGCCACCTGTTATTGACCCCCCCTCAGCTCCCAGCTGTGCCCTAGACTCCATATGTGAATTGATGTGAATTGATTGCGAATTGATTGAATTGATTGTGAATTGATTGCCCCCCTCCCCCATCAGTAGTGTATTTAATCAAAATACAGTCATTTGTTTGCAAGTACAATCCTTCACTACAACAACATTCTCAGTAACAGGAACAAAAAAATGTTTTACTTATTATGATTGTGATATGTGGTTGTTTATCTACCTTAGTTGAACTGACTGTAAGTTGCTCTGGATAAGAGTGTATGCTAAAAGACCAAAATGGGAATGTTTATGTAAAAATTAACAATTGCAAAGCACACTGGGTATTATTATTGGCCTTGTTTCGTGGGTAGGGCTCATTACAATAATGCCCATGCTTTGCAAGTGTTAATTTTAACATTTACATTTTGGTCATTTACCAGACACTCTTAACACACCATACTGCCATCAGACATCTGATACACAATTTTTGTATTTATTATATATATATATATATATATATATATATATATATATATTTTTTTAACATATTACCGGTCTCAAAAGTATCTTGTTGCAAAATACATTGGATTGTAGTTCAGGCCAGTGAAATACAAATGAGGAAATACTCAAAGTAATTGAAATACTTATTTCAAATATATGTAACAGAAATACTACTCATCTCTGCCCATGCAATCGTTATTGTTCTTGTTCATTACATTTATTAAATAAAACTATCTATGATTCTCCTTTAATGCCACACTAGCTGTATGCAATGACACGTAGGACAGGTGAAGTGAACAGTGTCTTCCATAACATTTAACAATCTGAAATTAAACCAGTGGGAAGATTTGACTCAGTCATCCAGGCTCCAACGAGACTTAGGGTTGTCATTTGTCAACCAGAGCCCAATAACAGTGCACCTTGGCAGGCATTACACATGGAGGTGACCCCTAACCTGGGTCTGTTTTTCAGGCTGTTCAGCAGGTTGGGGACACTGGGAAGGACAGGGAGTGAAGGGGGAGGGGCGTCTTCCAGGACAGGGCCTAGTCCTGGGGGTGATAACTCACCTGGTGATAAGGCCTCTTTCACGGATCATAAAGCCCTGTTATTGCCTTCGGCCCTGTGTGTGTGTGTGTGTGTGTGTGTGTGTGTGTGTGTGTGTGTGTGTGTGTGAGAGAGAGAGAGAGAGAGAGAGAGAGAGAGAGAGAGAGAGAGAGAGAGAGCTACAAGGGTAAAGTCTCTCCTTTTACTTCTCCATTCTAAAACTCTGTCTATCTATTCATCTATCTCCTTTAACCTCCTATTGCAGGACCGTCAAACAATTTTAATTTCACTTTGACATGTAAGGCTTACTAAGTTTTTAAACTTGGATTTCTGAAGTCATTCAGACTCCATCAATATATTTATTTTTCAACCAAAGGTTTGAGCATTGTGAACAAACACTGATGGCGTGTTAAGCAAGAGGTATTGAAAAAATGTAATATCAAGGGCATCACTGAAACTATGTAGCATCTCTTGATTCAAGATAGAAACGATTGGTCACAATAGTGTAATGAAATACCTGTAAAAGGAGGCTTCTGATGGATTTGAGCAGTTTTCAATATGATCTAATACATTTCACAGGGAAGGGATGGCTCCCATCATGAAATCACTGGATCAGCCTCATGTAGAGTGAAACTTCTGACAGATAATTCCCATTAGTCACCTTTTTATTACTGCAGCTGGTTTGATTATTAATGCAAATGTGTCTGTGTACAGCTAAGTGAAAGCTGTTGGAAAAAGCTTTATAGGACCTATAGGGAAAATTCACCGGGACTTACTGTAACATCACTCACATGGTGACACTACACAGTCATATTGGGAGGCACAGGGGATGTCACAGGCAGAGATATAGCTACAAAATGAGCAAGAGAAATATAATTGGAACATGGGGATGGACACGGAGATACGGGGCCAAAACTGATAGTGAACAAGGGATAAACAGATGGATACATATCAAGAGAAAGTTTACAATGGGGAGAGAGAGAGAAAAAAGAGGGATGGAGGACAAGCAAACAGAGAGAAGGAAGAGAGAATGGGAGTGAGAGGTTGAGAGAGAGAAAGAGAAGGAGAGACAGAGAGAGAGGGAGAGAGTGAGTGTGAAACAGAAGAGTCAGTGCGAGCTTGTCTCGGAGAGAGTGCACGTCCACACAGTTCGGCGTGTGGGAGTCCAAGATAAGCGAGACGAGGAGAAAAGGAGAAAAATAATGACAGGCTCCCTCATCGTTCGATAAGAAAGCTCATATTCAAATTCTTCCACAGGGCCGTGTCCCTGATATCGCTCATGCAGAAGCGACAAACGTGTTGAGAATGAAATAAATAAAGTGGCGGGCATAATAGAGCTGGCAGGGGAGGAGGGTGAGAAGAAGAGGAGAAGGAAGGGAGGGCGAGAGGAGGAGAAGGAGGAGGAGAGCATGGAGGCAGTTTGAATAATTGATTCAAATGCAGCTTGGCACTTGCTCACGCATATCTATTATTCAAAATTAGCATCCTGTCAGAGAGCGGAAACCCCCCATCCACCAATCAGATGAGGCCTTGTTCGACCATTTAAGATTGGAAACACTTCCGTGAAGCGAGCAGAAGTTGTCAAAAAAGAAAAGGATTATTGATACTTGACCTGACGATAGTCATTCAAAATGTATTTGAGAATCATGGGTGGAAATTCAATGTTAACTCTAGGCTCACATGTAAACCACATTAGAGGGGTGAAATAATGTTATTATGGCTATATTAGTCATTAGCTGAGAACATGTTTTTATTAAGAGAGACTAACTTTTTTAAATTTTATTACAGATACATTATGACAGTTCTAATGATACTGTATATTCATGTTAGGCCCTACCGCCTTGAGGCTAGCCCAGCCCACTATCAACCCAAGCCCCACCCACATTTATGTCAATTTTGAGGGATGCCTCCAAGCTGCCTGTCATATTACATCCCACTTCCTGCATGACAGCTCCAATATTTAAATGCTGGCCACATTGCTTGGCAAGCCTCTAGGAACTGTGCCCACCCAATCCACACCTGGATGGTACTAGTGACTCATTGCTGGCCAATCAGTGGTTGTCTATCACCTAAACTGTAACAGTGACTCAGAGCATACTGCTTATAAGCACAATAAAGCTAAACAGCAAGAGATAAATAAGGAGAGAGAAAGAGAGAAAGAGAGAGGGTGAATGAGTGAGAGAGAGAGAGGAAGAGGAAGAGGAAGAGGATGAGAGGAAGATATCCAACATTATTATTGAGACAAATGGACAGAGAATAACCCCCCCCCCCCCCACCCCCTAAAAATATATATATATATATAAAATCCAAGAACGTATTTAAGTACAATACATTCACTAAATATTTATACTGGTGTAGGCCAAGGGATGGTAACTCTTCAGATTAACACAAATTATCTTTGCTTTATATTATACAAGTGATCCTGAATAATGGTTGCTTTGTTGCGTGATGTGATGTCTGAAATTTCCAGTTATACACACATACAATGTCCCCCACGCCTCCTCCTATACATTAGTTCTGTTTCATGAGATAGAGGCTGCTGCTGTTCCCTGGGAATTGCTGTCTCTCATTGAAAAATGTATTCAAAGAGAGGCGAATTAATTGGGATTAAATGGAAATAACAAAAAAGGGTGATGCATGAGTGACTCTCGCAGTGTCCACGGAGACCCGGATGGCACGACAACAGCGACACTGCCACTGCTTTGTAGGTTTAAACTGTGCAGAAGAGTCCCTTTGCTGCATCAAGAATTCCCAGTTTCTCTATTGTTTAATTAATACGAGCACAAATAGAAGATAAATCCCCCCCCCCCCCCCCTCCATAATTATTATGCTAGCATAAGGCTTTGTGAACAAGCTAAAATGGTGCATTTGCAGACTAGGTTCTTGCCATACAGTCACCCAGCTGGGAACTCATTTAAATGTTTTGTTAGATCAGATAGGTGTGTTGTAACTGACGAACATATATTGCTAAGAACGTGAGTCTAGGTTAGGCCCTAGACTAGGATCTCATAACCAGGCCACCAGCACAAATGACGAACGCCCTAACCACTGTCCCAATAAGTGATGTTTCTAGAACATGTGCTTATTGGCCCAGTATAGTTAGGCCCTGTCCAGAAGAAACCCTAACCCCTCCTCTCACATATGTAGATCTGAAACAACGTGATAGGTGTAAGCAATAGGGTGAATGCACTTTGAAATAAATCTTGGTTCTGTTAAAAGTACACTCAAGAAAAAAACGATTTTATTTGTCATAGTGATTCAGGAGTATCATTAAAACAGGTTAACATGCCCCACTAACATTAGACAACTATACAGACAACTCTTAAATTGATTAAATAAGTCAATCAAATCAATGATGAGAATAGTCAGATTAAGAGATACCTGACACTGTCATGGTGGTGTAGCGGGAAGATTGGAGGGGGGGATCATTTAGCTATTTGATTTTTAATTTTAAGACCCCTTTTAAGGTATCAAAAAACAATATGGAAAAAAATGATTGGATGAAACATTGAATTTGCTATTACTGATATTAACCAATAGAAACTCATTGAATAACAGATTCACTACATGGAACGACTACATGGATAGTCCCCCAAAAATATCGAAAATAAGTTTGTTCTGAAGTGTCTGTCCTATATCTGAGAGATATAAGAAAGTATAACTATTTTTATTTTATTTATTTCATGTATTTTCCCCCTTATTTTAGGTACCAAACTATCTCCATAAATACATCCATATATTATTTGAACTAGTACCGGGGTCCTTCAGACAAGTCTTGTGAACAAAACAGAGAACACCATCGTGTTTGTGAGAGTCTCAGCTGTCCACAGAGGGGTCATATTAGTTTGTATCCTAAACTGTTCGGACGCCACAGATGGACGTTGGCAGAAGAGGCGGTACCAACTTCAGATGCGTCTTGTGAGGCTTGTGGCCGTCCAAGAGCAAAACAGTGTTTGTGATGCTACAGACATTTTTGTGAGAAGATCCATTTTTGGGATGTCTCATGGTCTGACAAACACCTCTCTAGCTCTGCAGATGCAGAAGGGCGATATCAGCGGATGTGGTGGATTGAGATGAAGCCCCATGCAAAAAAACCCAGATATCTCTAGCTTAAACAGACGGATTTTGATGGGGATTTTTTTATGATGCTAATTAGATTTCCCGTTTTATTAAGGGAATTGTCTCTTGGAAATGTTCATTGCACATCACGGGAAGATTCCTTAACGTTCATTAATGTTAGTTAAAAATAACCTAATGAGACTCTTAAGAGAACGTTCTCTAAAGTTGTGGGAACATTTGTTGTTAGCTGGGAAGCGTCTTGCTCCAAATAGACAGCTAAAGTTGCTGCTGCACTAGACTGATGTAAAATGCAGGGACAACTCCATTGCCATTCCATGTGGCATTACATCCTCCTAACCTTGCATCTCTAAAATCTAATTTAACCAAGAAAAAGATTAGTATGGAAACCACTACCACTCCCTAAACACTCCTGGCTTATGCAGGGGATGCTGATGTGTAGTCTGTTATATGAGAGAGAGAAAGTAGCAGGTAGCCTGGGTCCTCTCCAGACCTGGTGCTTGCAGCTCCTTTGTGGGTCAGAGAAGTGGCCCGCCTCGGTGGGCTTTATCTTGTTCCAGCTCAAACAGCTCATTGGCTGCAGGGGGTTTGGGCTGTGTGTGTGTGTGTGTGTGTGTGTGTGTGTGTGTGTGTGTGTGTGTGTGTGTGTGTGTGTGTGTGTGTGTGTGTGTGTGTGTGTGTGTGTGTGTGTGTGTGTGTGTGTGTGTGTGTGTGTGTGTGTGTGTGTGTGTGTGTGTGTGTGTGTGTGTGTGTGGATCAGATGAGGCTGTGAGTGTTTTATTTGTTCCTTTCTAATGGAGCTTGTTGTTTTATTCAAAGTATGACAATGGGTGTTTTTCTATCCTGTGCATTTGTTTCACATTTTCTTATGGTCTGCTATGCTGTTGTGCTGTTATGGTCTCTTGGAAATTAGTATGTGTATCCTTCTCTCTTGTAGAAGCAGTTATAGAACACAGTATTTCAATAAAGCATAGTTTGTGGCAATTGACCTCTAAGTGCAAAGTTCTTGCAGACCATAATCCTAACTAATAGACATAGATGAATATGGCAAGAGACACCATACAGAGCAGATTTAGGCTAATAACTGCTTCAGAAAGAGATAGAGAGGAGTTAAATAATATTATACTTTCTATCAAAAAAAACCTTTCAACCCAGATTAGCAATGGTCTACCAATTTACGCTGTTGCAGTGAGCAAGCCTTATTGTTAAGGTCTAATGGTGAAACACTTAGATATACTGTATTTAACACACAGGAAAGAAAAACCTCCCAGACAAATTGTTCTGTCACAAAACAAGTCGTTCTGCTACATAGATAGCGATATTGAAGCTCTCACTTTGTTATCTCGGCAACACTTTAAAAAGGAGGCCAAGGATGACCATCATTTTGGCCGAAGACACAGCAACCGAACAATAAGGTCAACTCTCCAATCAAAGACACTGTCGCCACTGTGTTTGTACTTTGTTGGTTTAGGACACATTTTAATCGCTTGGTTTCTGAATCCCTCATTATCTGCATTGTTATCTCTATGTTGAGGAAGCTGCTGCAAGACAAAATGTGAGGTTTCTTCATAATCCCTCTTAGTCAATTACCTCATCCACTTCAGCCCATAATAAATCATTCCCATCATTTCCTTCTGAGATATTTAATTTGACCTTAAATTGTAGTAATTTGTTCTAAGACATGGCTCGATAAGTGCTTTTTTGTAAGATTATATCGCAGAATGGCCACTTATGATTTTAACATGCCATTTTCAGTCTAGCATACTGTTCAAACAAGTAGCATAATCTCAATTTGGCCTCCATCGATTTGAATTAATACCTCTTTAGTGACACCACACGTTCTGCTGTAACTTTAATGGTGACACTAAAGTCCCCTTACCTTTATGACTTCAACTTTGAAATACAGCTATTGCAACAGATCCATCCCTGTTGAAGAGATTTCAGCTGTACCCTAATCTCTACCACAATATGTCCCACAACAGTCGTTTTCCCTGCGTGTCAGAGGTGAGTTGTGAGTCATATCACTGTTGTTGTGATTGCGTTCCATTAGAACCAATTAATGAGGTATGTAAAAATCCATCATTCTGTCTCGCCAGCATTCCACTGCAAGGTGATACATGACCGTGCCAATGTATTAATGGGTCAAAAACCCAGGAAAGCTGTAAAACTGTAAAAACTCTGGAGGCGTATTTGCACTCCATGAAGCTGTCAGCTTGGAACTGTCCTGGAATTAGCCCTCGCTGGCCTCCAGAAAAAAAGCACAGGCACTAGCACAAACCATGTCCTGCGTGTGAATTTACAAATGGACTGAATGTGTTTCTCTCACTGTCCGGGAAAAATCCAGTCCTTTTCAAATCCCACCCCAGGGGAGTATATTTCTGGGTTCTGTGACACTGTAAAGTCCATGGAGAATAAGAGCACCTCCTCCCAGCTGCTCCCTGCACTGAGGTTAGGAAACACTGTCACCACCAATAAATCTGCGATAATTGAGAATTTCAACAAGCATTTTTCTACGGCTGGCCATGCTTTCCACCTGGCTACCCCTACCCCGGTCAACAGCCCTGCGCCCCCCACAGCAACTTGCCAAAGCCTCCACCATTTCTCCTTCATCCAAATCCAGATAGCTGATGTTCTGAAAGAGCTGCAAAATCTGGACCCCTACAAATTAGCTGGGCTAGACAATCTGGACCCTCTATTTCTAAAATTATCCACCAAAATTGTTGCAACCCCAATTACTAGCCTGTTCAACCTCTTTTTCGAATCGTCTGAGATCCCCAAAGATTGGAAAGCTGCCGTGGTCATCCTCCACTTCAAAGGGGGAGACACTCTAGACCCAAACGGATACAGACCTATATCCATCCTGCCCTGCCTTTCTAAGGTCTTTGAAAGCCAAGTTAACAAACAGATCACTGACCATTTTGAATCCCACCGTACCTTCTCCGCTATGCAATCTGGTTTCCGAGCTGGTCATGGGTGCACCTCAGCCATGCTCAAGGTCCTAAACGATATCATAACCGCCATCAATAAGAGACAATACTGTGCAGCTGTATTCATCGACCTTGCCAAGGCTTTCAACTTTGTCAATCACCACATTCTTGACAGGCTCAACAGCCTTGGTTTCTCAATTGATTGCCTCGCTTGGTTCATCAACTACTTCTCAGACAGAGTTCAGTGTGTCAAATTGGAGGGCCTGTTGTCCGGACCTCTGGCAGTCTCTATGGGGATGACACAGGGTTCAATCCTCGGGCCGACTCTTTTCTCTGTTATACATCAATGATGTCGCTCTTGCTGCTGGTGATTCTCTGATCTACCTCTACGCAGACGACACCATTCTGTATACTTCTGGCCCGTCTTTGGAAACTGTTGTCATGACGTTGCCCTCTTTGGGTATAGCAAGCCCCAACCCCCTCTCCCTGCCTCCCCCTTGCCTCCTTCAGCTAGGCTGCTGTGGTCAGAGAGAGGTTGTAAATTCCTGAGAAGACCCTGCCACATGGCCACATAGTATAAGAGGCAGAATAAATTTTCATAGAGCACAAAGGAATTTCTTCCACCTCACAGAACTTGAGGTACGAACACATTTCATGTTCCGGAGAAAGTATAAAAGATCGGTCAAGAATCCAGCTACGAACTGGTCCATTTGTTACAACTTGGGGAAGCTCATGGGAGACGGTGTGGCCATATTACCATAACGCTGTTTATATAATAGCCTCAGATATAAGGTTTACATCTAATTGTTGTATAAGATGAATGAGTGAGTATGATACTGTTTGTAAAATTGTGTAATATGATTTTGGACTATTTAATAAAGGAAAAACAATTCCCTTTTGATTTGAACTGAATCAGAGGACCGCCCCTGAGCCCAGTTAGGGTCAGGCATCCTGGGACAGCCCCTTCTCTTCAATTCCGAATAAAACCCAACTTTGGGAAATTATCACCCTACCATGTTTTTCTCCATTAGGAGAGGACAAAGGTTGTAGACCATTGCTGAATATTTTAACCATACCACGTGGTTAAACTCTTAGACTATCGATACCGACAGAATAAGAACAAGTCTTTGACATTAATTACTAGTCTGCAGCTAGGAATTCGGTATCATTGAACGCGAAGAACGACAACCGCCGAAACATCCATCCTATAACGAAAAAAATGAATGTCACTCTGAACTATCCACTATAACCACGACAAAGAGAGAGAGGGAGAGAGACGGACAATTCTACAAAAGAAACAACTTTTCACCAGCTATCCAGATGACACACTGAGCGTAAATATATATATTGATTGTAATTGTTCCGGAATGAGTGAGCGTTCATGTGCAAAGGATTAGCATTTAAGTGTGCTCTCTCTAATTCTCTCTTTCTCTCTTTCTCTCTCTCGGAGGACCTGAGCCCTAGGACCATGCCTCAGGACTACCTGACATGATGACTCCTTGCTGTCCCCAGTCCACCTGGCCGTGCTGCTGCTCCAGTTTCAACTGTTCTGCCTTATTATTATTCGACCATGCTGGTCATTTATGAACATTTGCACATCTTGGCCATGTTCTGTTATAATCTCCACCCGGCACAGCCAGAAGAGGACTGGCCACCCCACATAGCCTGGTTCCTCTCTAGGTTTCTTCCTAGGTTTTGGCCTTTCTAGGGAGTTTTTCCTAGCCACCGTGCTTCTACACCTGCATTGCTTGCTGTTTGGGGTTTTAGGCTGGGTTTCTGTACAGCACTTTGAGATATCAGCTGATTTACGAAGGGCTATATAAATCAATTTGATTTGATTGGATTTGATTTCAATTGTTATAATTATCATCACTCTGTATTGACTTCTTAATCGACCCCCACTTCCCCTTTTGTCCAACAAGCCGCAATGCCGGTTTAGCCCACTATGGCACATTCCCCTATCATTTCTTGTAACCACATTTACCTTGTTTGTTTGTTTATGCATTTCTGTGAATTACTTCGTTAGTAATAAATAAATGATGAATTGATGTATGGATGACTCATAGTGAAGACTGGGTTCGTGCAGATAACCAACAATTTACGACGTTTGGAATGAGACTAACGTAAGGTAAAGTAAATAATTCATTAATTTGAAGACTAATTGATCAGATAAAATATCTGAACAGTTATTTTAGGATAACCTTGTAATCTGAATATTTTTCCTTGGTGCCCTGACTTCCTAGTTAATTGCAGTTACATGATTAATCAGTTGATCGCGTAATACTAATTACAGAGAATCTTTGATAAAACTATGTCTTCAATTTAATGATAGTAAAGACACGACACTGTGTTAACTAACCTCCGGACGAGCTTCAATGCCATACAACTCTCCTTACGTGGCCTCCAACTGCTCTTAAATGCAAGTAAAACTAAATGCATGCTCTTCAACTGATCTCTTCCCACACCTGCCCGCCTGTCCAGCATTACTACTCTGTATGGTTCTGACTTAGAATATGTAGACAACTACAAATACCCAGGTGTCTGGTTAGACTGTAAACACTCCTTCCAGACTCACATTAAGCATCTCCAATCCAAAATTAAATATAGAATCGGCTTCCTATTTTGCAACACAGCATCCTTCACTCATGCTGCCAAACATACCCTCGTAAAACTGACTATCCTACCGATCCTCGACTTCGGCGATGTCATTTACAAAATAGCCTCCAACACTCTACTCAGCAAATTGGATGAAGTCTATCACAGTGCCATCCATTTTGTCACCAAAGCCCCATATACCACCCACCACTGCGACCTGTATGCTCTCATTCGCAGGCCCTCGCTTCATATTCGTTGCCAAACCCACTGGCTCCAGGTCATCTATAAGTCTTTGCTAGGTAAAGCCCTGCCTTATCTCAGCTCACTGGTCACCATAGCAGCACCCACCCGAAGCACGCGCTCCAGCAGGTATATTTCACTGGTCACCCCCAAAGCCAATTCCTCCTTCAGCCGGCTTTCCTTCCAGTTCTCTGCTGCCAATGACTGGAACGAACTGCAAAAATCACTGAAGCTGGAGACTCATATCTCCCTCACTAGCTTTAAGCACCAGCTGTCAGAGCAGCTCACAGATCACTGCACCTGTACATACAGTGGGGCAAAAAAGTATTTAGTCAGCCACCAATTGTGCAAGTTCTCCCACTTAAAAAGATGAGAGAGGCCTGTAATTTATTTTCCACCATAATTTGCAAATAAATTCATAAAAAATCCTACAATGTGATTTTCTGGATTTTTTTCTTCTCATTTTGTCTGTCATAGTTGAAGTGTACCTATGATGAAAAGTACAGGCCTCTCTCATCTTTTTAAGTGGGAGAACTTGCACAATTGGTGGCTGACTAAATACTTTTTTGCCCCACTATAGCCCATCTGTAAACAGCCCATCCAACTACCTCATCCCCATATTGTTATTTATTTGATTTATTTTGCTCCTTTGCATCCCAGTATCTCTACTTGCACACTCATCTTTTGCACATTCATCACTCCAGTGTTTAATTGCTATATTGTATTTTTTTTGCCTCTATGGCCTATTCATTGCCTTACCTCCCTTATCCTACCTAATTTGCACACACTGTATATAGACTTTTTCTATTGTATTATTGACTGTATGTTTGTTATTCCATGTGTAACTTTGTGTTGTTGTTTGTGTCACACTGCTTTGCTTTATCTTGGCCAGGTCACAGTTGTAAATGAGAACTTGTTCTCAACTAGCCTACCTGGTTAAATAAAGGTGAAATAAAATAAATGTAAAATATATTTGATGCCCTTCAACCCTTTTTTCTGGCACTACCTTGCACCCATCAAAACCCAGGTGTTGCTGTCACTTGTCCCCCAGGGAGTAGGGCTAGTGGAGCGGATAGAGGGAGGGGAGGGCAAAGGAATCAGGCCTAACTTACCTTGGGGATTTTATTAGGAATCTCTGAGGAGGGCTACATGTGGAGCCCTGTCTGGACTCATCAACCCTGGTCTGGCGTTCCCTGAAACAAATGGAACAAACTCCTGTTCTGTCCCAACCTCAGTTCAGTTCAGCCTAGTTGTTAATACTCATGGAAGTATTTATGTGCATGCACTTACATGTATGTAGCTGTCTGTCAGCCCATCTGTGCTTCCTTCGCAAAACAATCAAGTTAAAATAGCCAGCATAGACTTTTTGACTCAAGCACTCAGCCAGCAACAGAGAATGTTACACAACTTTGTAAGACCTTTCAGGAGATGATCCCATTCATCAACGGAATGGCTACAAAGCACATCCACATATCGAACTCAGTCCAAATCACAGTCTCTTGTGTTGCCATGGCACTAAGAGGCTTTGCACGGTGATGTTAGGGAATTCTGAATGTGGCTGGCAGTTTGGCCAGGCCACAATATTCCCAACAGAGGAACAGCTTTATTGTGTTGACAAGATCATGCATAAGATGCCAAATGCTTTTTCTTTGAGAAAGGAATCAAATGAACTCGGAGGGGAAAATAAGGCAAGACATGAAAGAGTACAACCACTCTGATCTCTGTGTCCCTGGACTCCTCTGGCGTTTCTCACACTCTCTCCCTTTTGTCTTTGCCTGGCAAAAGCTGCAGATAGAAGATCTTTTCCCATCCCTATATATCATCATGAGACGTGAAGGATGGGAGCTGAGCAGAGCTGGTGAGAAGCATCTGTTTTTCGCCCCAACCCTGTTGACCAGAGAGTTAACTTATCTGAAGCCGCTGCACCATTGGGTTATCAACATCATCATCATCATCAACAATGCATCCTCATCAGCAGTATCATCGTAATGATGACATTAGTGTAAACAAGGTGTATTTGTATTCTTAATACAGTAGAATCTACACTATTTATGCGTTCTTGCAGAGCATGTATTAGATAGATGATACACAGCTCAAAGTAAATCAGACACACTCTGGATCACACAGCAGAGATCACAGGCGTAAGCCACTTAAAAGGACACATTTTTATCCTTGACAATTAAATATCAGATGGCTTTATCTTTTTCAAGCCAATTACCTTTGGTTTGAACCCAGCGGCCATGGCTGTGTAGTGTGCCGAACACTGATAATACCAAGATGAAAATCTGCTGGGACTGCTACTACCTTCCCAGCTCGAAACCCAGCCAGCCTTTCACGCTTAATGTCATTTAGCAGAACTATTTATCATTTATCAGAACTAGGATCTGTATCCGGAGGACTTCAGAATGCAAATACACTGTATGTGCATATCTTGACCATATACTGGATTTGATAGTGTAAGTATACCCTACTAGATGACGAGACCAGATTATACATCTACAGTGTCAAAACAAGACTAATAGCAAGTCACTTGGTGAGTGTTTTTTAATGCTTGAATATTGGCGTTACTGACCAAACTACGTTAGTGTGTATATTGTCACAACAGTTTAGTCCCACTCCTTCAGACTTCCTGCCACTCCCTTACAGCTAGAGGCGAGCCTGCTCACCCAACTCGTGGCACTCTCTGAACAGAGGGTTGAGACCCTGGGCCCTCAACATAGCAGCAAGCACCCTATGACTGGTAGTGGCCCTAGGAAACCTGCCAAATCACTGGTAAGTGTCACTCTCCTGTGACAAGCTACCTCTCTCCACATCAAAAAGTGTCCTGGTCAAGCATTTTTCAGAAAAAATCTTAATTCCTCACACAAACACCTTGTAGCAGTCAATAACCCCAGAGCTAGCAAAACAAACTGGTCCTTGAGCTGGGTGGCTTGTTTTGAGGCACAGACATCCACAATGTTGTTATTTTCAAGAACATGGTGTCACATTAAATGTAAGGGAAGGGACAGTTGATTGATTGAGACAGGTGGGTGTCCACCCCAAAGTGATGCATATCATTGCTGGATTACTTCATGGAGCAAAACAAATATTTAATTTATTCATGGAGCATTTTATAAATTCATACGAACCCCCTGCAACTAGACATAGAAGTTTAGAAGATATGTGTTGTCTTTCCAGTTGGGAATTGAGGAAGTAAAGGTTGGTCAAAAATTCTCTGTGCTATACTTTACACTACCTACACTCTTAGAAAAAAAGGTTCTATCTAGAACCTCAAATGGTTCTTCGGCTGTCCCCATAGGAGAATCCTTTGAAGAACTCTTTTTGGTTCCAGGTAGAACCCTTTTGGATTCCATGAAGAACCCTTTCCACAGAAAGTTCTACCTGGAACCAAAAAGGCTTCTCCTATGCGGACAGCCAATGTACCCCTTTGGAACCCTTTTTTCTAAGAGGGTACTGTGTAACGGCTGTATGGAAGCATTCACCTATCACTGTCATTTCAAAGTGTAGCTATCTCTGACTGAGATCTGCTCCTCCTGGTAATTTCCATGTAAAGGACCCATGAGCACCAACATGTGAAGTTCATAGGAGTATATCAAATTTGGTGTCAAATGAAAGATAAGAGTCTATATTTAAGGGAAATTAAGGCATAGATACATTTTTTAACATTTTTCCATCCAAAATATTAGGAATAAGCAAAAGCTTTTGATTTCAAAGATGGAAAAGTTTTTTGTATTTTTTTCTACTCGAAAAACTCTTAAAGGGTATTAGAAATACATCAAAACAGAATAATGTTGAAGAAAAACCCATGCCAATATTAATATTTAAATTGAGTTTTCCTTCTGTAAGTTTAAGAAATATTACCTAGTGTTTTGTCATTCTGTTACCAAAAACTCACATATCTTAAATATATTTTCACATATCTTAAATATATTTTCACATTTCTATCTGATGAGGGAGCATTATGAAAGTACACAGAAGTAACAAGTAAAGGTAGACCTACCAATTAATTTGTGTTTTAACTGATTACAATTTTGTTATATAATTATTAAGTGATAACCAAATCTGTAACAGAGTGACTGAAAAATGAGTAATAGAATGATCGCAATTGAATTGGCCACAATGGGAAATCATAACAGTCACAAATCACATTTGCAGTAGAGCACAGCACAGTACAGTAGAGCACACTAAAAGTAGAGTACAGTAAAGTAGAGTAGAGTTCAGTACGGATTATTTCTTTTTTCAGTAGATTGAAGTTGAGTTTGGTTATGGATATATTTGATCAAGATGATTTTACAGATGATTTTGCCATTATCCATTAGCCTTTACATATGCTTAAATCAGGGAGTTTGACTATAAAACGACATATTTCTATATTTTCAGGGGGAATTGGCCATGTATAGACCCATAAACTGAATTAGTGTAATAACTTAACAAATATTGAATGTCAATAGGTTTGTTTAGTTTCTCTTGCACAACCTGGTTTATGTGAGTTTTGTTAAATAGTCACAAGGGTAGACCTGGTTTATCAGAGTATTGGGACATAGACACAGGAATAAACCTGGTTGGTATGGGTATTTGGGCTGAGATATGCAGGTGCAAATCTGGTTGGCCCCCTTTTAAATTTTTTTTTTTAAACCTTTATATAACTAGGCAAGTCAGTTAAGAACAAATTCTTATTTTCAATGACAGCCTAGGAACAATGGGATCAATGGTTTTTGCTTGTTTTACATTTTAAAGTGAGTCTCAGCATCACTCTTATTGTGGAATTGCTCTCCTTCCCAACGCTGCGTTCGTAACCAAGTGGCAATTTACCACAATATACAACTGGGAAAAATCTACTTGAACGACCCTCCAACTGGCAATTACCAGTGGGAAACTCATCCATCATCCTGAGCATGTTGACCTCTGATATCACCTACAAAGGAAATAACCTCCATAACAGCATTTTCGGCAAATGCAACAAAACATTTATAAAAAGCAATTCATTAGGTTTTTTAACACTATAATTTGTTTACAAGTGAATAGCTGTACTTTCAGTTCATGGTTTACACAGCTTGTTAGCCATTAGCATTTCTCGAGTTCAAAGCACATGAATGCATCCAACTGGCATTTATGACTTCCCAACAGTTGAATTCCCACCTGGTTATGAATGCAGCATAACACACTGGAAAGCCCCAGGAGTCTGAGATTTGACCAAGTGTCGAAAATGTGAAACCCAAAGCAGTTTAAATTATGGATAGGGAAAATTTTGAAATTACAGCAACTATTTGTAACAACGAGTACTGAAGCTGGCATTGATTAAAGTCTATTTTAAAAACAAAAGATTGAAACTCTGCTGTTACAGTGCCCCCAAGTGAGAATGCATAGTATAACAGTATGTTGGCTTGGCGTATTTGAGCTGCGTCATGCAGTCTGGCGCTGACAGGTCCAAACAGCATCACATGAAGACAGAAATATAGCGTTGACGATTTACCAAGCTGTGTGCAGTGTTTCAAACGGCACCATTAGGATTCTCATAATCTTAACCGTTTTCTTTACACATACAAATCTGAGAAAACCAACTGGTCCAAAATGTCTCCCATGGGTCTTCACATTGTAAAAAAATATATAAAAAAGGCAAAGGACTGAGAACATGCAGTTAAATGGTTGATTTAAAGCAGTGATAATAGAATAACTGGCTTGGTACGCTTTCAAAGGAATTCCCCATATGGTGCGAGGTAAGGACAGATTGGGTAGATGGTAGACCTCGTTAGATACCATCAGTTCATTTGATGCTATCTGCACAGCCACAGAGAAAAAGTAGTTCCATACAGAACTAGCATTTCCCACAAAAGAAATGAGCAGGGGTGGAGACACTGTCAGTGTGATGCGGTGTGGCTATCCTGTTTAACATGCAGCTTTTTGGAAGTTTACTGCTACTCAACACTGCACCCATATTTATCATGTATCAAATGGCCCCCCCTACATATGTTGAGTCAAGACCTGAGCCCGCATGAACAGCCAGATCGTTCTCCCGACCCAAGTTGAGACACTAGCTGAACCTGTGGCATGTAGCGTTTCCCTTCCAGCCCATACTGCTTTTCCTTTTTACATCTAGCAGAAGTTCTAATCCAGCAAGTACATTCAAAGAGATAAACGGCAACCCATCAACACTAGTATGCAAAGGCACACCACGTACGGCCCCATTCTCTACAAGACACCAAGTCCTGTACAATATGCAGTTGGCTTTTTGCAACACGTCAATATTTACCAAATCATATCTTGGTATGGTCCCTTCAATTTGTATGCATAGTGGACTGTGTCATTGCAAACCCAGCTATGATTCAATAATTGTGCCTCAAAACGAGATGTCAATTTCAAATATTTATTGAATAAAATGTGGAATTGTATAAACAAGTCTCCCCTACTCACTTTTCAGTTGGTAGCCCAGCATCAATCCTAACATGGCTGACTTTTTAAAAAGGAAGAAGCACAACCTTGTAGATGGGGCTGCGATGATCAGAACTTCAGCAACACTCTGCTGTAACATGGACGTATGCAGCCCCACAAAACATTGGAACTGCAGTTAAGTGCTTCTCCCCAAACTGAACCACCCTTATCTATTCTAACCACCGCCCCCAAATCCCGCAACCACAACAGGATTCCGCATGAGGTGGCGGTTGATCATTTTATTGAAACTTGTACAAAACAAAAAGAGTTACATGGAATTGTGCCCTTCACACAGCAAACTAAAAAATGTAAGGAAAAAACTAAATCACCACTCATCCCACATCTGTCAAGCCGTTTGTCCATGTTTGCACTGGACTGCTCCCGTATGAGGGGGGAGTTAAACTGGTAGTAAAAAGTCTCAATTCAGAGGTAATCATTATCTTAAAGGGGGTGCGGTGATTGCAGCACAGGGGAGGGAAGTATCACAACCAGGGGAGAGAGGGCTGCTGAGAGCTTCTAGAATCCGTGGACCTTGAGCTGCTCCTCTTTCGCCAGGCCAATCTGGAAGTGGGATGAGGGCAGAAGAGACATCACACAAAGGAACTCTGAACTCCAGTCACAGAACATTTACAGACAGGTGCTTTTCTATGAGAGCCATCTGTAGGGGCCATGACAGATGACCACTTAGTACACACAAGTGTAGAGTATAAGCTGGGTGCAATGTGCTATAGCAGGGACAAGAGTCAAACCTACCTCAATCAGAAACGTGCAGATATTCTTGCGCTGGTCACCTTGCAGCTGAATCACTTCCCCATACTCTGGGTGCTCAATCACTGTCCCATTGCAGGCAAATTTCTGTTGACAAAGCAGAACTAGTCAAACAAGACATGGAACTTTTTTTTGTTTACCACCTAGTGTAAACTCTGCCATAACATACCTTCTTAAAGGCCTTGACTAGCTTCTTCTTATCATAGTCGATGGCTATGCCCTGGACCGTGGTCAGAGTCTTCCTGCCGTTACGCTGCTGGATTCTTATGTGGATGTAGTCGTCAGTCCCAGATGGGAGTCTGTCATTACCCTTAGTTGCATCAGCAAATGGGTCTGTGGGGAGAACACCATTTTAAAACAAACTACACTACAGTTCAAAACAATCAGTCATGTAAGATTACAAGGAAGCAACCTAAAGTGATAGCTAAAATGGTAGTGGTATGTTTGACCTAGCTAACAAAAGATCCAGGCCGATGAACTGGTGACGTAACGTCTTAGCCACGAGGCTCAGGCCCAAGCAAAACCCTGCACAGATGTTTGTCAGAAAATTACATGGAATATGGGATTAACGTTAGAGGGAGAAAAAAAAAAAAAAAACACAGAGTGGGCGGCTAATCTGCTCAAACCTACATTTATTCGGAATATTTAATGACATTAGATTAGTGACATGGGAGAAAGTAAAATTCCCCAGCCCAGATATAAAATCATTCCGGGAAAACAGGCAGAAATTTCGAAAGGACGTAATGAAATGTTAGAAAAGCCCACAATTCAGCGGGGCTACATTATTTGATCTGGCCATTTACGTTACACTTAAAATAGTTTACGCTACACCCCAAAAGGCCTTCCCGGTAGGGTCGTATTACATACAGACAAAGGCAAAAATTCTACATTTATACTCGGTCCATTGTTGATAGCTAGTGCCAGAAAGACAACCGGCAGTAAGAACGAGTTACACTCCCAAATCGGTATTTTACATTGATCAATGTAGCCACAATAGACTAGTTTGATATACCGGCTACAAATCCGCGTTCGGGCCTAAAAAAAAAGGAAGTGAACTTCGGCCTAGTTGAAGTCTGATGGATATTGGCCAACATTTGCAAAAAAGAAAAAAGCTATTAATATAACTTCTTTTCAATCGAGAGGGAATGTTCTCTATAAATAACAAGGATGTTTCATGAACATATAAAAATCAAAACGATATTTAGTTGGAATGGCGTCAAAATTCTTACAAATGCTAGCTAACGTTAGCAACAGCCCTTCCCCCACTTTTCCGACCCCGCTTTAGCCGAGATGGTTGAAATGTCTTACCGAAAGTTTGGAGGTTCTGGATAGCGGACATACGATAAGATTTCCTTTCCTTTCGGATAATAACTGGTTAGCGATAGACTGGTCTGCTTAATTTATTTTTCTTTCTTTGACTCTTCCGTTTCACTGGGACGACGTTTTAGTCAGCTGAAAGGCTCTCACAAAATGGAGATTGTTTAGCTTGCAAAGTAGAAAACAACCCTTTATAGCGCCTCCCCGCACGTAAGGACGTGCATCACGCCACACCCTATATTACTGGAAAAAATTACGTAATTATCTTGGTATTTCAGAGGAGAAAATACCAACACCTGGAACCTAGGCTACATAAAAACTATAGCGCAAATATCTAAATTAAATGTGAAGATCTTAGTTAATAAAGCAATGTTCTTCGTCGATGAAGCAATGGGCAGTGGTATATTATTCAATTTTAGGAAATATATTGAAAACAGATGTTTCTGTTTTTGGTATTTCTACACCTGCATTGCTTGCTGTTTGGGGTTTTAGGCTGGGTTTCTGTACAACACTTTGTGACATCAGCTGAAGTAAGATGAGCTTTAAAAATACATTTCATTTGATTTGTTTTTAACTGACTAACTAAAGGCTTCTTCTAACGTGTAGTTGATCGAGCCCCCTCGGGAGAGTTGCAGATTACAGTAAAACATTCTTATGCCAACTATAAAATGTGTTGGCACCTTTAATTAATGCACATTTTCTCATAAAAAAAAGTCAATTTCAGCACCTCTCTTGATGAAGTCAGATTCAGAGGGGTTGGGTTAAATGCGGAAGACATTTCAGTTGAAGGCATTCAGTTGTACAGCTGACTAGGCATCCCCTTTCCCCCCCTTTTTAAATCTCAAATGTAAACACGACCTCACTTGAAAACTAGCTGCTGTTTGTCTGTGTCTGGTGGGACAGTGGTATCCGGCATCCTTGGGACGTCCCTACGCTAAACTGTAATCTTAACCCCTTAACCTAACCCTAACCATTTAAAATGTCAACTTCAATTGGGTAGGGACGTCCCAAGGATCCCTGAAAGAACGGGCCGTGTGTGATGAACTCCCAATGACTGAAATAGGGAAAATATCTGTTGTAGAGTGTACTTGAAAAATGCAGCATGCAATCTGAATTGTCTTGATCATATGAAGATTTATCCCGTTGACCATAATTAGCCAATTTATAGAAAGCTAGCCAATGCTTAGAGTTTGACTAACCTGCTACTGCTGTAAATGTACACTGCTCAAAAAAATAAAGGGAATACTAAAATAACACATCCTAGATCTGAATGAATGAAATATTCTTATTAAATACTTTTTTCTTTACATAGTTGAATGTGCTGACAACAAAATCACACAAAAATTATCAATGGAAATCAAATTTATCAACCCATGGAGGTCTGGATTTGGAGTCACACTCAAAATTAAAGTGGAAAACCACACTACAGGCTGATCCAACTTTGATGTAATGTCCTTAAAACAAGTCTAAATGAGGCTCGGTAGTGTGTGTGGCCTGTATGACCTCCCTACAACGCCTGGGCATGCTCCTGATGAGGTGGCGGATGGTCTCCTGAGGGATCTCCTCCCAGACCTGGACTAAAGCATCCGCCAACTCCTGGACAGTCTGTGGATGGAGCGAGACATGATGTCTCAGATGTGCTCAATTGGATTCAGGTCTGGGGAACGGGCGGGCCTGTCCATAGCATCAATGCCGTCCTCTTGCAGGAACTGCTGACACACTCCAGCCACATGAGGTCTAGCATTGTCTTGCATTAGGAGGAACCCAGGGCCAACCGCACCAGCATATGGTCTCACAAGGGGTCTGAGGATCTCATCTCGGTACCTAATGGCAGTCAGACTACCTCTGGCGAGCACATGGAGGGCTGTGCGGCCTCCCAAAGAAATGCCACCCCACACCATGACTAACCCACCGCCAAACCGGTCATGCTGGAGGATGTTGCAGGCAGCAGAAGTTCTCCACGGTGTCTCCAGACTGTCACGTCTGTCACATGTGCTCAGTGTGAACCTGCTTTCATCTGTGAAGAGCACAGGGCGCCAGTGGCGAATTTGCCAATCTTGGTGTTCTCTGGCAAATGAAAAACGTCCTGCACGGTGTTGGGCTGTAAGCACAACCTCCAACTGTGGACGTCGGGCCCTCATACCACCCTCATGGAGTCTGTTTCTGACCGTTTGAGCATACACATGCACATTTGTGGCCTGCTGGAGGTAATTTTGCAGGGCTCTGGCAGTGCTCCTCCTGCTCCTCCTTGCACAAAGGTGGAGGTAGAGGTCCTGCTGCTGGGTTGTTGCCCTCCTACGGCCTCCTCCACGTCTCCTGATGTACTGGCCTGTCTCCTGGTAGCGCCTCCATGCTCTGGACACTACGCTGACAGACACAGCAAACCTTCTTGCCACAGCTCGCATTGATGTTCCATCCTGGATGAGCTGCACTACCTGAGCCACTTGTGTGGGTTGTAGACTCCGTCTCATGCTACCACTAGAGTGAAAGCGCTGCCAGCATTCAAAAGTGACCAAAATATCAGCCAGGAAGCATAGGAACTGAGAAGTGGTCTGTGGTCCCCACCTGCAGAACCACTCCTTTATTGGGGGTGTCTTGCTAATTGCCTATAATTTCCACCTGTTGTCTATTCCATTTGCACAACAGCATGTGAAATTTATTGTCAATCAGTGTTGCTTCCTACGTGGACAGTTTGATTTCACAGAAGTGTGATTGACTTGGAGTTACATTGTGTTGTTTAAGTGTTCCCTTTATTTTTTTGAGCAGTGTACATTTGCCTGCTGAGGCTAGTGTTTCATTAGCTATCTCTCTGTCAGTGAACACATTTTTTAATCATGATTTGGCATAATTATGGGGTGGTTTTGCGGACACAGATTAAGCCTAATCCTAGACTAAATTGCACTTTTAAACTGGACTAACTGAAATGGAATTTCTCAGACATGGTTGAAAATAGCCTCAGAGTTGCTCTAGTCTAGATTTTAAAAATCTGATTTCCAGAAGGACTATTAGAGTAAATCTAGATTTAAGTTAAGGCTTAAATTAAACCTGTCCAGAGTCAGGGTTAACTTCAGATTAATGGATGTTGGCCCCCATGTTGACCTTGGCAATGGAGTAAAATGGATTACCCTAGACTAATTCAATGATGATCAAAGAGCACCACCAAGGCCAGACAAAGGGACAGTTATAGACAGGAGCAACTCACTGAATGATTTTGATGAAATCAAATTTCCGTGACTATTTCCTTACGTACAAAGAAAATGCAGCTAACATCATTTGTTTGCTTAAGCCAAGGCTTTTATCTGACTCTCTTAGGGGAAAGCCCATTCCTCCTTCCCTACTGATCACCTTGAGTTTTTTGGGCATCTGCAACCTTCCTCGTGAAACAGGAGATTTGTGTGGTGTAGGTGAACTGACTGTATGCAGAATAGTACACAAAAGTCTGCAATGATATATGTGAACTGAAAGACAATTACATCAAGTTCCCTGATGCTGCAGCCCAAGCCAACTACAAGGTAGATTTATATGAATATGGGAACTTGCCTGGAGTCATTGGCTATATAGATTGATGTCATATTCCCATTAAGTGTCCCTCTGCAGCAGATGCTGAGGACTACAGGAATCGTAAATCTGGTTCTCAATAAATGTACAAAGTTTGTGCACTCCCACTTTGCAGTTCTCCAACATGGTTGCATATTGGAAAGGTACGATTTATGACTCAAGGATTTTCCAAAACTGTATGCTCAGCTTGAAGGAGGACAACATTGTGGAATCATACTTGGTAACAGTGGGTATGCACAGAACAACTTCTTGTTCATCCCCTATCTTCATGCAATAGGACCTGAACAACAACTGTACAACCCGGCTCATATCCACTCCAGAGGTGTAGTGGAGCACATGTTTGGTGTATGGAAGAGTCCTTTCCAGTTTCTCAGAAACACATTGTGCTTTCAACCAAGAAGATGCTGCATTGTCATAATTTCAACAGCAGTGCTTCACAATTACCTCAAACAGCATGGCTGCCCAGATCCTCACACTGAAGATAAGGATGATCCAAACGTTCCCATGGTTGAGGCAGACACCGACAGAAATGGACAAGCCTACAGAGATGCTTTTGCTACGCAGGACTTCTCACAACAAAGATAGCTCAAGTGATTGAAGCAAACATTAGCCAATATTGGGACCATGAACTGGTGCTGGTTCGAGAATAACATTGGCACTGCAGCTGCTTAATTTTTTCTCTCCTCCTTCATAGTGTAAGATTAAAATTGATTACGGGGGTCTTCTAAAGACCCCCACCATTGATGATGTTGTTATTAATTTGCTTATGTGCCATTGTACTTATGCTCACTTGTATAGCTGAATATTGAGGCCTCTGTCTGTGTCTAGCTCTCTGCCAAAATCCGCAGCCCCGCCTGTGAGAAAAGGTGTGAAAACGGACTGAGGGTGATAGCGAGAGAGAGAGAGAGAGAGAGAGAGAGAGAGAGAGAGAGAGAGAGAGAGAGTGTCTGTTTTTCTATGAAACAAGAGCAGATTTGCACGCCACTGAGAAAGGTTCTCAGAAACCTTGTGTTAAGAATAACTTGTTCTTTTAGCTGCACGTGCAGGTTTTGACATAGGAGATCACACCATAAGGTGCCATCTTGGGTATATAAGATCCTGTCTTTCTTTTGTTCGGGGCAGAACATCAGGAGAGGCATCATTTGTATGTCTGATGTTTGATCTTTGACTTCTGTCTACATCTGTATTCTAATTTAAATTGTTATGATTTATATATGCACATTTTGAGTGTTCCTTATTTGTTAAGTAAATAACAGAGCCCAGAAAAGTGGATCCAACATTAGCCAACTCAACATGAAGGGTGTGTATCTTCATATCATGCTCTTCTTTTAAATACATTAATTTTTCACTCATGAAGCTAATGTATTTAGCACCAGTTTCTCATGCATGATCACAGCCTATTTGTCTTTGTCCTGCTGCCCATGTTAGTGACACAATCTTCCCTCCTGGCTGCTGCAGATGTAGTGAGCTGACCTTCATCCTGTCTTATCCCCTCCAAGCTATGGTGATCATCTGCCTCTAGAAAATGATTACATTGCTGCATTAGATCATATTATTTCTTCAAGAGTTGCATTCATTACATCATTGTTATTATGGAAGTGCAAGAGATGACTGACAACGTTATATATTCCCTGCAGTCCAGGGATGGCACATGTTGAATGAATGTGGCCTACCAAATGAGGATTGGAACAGTCCCCCATCTGAACTGTCCAAATGGTGATCATCGGGGACACCTTCCAGGGGTTGTTGGCTATCAATGATCCCGTTCAACAAGTCCCCCAGCTCATCTGTCTCTGGTCTTACCAGTCTTAAAACACTCCCCACGAGCAACATTTGTCTTCTTTAAGTTGATTTTTATGTTTTTCCACAGGACCTTAGAAAGACAAGACAATATAGAAATTATATTAGTTATTATGTGTGATTTTGTGTGTTACATTTCTGTCTCACGAATACATTTAGGCCCCACTGTGTTGTTACACAAGAAACACAAGATTTGTAAAAGTGGGCCAACAATTACCTGAAGTTGTAGTAGCATCCTTTTGTTAACTTTTTCATTTGTGTTGAATTCATTACAAATGGTAGTCCAGACATTATTATTCTTGTTTTCTGTTGATGAATCATGCTATTTGTTCTCGATAATTGGGTGCTTTGACAAAAATCACTTCAAGAAAGTTTTTTCAAAGTCACTGAAATTCTTTTAACGTTTTCTTTTACCTCCGTCCATTGTTTGGTTTAGGTTATTTGTTCCAATTCAACACAATGCTTATGTATTAGTGTCCCATCCTGGTTTTTGAAGCATCCTCGGGTCAGTACTAAGTGCAAATTGTTAATCTAACCAGGCTTCAAGTCAATAAAAGATTGACGGAGGCGAGGGACATGGACTGGAAATGAGGAAGGGAGTTTGGATGGCTAACTAAAAAGCAGCATTCCTCAAGAGAGGATGGCTTTCACTTCAGGAGTGATGAATTCATTAACTTCTTTGATGAAAAGATCATGATCATTAGAAAGCAAATTACGGAACCCTCTTTGAATCTGCGTATTTCTCCAAAGCTCAGTTGTGCTGAGTCTGCACAGAACTGTCAGGACCTAGGATTAATGGAGATAATCAAGTTTTTTAATCCTGTATCTCTTGACACATTCATGAAAATAATCATGGCCTCTAAACCTTCAAGCTGCATACTGGACCCTATTCCAACGAAACTACTGAAAGAGCTACTTCCTGTGCTTTGCCCTCCTATTTTGAACATAATAAATGTCTCCCAATCCTCAGGATGTGTACCAAACACACCAAAAGTAGCATTTATGAAGCCTCTCTTGAAAAAGCTAAACCTTGATCTGGAAAATGTAAAAAACGATCAGCCTTTATCGAATCTCCCATGCCTCTCAAATAAAAAATAAAAAAGCTGTTGCACGGCAACTCATTACCTTCCTGAAGACAAATAATGTATACGAAATGCTTCAGTCTAGTTTTAGAGCCCATCATAGCACTGCACTCGTGAAGGTGGTTAATTACCTTTTAATGGAATCGGACCAAGGCTCTGCATCTGTTCTCATGATCCTAGACCTTAGTTCTGCTTCGATCACCACATTCTTTTGGAGAGATTGGAAACCCAAATTGGTCTACATGGACAAGTTCTTGCCTGGTTTAGATCTTATCTGTCGGAAAGATATCACTTTGTCTCTGTGCATGGTTTGTCCTCTGACAAGTGAATTATTTCAGTGTTCCTCAAGGTGCCGTTTAAGGACCAATATTGTTTTCACTATATATTCTACCTCTTGGTGATGTCATCCGGAAACACAAAGTCAACTTTCACTGCTATGTGGATGACACACAATTGGCATAGCGTCGTCCGGGTTAGGGAGGGATTGGCCGGTAGGGATATCCTTTTCTCATCGCGCACCAGCGACTCCTGTGGCGGGCCGGGCGCAGTGCACGCTAACCAAGGTTGCCAGGTGCAAGGTGTTTCCTCTGACACATTGGTGCGGCTTGCTTCCGGGTTGGATGCGCGCTGTGTTAAGAAGCAGTGCGGCTTGGTTGGGTTGTGTATCGGAGGACGCATGACTTTCAACCTTCGCCTCTCCCGAGCCCGTATGGGAGTTGTAGCGATGAGGCAAGATAGTAGCTACTAACAATTGGATACCATGAAATTGGGGAGAATAAAGGGGGTAAAAAAAAAAGATATATATATATTTTAAGGACAGACTTTTTTGCATCTTCATAAAATCAGAAACTTTTTGTCCAACAATGATGCAGAAAAGCTAATCTATGCTTTTGTCACTTCTAGATTAGACTACTGCAAGGCTCTACTCTCCAGCTACTCATATAAAGCACTAAATAAACTTCAGTTAGTGCTAAACACGGCTGTTTGAAACTTGACTAGAACCAAAGGCTAGAGCTGATTTCAAGGTTTTACTGTTAAACTACAAAGCATTACATGGGCTTGCTCCTACTTATCTCTCCGATTTGGTCCTTCCGTACATACTTACACGTACGCTACATCATAAAACGCAGGCCTCCTTATTGTCCCTAGAATTTCTAAGCAAACAGCTGAAGTCAGGGCTTTCTCCCATAGAAGTACATTTTTATGGAATGTTCTGCCTATCAATTTGAGAGACGTAGACTCGGTCTAGACCTTTAAGTCTTTACTGAAGACTAATTTCTTCAGTAGGTCCTGTGATTGAGTGTAGTCTGGTCCAGAGGTGCGGAGGTGAACAGCAAGGCACTGGACCAACGAACCACCCTTGCTGTCTCTGCCAGGCCGGCTCCCCTCTCTCCACCGGGATTCTCTGCTTCTGACCCTAACTGGGGCTGAGTCCCTGGCTTACTAGTGTTCTTCCATGCCGTCCCTAGGAGGGGTGCGTCACCTGAGTGGGTTGAGTCACTGACATGATCTTCCTGTCTGGTTTTGGCCCCCCAATACTCAGCCTTGTCTCAGGGTAGTAAGTTGGCGGTCTTTGACATCTGCTGATGTAAAAAGGGCTTCATAAATACATTTGATTGAATGATTGATTGAGATGACGGAAGCAGAAGTGTTGTTTGAAGATTAAAGTGCGTCGAGTACAGTTAGTGAAGAAGATGAGTGGACAACAGTGAAGTCCAAGAACGGAATGAAAAGGGCTACAATTGTTTTGGGAAATGAGTCTGATGAATCATTGCTTGTTGGAGTACGATTTTTGGTTAAGGATGTTCATTTGAGGAAACCATTTGGAAGTCACGAGGATGGTGAAGAAGGCATTGGGAAAAGTGGACGCAGTCAAAGAAACCAGGAATGGTATGGTGTCGATATCGTGTGTATCCAAAGAGCAAAAGAGGCGTGCATTGTGGCTTGCAAAAGTATCGACTCATGAAGTGGACAGCTTTGATTTTCAGAGCAGGGCATCGGTAAAAGGTGTTCTCTCTGGCGTCTCGTTGGACATTGATAATCAATATCTTAGGCAAAAAAAATTGAATAGTCATGCACGTCGCTTGACCCGTATGGAGAATGGGAAAAAGGAGCAAAGTTGTATTAATGTCTGTATTATTGATGTTTGGTAAAGAGTATCTACCACCCTATGTAAAGCTGGGATATAAAATATATGCTGTAAGAGCATTCGTGCAAAACCTAATGCAATGCAAGAAGTGTAAAAGGTTTGGCCACGTGTCAAGTGTTTGCAGATGGAAGGAATATTTGATTGTCTTTGAATGTAATATGTTGCAACTGTGGTGGGGATCATATTCCTGAATTCCCTAAGTGCCCTGTTAGGGTGAAAGGGGTTGAGGTGTCGAGGATCAGCGCTGCACAGCAAATCTCCTATGTGGAGTCGGTCAAGAGAGTTGAAAGGGTAAGAGGCCACAGTTCTGTAGAAGATATGGCTGTGGATGCATCGCAACCAGTTGCAAATGTTATACATCAATCAAGTGATCTGGATACATTTATTGTGAAGAAGATGGATTTCGTAGCATTTATAGCCACAGATATTAATTTTGTCCAAGAAGTCCAAAAAGCATTATACATCATTATATCTGCAGCCGAGAACGTTTTGGGCCTCCAAGACTTAACGGCAGAAGAATTGCAGGGATTACTGTCGCCAGAAAATGTCCTGCCCTCACAATCTTTTAAATAGAGACCTGTTCCGAACAGACCCATGGCAACTAGACCCGGCCCGATCCGAGTGAGGGAAGCAGCAGAAAATCTATTTTTTTATATCAACTTTATTACAATCCCCTAAGGTTGATGTCTGCACCTACGCGGAAATATATAATATATAATAAACAAATTCCCATAAAAATGTGTCAGTTTAAACTAGAGATATACATTTTTTGCATAGGTGGCATCTGCCTATGTCGTTGCACTTCAGCATCTGCGGTGAAAGGTGACAAAGCTAGAGCGGTGTTTGTCATACCATGAGACATCCTGAAAAACAGTTTTCTCACAAAATCGTCTGTAGCGTCTGAACGGTTTGTTCTACGACCCCCACAAGCATCTTTGGACTAGTCTGAAGTTGGTGTAGCTAATCTGCCAACTTCTGTCAGTAATGTCCGAACAGTTCGGGCTACACACTAATATGACCCTCTGTGGAAAAGTGAGTCTCACGAACATGTACATGTCGATTCTCTTGCTCTAGGATGCCCACAGTTGAAATAATTAATGGAAATACAGGTATTTAATGGAGACTGTTTAGTGACAGCATGAATGACATCAGTGAGTCCTGCCTTGATGACTATTAGGCTTACAATTGTTCTATAGATTTTTGTCATCTTAAATTATTACTTGGAATAACAATAGCTAAAGCTCCCTGTCCCGGAATGACATGCTAAAGTGATAAAAGTTTTCTGCTCCTGTTAGCTAGCAACAGGTCTACTTGTTGTAGCTAGCTAGCTGCATTGCTAGGGTAAAGTAAAGTAAAGTTGGGTGTCAACTTTATGACTAAATAGATTACAAATATAAACATTCTTTACCTGACAGCAGTGCGTCAGACGGAAATTAGGTGTTTTTGATGTAACAGGAACGTTATAGGCCTACTATGCTTTGGTATTATATTCGGTTCTGTTATGTAAACTGCAAATGAATCGGTATGTGATCTTGTGAGACATTGTGAGTAGATGTGCTTGTTTTGAGGTCACAGCTAGAGCTGTTTGGAGCCACCTGTGCACATTTGTTCATATTTCTTGCTAGTTAGTGAGTTATTAGCCCAGTTGTAGCTGATTTCTATTCAACAATGGGGGAGTGGTTGCTTCCTACAAGAGCACAAAATGTGTGCATTTCTAGCCATCTTTGAAAAACAAATCAGGTAAAGAGCTTTTGTTATGTCTTAAAGGGGTAGTGTTGTATTTTGAGACTGTCTTGAATAAGCTAAGTAGCCAATAGGCAGAATATAGCATAATTTGTATGAGTTTCTGTAATAATGGCATGGGAATAATAATTATTTTTATTTCGTAAAGTGTTTTTTTGCATCAAACAACACATTTTCAGTCACCTCCTTGTCTGAAGGACAAATGGATAAACAGGTTAATGTCAAGCCCTGCATGTTTTTTTTTTTCAAGTCTCATGGAATGTAGGCCTACAATGAACCACACATTGGCTGCTACTGTAGGCTGAATGATAGAACAGCTATTTCCATGTTAAAATGTTATGGGATGCATTTTCTCCATTGTTTTTTTATGGTAGGACACTGGTAGGCCTACATTATGATCAAATGGCAACAGTTGTGTATTGTGTTGCTTACACGCTGTATCATAAATCACCTTGATCACATGGTTACAATATACCTTATTAAAGAATCAAATGAAACAGAGATGAACTATTCATAGAATTTATTTGCATAGATTAAACATGCTATCATATCAATTGACCAATTAGTGAACATAAATCATTACTATGTAGAAATGCAGGAAATTCCTTTTAAAACAGCCATAAAAATCAAGCTTTTGGTGTTGTGTATTCATGCATCGCAATACACTATAATCTAAATGCATTATGACCTCTAACTTGGCCCAATTCACATTTCCAAATTCCCACCCTGACATACCAAGTTAGAATGGGCCCTGTGTCTCAAACAATAGCCCACGTAGGCTAAATATCCCAAGCAGAGCTACAGCAGTTTCCAGAGAGGATCAGGCTCCTTGAGATTTGAGGTTTGGGTGTCCTCAGCAGAACGGTGTCGTTCTGGGTTGCAATGCGCAAGAGGGGTCCATAGAGTTTTATTTTATAAAGGCAAACACAAAGTGAATTAGGATTTTTTCCCCCATCGAATTGGCCAAAGTGGTCAAGCCTCAGACGGTCTTCTGTAGTGCACACACGTAGCCTATAGTTCTTCATCATTCTCACCAGCGCCAGAGAGAAGACAGGGAAGAAACCACAATTTTATACTTCTAGACTGATATACATATTTATTTGGTTTGTCATTCTATCGTTTTTCATGGAATTTTTGTGGAAATGAAATATCATTTATTTAAGATAAAATTTTCCAGAAATAGTTTTACCAGCTCTGTGTATTCTCAAACTGAAAAAAGCACTTCGGCAGCACCACACCTCTGCTGGGTAGTTCACCATGTTTTATTGGTTTACTGTCTAGTATTTGGCAGCGTTTGCCTGTCCAGAAAACAGAAATAAAAGTATGTTGAAAAAAGGAAGAATTGACATGGGTAACAAATGGAAATTTGTTCACAATAAATAAATATACACAATATTTAAAAACCAGCCCTTCCCTTGCCAGACCGATCATTTTTTATTTTCTGTTGTTTTATTTAGTTACGACATTCACCGCTCCCAGCAGTATAGCAATCAATTACTTCGGTGTCTCCCTGCTTAGGCAAAACGTGCACACCAAAAGATTTTGGTATCTGCACAGACATTGCTGGCGCATGCCAGATCTTACAACGCCTGGATAAGTATTTCACGCATCAGCTAAACCCATAATATGCTCCAGTAATCTGTTGCCAGACAGTCGATGATGTGGCATGCAAACAATGGTTGATGCATGCAACGTCTGATCAGTGAACACAACCTTTACCTCTCCATTCTCTGGAGGTGCATCATGGGTAAACAAATACCAACTACGATACACCTCCTGGTACAGAGTTTGAGACAGCGTTATCATCAACTGGGATGACCTCAAGGACCTTTGGTATAGTTCACATAGTCCTGTGGGTAGGATTGATATTGCAGCCAGGCCTAAGCCTTGTGTAAATTCACTGGTGGTAAAAACCACATGTTACAACTCAACCTAACCTTTTGGCTGTATTTTGGAAATTAGTGGGACATGTGACATTTGATGCGAAAAATCATAGATTAACCTTTCTGCTCGAGGTGGTTATAAACATTTAACCCTGATCCTGTGCATCAACTTGTCTCTCTCTTGCCAGGTGCCTTTCTTTCATACCTTGATGCTTTCTGAACTGAGTAGATTTACATATAGTTAAAGCAGAATCTTCATCGCATGTGTGTTCAAACGTTAAAGATTTACAGATCACTTTGGGAGTGTTAGGTATCTGCTGTACTTTACTATGATCCGATTATGCCAGAAGAACAATTGGTAAACACACTAACTAACATGCACAGAAAAGTCAAACTCCTCTGTTATGAAATCCATCACCTGACTTGACTACATTCTTTATAAAGTTCACCTGATGGGTGAATCTAAAAGCATACAGATGCTGCTAACTGTAATAATACAACACTATTTCATAGCCAGGTTTTGTTCGCCGCTCACAGGGTTTATGTGCTGCAGATAACACTACCTGGCCACTAGATCAGCCCCATACAGGCACAACTCCTCTTAAACTTCCAATGCTGCCATTTGTATCTATGACATCACTTCTGGGTAGCAATTTTGCTAGGACTGTCTGGTAGTGATCTGAGTGGGGATACGTAGCCCTTTCAAAACAACAGGAAATCAGGCCTGGCTGCTAACCTCTCCCTTAATGGTAATCTTATGAGTGACAAAAAATGAACATTAAGAGATTACGGTTGTTGTACATCATTGTCACCAACATAGATTTGGTGTAGTGCCACCAAAGGAGAAAAAGTATCATGAGTGGCATTCTTGCTGTAAACAACACACTCATTGACAAGCAATGATCTTGCAGTTAGCCACTGTTCATCCATGCAGTGGGTCCTACAGTTGTTAGTGTCTTTTGACCCCCACAAAAAAAAGGAACTGACCTCAACCCACAAATAGGTCCTGACGCACCACTTGGGAAAAACTGGTGTCGAGATAGGGTGGCATCCACCGAGCCACCAGTGGCCTTTATCGTCATTGTCACTTTTCATATCTTCACTTATAAATAATGTCAAGCTAGTCTGATAACATTTCCCCACAGAATAAACAAGCCATTAATCTTTCTGTGGCAATGTAAATTTATCTCATTATGGAAGAAAAGCTGAAGGTGATCTTTTGAACTTCATTAAATTCCAAGATTATATGCCGCCGATAGCTAGAATTTAGCTTGAACAGTTTTTGTCAGACAGAACATGTAAAAAGTACCTGTCATTTTGGGTGGAAATGATTACCTTTCAACAACAAATTAGCTTTAATCAATATGTCAACATTTTGGAACAGAATATTGTTCTTGTGACTTTAGGACAGTGTCCTAATTACGCAATAAGGCCCGAGAAGGTGTGGTATATTGGCCACATACTACAAACCCCTGAGGTGATTTATTGCAATTAAAAACTGGTTACTAACGTTATTAGAGCAGTAAAAAAAGATGTCATACCCATGGTATACAGTCTGCTATACCACAGCTGTCAGCCAATCAGCATTCAGGGCTCGAACCACCCAGTTTATAATAAAGAGCGTAATGTTTTATTCAATTTACCACTTAAAATGTGACTTTTGATGTTGCATTATATATCACTTAACTAGTTAATGTATTTTCACTGTAGGCAACTTAAAAATGTATTTATTGGTCCACTTCCAGAAAGACAAAAAGTTTTACAAGGTATTCTGTCTCCATATAGACCTTTTTTCACTGTGATCCTGCCATCAGCACCATCCAATTTACATTTGAAAGAGAAGAAAACAAAATTTCCATCATAGACATACTCACAACTGTTTTTGTAGCTCTGTGTAGTGGGCAGGGTTTCTTCACACCTACCCTTGCTTTCAATAGACAAAAACATGTAACATTTTTGCACAGTTCAAAAAAGCCCTTTATAGCATCACATCAGACCCCAGGTTGGAGGGACGTTGACAGCAGCCGTGACAGCATCAATGCAGTTGTTCCGTGCCAGTGGCGCTAAGCAGCTCTCCCACGACTGCAGAGGGGGACACTGGAACAGTGTTTGTGGTGGTGCAGGAGGGTATTGGACCTCAATGGGGTATGCATCAAGTGTCCCGGGGAGCATGACAAAATTCTCAGGCTCCCTGTGCATCAACAAGAGGGAGAACCTGGAAGATCTTAATGGTCGCTTTGCGTCCCACACGGAGAATTTAAATTAGATACCTTTTCGCATCACAATTGTAGGATTTTCTTTTTTCACTGTTAGCCTAAAGAACTACCATTCACTTTCTCCTATCATTAGGTGTAAAAATCAGATGATATTCTGGTCAGATGCGATAGAACGGCCACCCAGTGCTTTCAAGTACTCAGCTGCGATTCCTCTCTTAGTGGCTAAAACAGTGAGAAGTCTACCTAGGATGTGTGTTGTATGAATGTGTGAGGCTCGATGTTGATGTCTGTGTGTCTCAGGTGCACTCACTAGAGGGAACCAACACGCAGCTTGAGCTACAGATCAAGGAACATTGGGAGAGAAGATCCCTTGGTGACCGTAAAGACATGAGTTGCCACTTGGGGATGATCGATAACCTTCAGAACCAGGTAGGTCTACATGGGGACCTATCACTGAACACCTTCCACAGTCTCATTTTGCTCTTAAGCATCATCTTATGACCAGACGACTTACTCTCGTTCATTTGTGACCTGTCACCAAGTAGAATTCTAGCCCATCCTTTCAGCAAAGTAGTGGGAGGGAGGGAAAGTAGATAAGCAAACGAAGGACACCACTGGGCACAGACATAAATTCAATACAAACAAAATCTAATGGGGAAAACATTTAAACAGAGATATTGGCACAGCACTGAACAAAAATATAAATGCAACATTTGAAATGTGGAACCAACATTTTACGAGCTGAAATAGAAGCTCAAACATTTGCCAAAAGCAAAAAAAACATTTCTCAAATTTTGTGCACAAATTTGTTTACATCCCTGTAAATGAAAGGTTACTGAGGAGGTTGTCTGTAATAAAGCCCTTTTGTCAGGAAAAACTCATTCTGATTGATTGGGCTTGGCTCCCAAGATGGTAGGCCTATGCCCTCCCAGACCCACCCATTGCTGCGGCCCTGCCCATTCATATGAAATCAATAGATTAGGGCCTTAATGAATTTATTTAAATTGTCTGATTTCTTTTATGAACTGTAACACAGTAAAATCATTGAAATTGCTGCAGTTATATTTTTATTCAGTGTACATGACCAAAAGTATGTGGACGCCTGCTTGTCAATCTCATGGGTATTAATATGGAGTTGGTCCCCCCTTTGCTGCTATAACAGCCTCCACTCTTCTGGGAAGGCTTTCCACTAAATGTTGAAACATTGCTGCAGGGACTTGCTTCCATTCAGCCACAAGAGCATTAGTGAGGTCAGGCACCGATGTTGGTCGATTAGGCCTGGCTCGCAGTCGGCGTTCCAATTCATCCCAAAGGTGTTCGATGGGGTTGAGGTCAGGGCTCTGTGCAGGCCAGTCAAGTTCTTCCACACCGAGCTCAACAAACCAGTCCTGTACGGACCTCGCTTTGTGCATGGGGGCATTGTCATGCTGAAACAGGAAAGGGCCTTCCCCAAACTGTTGCCACAAAGTTGGAAGCACAGAATCATCTAGAATTTCATTGTATGCTGCAGCGTTAAGATTTCCCTTTACTGGAACTAAGGGGCCTAGCCCAAACCATGAAAAACAGCCCCAGACCATTATTCCTTCCCCACCAAACTTTACAGTTGGCACTATGCATTCGGGCAGGTAGCGTTCTCCTGGCATCCGCCAAACCCAGATTCGCCCATCGGACTGCCAGATGGTGAAGCGTGATTCATCACTCCAGAGAATGCGTTTCCACTGCTCCAGTGTCCAATGGCGGTGAGCTTTACACCACTCCAGCCGACGCTTCGCATTGCGCATGGTGATCTGAGGCGTGTGTGCGGCTGCTCGGCCATGGAAACCCATTTCATGAAGCTCCCGACGAACAGTTATTGTGCTGACGTTGCTTCCAGAGGCAGTTTGGAACTCAGTAGTAAGTGTTGCAACCGAGGACAGACGATCTTTACATGCTACTTGCTTCAGCACTTGGCGATCCCCTTCTGTGAGCTTGTGCGGCCTACCACTTCTCGGCTGAGCCGTTGTTGCTCCTAGACGTTTCCACTTCACAATAACAGCACTTACAGTTGACCGGGGTAGCTCTAGCAAGGCAGAAATTTGACGAACTGACTTGTTGGAAAGGTGGCATCCTATGACGGTGCCACGTTGAAAGTCACTGAGCTCTTCAGTACGGACCATTCTACTGCCAATGTTTGTCTATGGAGATTGGATGGCGTGTACTCTATTTTATACACCGGTCAACAATAGGTGTGGCCGAAATAGCCGAATCCACTAATTTGAAGGGGTGTCCACATAATTTTGGCCATGTAGTGAATCAGGACCAGGGGAGATGAGGCTGCTGAGAGCTTCTAGAATCCGTGGACCTTGAGCTGCTCCTCTTTCGCCAGGCCAATCTGGAAGTGGGATGAGGGCAGAAGAGACATCACACAAAGGAACTCTGAACTCCAGTCACAGAACATTTACAGACAGGTGCTTTTCTATGAGAGCCATCTGTAGGGGCCATGACAGATGACCACTTAGTACACACAAGTGTGGAGTATAAGCTGGGTGCAATGTGCTATAGCAGGGACAAGAGTCAAACCTACCTCAATCAGAAACGTGCAGATATTCTTGCGCTGGTCACCTTGCAGCTGAATCACTTCCCCATACTCTGGGTGCTCAATCACTGTCCCATTGCAGGCAAATTTCTGTTGACAAAGCAGAACTAGTCAAACAAGACATGGAACTTTTTTTTGTTTACCACCTAGTGTAAACTCTGCCATAACATACCTTCTTAAAGGCCTTGACTAGCTTCTTCTTATCATAGTCGATGGCTATGCCCTGGACCGTGGTCAGAGTCTTCCTGCCGTTACGCTGCTGGATTCTTATGTGGATGTAGTCGTCAGTCCCAGATGGGAGTCTGTCATTACCCTTAGTTGCATCAGCAAATGGGTCTGTGGGAAGAACAACATTAAAAACAAATCAATTTACTTAAGACAAAAATAGAGTTCAAAACAAGCAACCTAAAGTGATACCGAAGATGTCACTGTTTTGTTTGACCTAAGATGATTTTAAAAAATGCAGGCCGATAAACTGGTGATGTAACGTCCTACCCACGAGTTTCAGGCCAAAGCAAAACGCTGCTCAGATGCTGGTAAACAGACTAGTACATGGAAATTGAGATTGACAAACCCCCCCCCAAAAAAACGGTTGACTAATTTACGCAGACCTTAGTTTACACACCATATAGCCAATCATTCCGGCAAAACACAACAGGCAGAACTAACTGAAATGTCGAAATGACAGCATGAATGCAACTACGACAGTAGGGGAATATCATTAGATCTAGCTATTTGTCTGAACTATTTATAGTTTCACCATGAAGGACTTCCTGAAGAAAAAAAAATCGTTTCAGACAGATTGGGCAAAAAGTTACATTTATACTCGGGCCATTGTTGACACTGTGCCAGAAAAACAACCGGCAGTAACAATTTGCTAACCGAATAACGTTAGGTATTGTACGTTGATTAATGTGTCCACAATACAGACGAATTTGCTATAACGGCTACAAATCCGTGTTGGGACCAAACGTTAAACAAGGACATTAACTTCGTCTGATGATGTCGATAGGTGTTGGTCAACGTTAAAATAAAAACACCTGGCATGCTATTCATAACTTTTTGCAATCTGAAGGGAATGTTCTCGATATAACTAACCAGATGTTTTATGAAGAGATGTATTTACAATTTATGATTCAAATCAAACGTTATATTTAGTTGTAACGTCGTCAACATGTTTGCAAATGCTAGCTAACATTACCAACAGCCATTTCCCCTGCTAATCACGTTAGCCGAGATGGTTGAAATGTCTTACCGAAAGTTTGGAGGTTCTGGATAGCGGACATACGATAAGATTGACTTTGCTTTCGGATAATAACTGGCTAGCGATCGACAGGTCTGCCCAATTTCTGTTTTTCTTTGAATCTTCCTTTACACGGGGACGAAGCTTTAGTCGGCTGACAGGCTTTCACAAAATGGACATCGTTCAGATTGCAAAGTGGTACAGAACCTTTTACAGCGCCTCCCCGAAACCACCGTCACCGACGTTTTTGACGTACGTATGGACGTGTGCTACGTCACCCTATTTCACTAGAAGGATTACATAATTATTTAGGTATTTCTGGGGGGAAAATATCCACTAGGCTGCATTAAAAAAATATAGCACAAATATCTCAATTAAATGTGAAGACCTTAGCTAACTCCAAGGTAGAGTTCTATGAATATGGGAACTTTCCTGGAGTCATTGGCTGTATTTATGGTGACCAGACGTCCCCGTTTTTGGTGGCCTGTCCCCGGCTGGAGCTGTCCCCGGAAATGTCTCCGTTTTTAACTGTGCGTTAAAAACAGACCGCAACGTGAAATAGTTTACTTGGCAAGAAAGACCGGGCAGCAGAGCCTACCGGTTGACGTCTCAATCGCGTTGTGCTTGTTTAGGCCAACAGAGGGGGCTGCTCCCTATAGCAGCTTCATGCACTCTTCTTCTTCTACTAACTACTTGCTCGCGATAGTTTTAGAGAAAACTGCTGTGGCAAACTCAGCCAGAAGCTAGCAAGTATCAAGTGAATCCACAACATCACCACAAACGTCTTTTCAAGTCAACCAATCGTTTGAGATACCAGCTAGTGATGTTATAATGTCACAATTTATTATATAGATAGATGATCTGCTGTATAAGGTTTTAAATAGGTTATGCTAGCTAACACTAGCTCTGTCGACTAAGTTAGCTAGCTACTGTTATGCTAGCTAGGTTAAAAAACATGTAAACATGCAGTGGACGGGCTATTTTGAAAATATGATTATATTAAATGAATGCATAATTATTTCAGAGAATATTTTTGTAGATGACAATTTTAATGGTCAACGTTAAAATTATAAGTAGTGTGACAATATATTTAGAAATATTCATGGATAACATTAGCAGTGGAGAGGAGGAAGACTGGATAGGAAGAAGAGTGAAGGAGACAGAGGAAAAGTAAAGATATGGTTACAGAGCCTGCCAATTTATTATTCCAAACTATGTTTTAGAGATAAAATACAAAAATTAGGAAAGCAATGGGAATCTGTTAACCAAAGTATTTTATCTAATAGTATGCTGTTTATTAATACAGATTGGAGAGGAAGGAGAATGACAAATTATGGGAGTAAAAAGAGTGAAGCAAGGAGAGTGTAGAAGAGTGAGGTGGAAAGGTGAAGAGAAGGAAAGGAAAGACGAGTGAAGAAAAGAGGAGGAGAAGAAAAAGTTAAGAGAGTTCGAAGAGTGACACAAGGAGAGTGAAGAAGAACAGACAGAGGAGATACAATGACTCTTTCCAAGAAATGGAAATGCACTTTTTATGAAAAACATGAGAGAATTTCCATTTATACGCTCAGGTCAAGACGATAGAATGGTTCACTGCACCCTTTGTAATTCCTCTCTTTCAATTGGCAGCTGGAGAAGAACGGCAGTGGTAGAACATCAACAGACAAAAAAGCACAAAGCCTCTCTGGTTGCCCGTGTTGGTATGCCCTCTGTCACCATATTCTTCAAGAAGGTAGAGCCTTCCCAAGAAGAATATAGTTTAGCTATGCAGGAGGGTGTCTTTGCATACCACACTATGCAACACAATCATAGTTACAGATCTATGGACTGCAACAGCACAACTGACACAGAAGCTTTGTGAGCCAAAGCTTACATGTGCTAGGACAAAATGTGACGCCATAGTGAGTAACGTGTTAGCAACATGGGCAACTACTTTGGTAACACAGGACCTAGACCAGGTTGAATTTGTGTCCCTGTCCATTGATGTGTTCAATCATGGACATGTAAAGTTGCTGTCAATAGTGGTGGCAACACATCTGTGGAAACAAAACGGCACCACTTAGTCAGAGATGGAGCACGGTGGTTACCCACTTCAAAGAGAATGACATCCCACACACTAACCTGGCTAGATTAGCATCTGTTGTCATGTGCTTACCTGGAGGTAATGCACCAGTCGAGAGAGTGTTCTCCCAAATGAATGATCTATGGATAGCAGCAAGAAATAGGTCCACTGTTCCTTCCATCAAGGCTGTGCTTATTGTGAAGACAAACTTCAACCTCCCCTGCCAGGAGTTCATGGAGAACCTAGCCAAAGACAGAGCAATCCTGAAGAAAATACATTATTCTGAGAAACATACAGATTAGGTTGGTATAAGTATATTATGTAGTTACCAATCTCATCAGCATCTATTTCTTTATTATGTTGTTAAGTATTTCACGTATACTATTGTCTGTTTTATCAATTTTGCTCATGTTCTCTTCTGCTCTTATTCTAGCAGGACCACTGAATGGCTATTCAGATCGGACAGTTCTGTCTTGTCTATAGTGTTTCTGTAGTATAGTTGTTTTCTCTGCCTATCACAATGTGCCTATTAGACTAAATACATGAAACTGGAATTGTCCCCCTTTTTTATTTCATAGATAATAACATTGGATATTTTTTCATTTCAGAAATCTGGTCACCTTAGTATAGATGGATGTCATATTCCCATCAATCAATCAATGAAATATATTTATAAAGCACTTCTTACATCAGTTGATGTCACAAAGTGCTGTACAGAAACCCAGCCTAAAACCCCAAACAGCAAGCAATGCAGGTGTAGAAGCACGGTGGCTAGGAAAAACTCCCTAGAAAGGCCAGAACCCAGGAAGAAACGTAGAGAGGAACCAGGCTATGAGGGGTGGCCAGTCCTCTTCTGGCTGTGCCAGGTGGAGATTATAACAGAACATGGCCAAGATGTTGAAATGTTCATAGACCAGCAAGGTCAAGTAATAATAATCACAGTGGTTGTAGAGGGTGCAACAGGTCAGCACCTCAGGAGTAAATGTCAGTTGGCTTTTCATAGCCGATCATTCAGAGTATCTCTACCGCTCCTGTTGTCTCTGGAGAGTTGAAAACTGCAGGTCTGGGACAAGGTAGCACGTCCGGTGAACAGGTCAGGGTTCCATAGCCGCAGGCAGAATTGTTGAAATTGGAGCAGCAGCACGACCAGGTGGACTGTGGACAGCAAGGAGTCATCAGGCCAGGTAGCCCTGAGGCATGGTCCTAGGGCTCAGGTCCTCAGAGAGAGAGAGAGAATTAGAGAGAGCATACTTAAATTCGCACAGAACACCGGATAAGACAGGAGAAATACTCCAGATATAACAGACTGACACTAGCGCTTTCAACCAAGAAGATGCTGCATTGTCATAATTTCAACAGCAGTGCTTCATAATTACCTCAAACAGAATGGCTTCCTAGATCTTCGTATTGAAGATGAGGATGACCCAGATAGATGTTCCCATGGTTGAGGCAGACGACAACACAACTGGACTAGCCTGCAGAGATGCTTTTGCAATGCAGCACTTCTCACAACAAAGATAGCTCAAGTGATTGAAGCAAACAATAGCCATGGATTCACAAATGGAAATATCGGGACCTCAAACTGGTGCTGGTTTGAGAGGAACATTGGTACTGCTGCTGCTTAATTTTTCTCTCCTCCTTCATAGACAACTCAACATGAAGGGTGTGCATCTTCATATCATGCTCTTCTTTTAAATACATTCATTTTTCGCTCATGAAACTAATGTATTTAGCACCAGTTTCTCATTCATGCTCAGCCTCTTTGTCTATGTCCTGCTGCTCATGTTAATGACACAATCCTCCCCCCTGGCTGCTGCAGATGTAGTGAGCTGAGTGCAAGAGATGACTGACAAAATTGCATATTCCAAGTCCAATGATTACACTTGTTGAATGAATATCCTACCAAATGAGGATTGGAATGGTCCCCCATCTGAACTGTCAACGGCTGAGTTTAGACAAGCAATTATGATATTTTTTCCACTAATTGGTCTTTTGACCAATCTGTCTCTGGTATTTCCAGCCCTGAAAACCCTCCATACAATCAACAGCTTTTGTCTTCTTTAAATAGGTTTTTATGTTTTTCCACAGGACCTTAGAAAGACAAAACAATATATACTTAACACAAATATAAAACGCAACATGCAATCATTTCAATGATTTTACTGAGTGACAGTTCATATCAGGATATCAGTCAATTAAAATAAGTTTCATAGGCCCTAATCTATGGATTTCCCATGACTGGGCAGGGGCGAAGCCATGGGTGGGCCTGGTTGGCTCCCAAGTGGGTGGGCCTATGCACTCCCAGGCCCACCCATGGCTTCGCCCCTGCAAATTAAAATGAGTTTTTCACCACAAAATGGCTTTATTACTGACAGAAATACTCCTCAGTTTCATCAGCTATCTGGGTGGCTGGTCTCAGACGATTCCGCATGCGAAGAAGCCAGATGTGGTGTGGGGGCTGTGCTTTGGCAAAGTGGGTGGGGTTATATCCTTCCTGTTTGGCCCTGTCCGGGGGTGTCCTCGGATGGGGCCACAGTGTCTCCTGACCTCTCCTGTCTCAGCCTCCAGTATTTATGCTGCAGTAGTTTATGTGTCGGGGGGCTAGGGTCAGTTTGTTATATCTGGAGTACTTCTCCTGTCCTATTTGGTGTCCTGTGTGAATCTAAGTGTGCGTTCTCTAATTCTCTCCTTCTCTCTTTCTTTCTCTCTCTCGGAGGACCTGAGCCCTAGGACCATGCCCCAGGACTACCTGACATGATGACTCCTTGCTGTCCCCAGTCCACCTGACCGTGCTGCTGCTCCAGTTTCAACTGTTCTGCCTTATTATTGTTCGACCATGTTGGTCATTTATGAACATTTGAACATCTTGGCCATGTTCTGTTATAATCTCCACCCGGCACAGCCAGAAGAGGACTGGCCACCCCACATAGCCTGGTTCCTCTCTAGGTTTCTTCCTAGGTTTTGGCCTTTCTAGGGAGTTTTTCCTAGCCACCGTGCTTCTACACTTGCATTGCTTGCTGTTTGGGGTTTTAGGCTGGGTTTCTGTACAGCACTTTGAGATATCAACTGATGTACGAAGGGCTATATAAATACATTTGATTTGATTTGATGTGGAAGTCCTGGGCTGGCGTGGTTACACGTGGTCTGCGGTTGTTAGGCCGGTTGGACTTCAGACTTCACAAAGATGACCTGGTTAGTCCTTACTTACCTTAGTCTGGGACTCCCAAGTGTAGAACTAATTAAACTGAAGTTAAGCAACGTCTCAGAAAGCCATTTATTTTATCTGGGTTAATTTAAGTAGAATTAGCCTAGTCCCAAATTAAACTCTGTCCATGAAACCGTTATATGTCTAATTTCAAGCAATTAGCTGCAGGCTTAAAGAAACATTCAATCATATACTTTGCATAGAGAAACCCAAATAAAAGCATGTCGATACTGTATAGAAAGATGTGTGTGTGTGTGTGTCATGTTCTACTTTGAGATTGAGTTGGCGGAGCGCATCCAACTTTTAGGTGCATACACTGCCACCTACATTTTTTATTTTATTTTTTATTTTACCTTTATTTAACCAGGCAAGTCAGTTAAGAACACATTCTTATTTTCAATGACGGCCTGGGAACAGTGGGTTAACTGCCTGTTCAGGGTCAGAACGACAGATTTGTACCTGGTCAGCTCGGGGGTTTGAACTCGCAACCTTCCGGTTACTAGTCCAACGCTCTAACCACTAGGCTACGCTGCCGCCCCACTGGAGGGGGGCTGTGAGGCCATTCACAGCCTGTCTACACTAAATTCCGGTAATACAAATTTGGGAATAAGGAAAATGACCCTGCCAACAACTAGCCCTCTCTAGAAACCCCCCCACCCCATTACACTATTTAACCCTGTCTAATCCTACTCCTGACTAACGGTCTGAGAGGACAGTAAAATACCACTCAACACCCCCTGCAAATCTTCTGCAGTAAAATGCCTTCCCAAGAACATCTCTGCAGCTGCCACCACAACCTCTATTTTCAGTGATTTTACATTCCATTTCTGCAGTACAGTTGACAACCATGGCTATGAATGCTAAGAAACCCACCTTACTGAAGCACATATTATTCCCATCCCTCTCTATTGGTCTGCCTACTCACAGGAATCCTCTTAGTATCCCTCACCCTGTAACCATCTTCCTCTACCACTCTCTTCACCGCTTCGGCATACAACACTTTCTGTACTACTGTAACCTTGGCAACCTCAACCTGCTTTTCTCTCACCGGATACCTCCGATCTCCAGCCCCATGGGCACCCCCACAGTTTACACACACAACTTTCTCCACCGATACTACACATTCCTTCATCTCATACCCTCCTGCACACTTCTTACATCTAGGAACCGCTATCCTATACACTACTGCAACATGACCATAAGCTTGGCACCTAAAACACCTAACACATCCTACCTTGACCTTCTCGGGCAAAGACTCTGCATCAAAACTCAGCAGGACAGCCAATGTCTTCTCCGTTTCACCACGCTCTCCACCGGGTCTGTGTCACAGACACCGAGAATTTTCAATTTCAGTTGATCCTCCTCAACATTTAATGCCCCCCCTGTTATCACTCTTTTCAACGACGCCCTGCTCACAGTTCTAGCCCATAGTCGTGTGGTCCGGAGAGCCCGCTCCCCCTGGACAGAAGAAACACAATAAATCATCAGGAGTCCATTTCGCGTTACTTTCACCAACTCAACAGTACCCAACCTTCTGGATCAACCAGAATACAAGGATCCATTCTCTCCACAAATTTCACTCCCACTGGGCCAGAATCATCCTTTTCATCATTGTTACAAGGCACGAACTCGGCGATCCTCACCGCAGGTACTTTATCCTCACCTTCGTCAGGTTCAATCTCTGAACTACTGGAGCACGTATCCCTCTTTTTGCACTTTACGCCCGTCGCCAACTGTGTGTCATCCTTGCTAGAATGGAGGTTTAAAAACGACAGCTGCATATTAGAGGTCTTCACAGGTCCAAGTTCTGATATGGACCTGAGGCTTTCCAACCAGGACCCGATATGCATAAATAAAAATGTAAATATAGAGACCCGTTCCAAATGGACCCATGGACAACTAGACCTGTTCCGTATAGACCTAGTTAGATACAGACCCAATCCCATTCGAGTGAGGGAAGCAGCAGAAAATGCATTTTTTAAGCTACTTTATTAACCAGAGCTGATAAATTGCGAGAGGAGGAAGAGAGAGGTGCCTCCCTCAGGCAGGGGAGGGGCCATCCTGTCAGCCAGTGATACGGGGAGCAGGGAGGGAGAGATGAGATACAGTAAACAACCAAGCCGACTCACGCTATTTTAGACTAATAGCTGCCATAGTTAGGTTATTTATCATCAAATATGATTAAATAGTACCTGTCTTGACTGCATCAAATCAGGAGAAGCTCGTTAAGTTAGCTAGCTAGGCTAATTGAGGGTGCAGTGCATCTGCTTTCTCATCGTACAGTTACAAATAACAACAATTCCATTCAGAATATTAAGTAGAAGCCTACCTGTTGGCTCTTGGTCGTTATAGCCTATACTTATAATTCAACTTTAATTCCATCATTTTAATTCCATCTTCCATTGATTAGATATCTCCTAACTTTTGCCACACACGGAGGATCTGTGACGGTAGCCTTTTGCCACTTTGATGACTTATGATTGGCCAACAACAAGCTACATGCGCCACACTCCACACTTGTGAAAAGCAAGAGCAGCAGCATATATTATAAAATGTCTCTCTTTCGCTCAACTGCAGCGGTCGTGTTCGGATCTGTACAGGCCCTTCCGGACAAGTCAGTTAAAATTACACATACACGAAACCCGTGACAATCATATCAGATCTGACCCAGACCCGTGACATTATTTCCCGAATCGAGTATTCGGGTACAGCGGGATCCGTGAAGACCTCTACTGCATATGCATATTAGCCAACACAGCATATCCTACACATATAGCATAACTTGCAATATAAAAACAGCTGAGCAAAATGTATAGTTTACAATGTGCTCTGCAATATGATGACCAGGATTTGATTCTAAACCGGATGAGTTCTCAAATGTCAGCAGTTGCCCAATACCATGGTCGGCACGCATAATGTTGGATGCATTATCATTTAAGGTATGGAGAATGATAAAGGGTCTGCAGGATTACAGAAAAAGCATTTGGGAAATGAATGTTGAAGTTTCAAATACAAAATGTTCAGTGAATGAGAATATATTTTGTGGGTTTAAATGATTAGCCTAACTTTGCAACTAAAATATGACAGTGCCAAATTCTTGCCAATCCATTATTCTAATACTATGACAGAGTGTTAGGCATATTGTCCATAATGTGCAAAATAGCAAAGGTGTCTCAGGCAGTATATAAAGTATCTACAGTTGAAGTCGGAAGTTTACATACACCTTAGCCAAATACATTTAAACTCAGTTTTTCACAAATCCTGACATTTAATCAGAGTAAAAATTCCCTGTCTTAGGCCAGTTAGGATCACTTTATTTTAAAAATGTGAAATGTCAGAATAATAGTAGAGAGAACGATTTATTTCAGCTTTTCTTTATTTCATCACATTCTCAGTGGGTCATAAGTTTACATATACTCAATTAGTATTTGTTAGCATTGCCTTTAAATTGTTTAACTTGGGTCAAACGTTTCAGGTAGCCTTCCACAAGCTTCCCACAATAAGTTGGGTGAATTTTGGCCCATTCCTCTTGACAGAGCTGGTGTAACTGAGTCAGGTTTGTAGGGCTCCTTGCTCGCACACACTTTTTCAGTTCTGCCCACAAATTTTGAGGTCAGTGCTTTGTGATGGCCACTCCAATACCTTTTGCCACAACTTTGGAAGTATGCTTGGGGTCATTGTTCATTTGGAAGACGCATTTGCGACCAAGCTTTAACTTCCTGACTGATGTCTTGTGATGTTGCTTCAATATAGCCACATAATTTTCCATCCTCATGATGCCATCTATTTTGTGAAGTGCACCAGTCCCTCCTGCAGCAAAGCACCCCCACAACATGATGCTGCCACCCCCCGTGCTTCACGGCTGGGATGGTGTTCTTCGGCTTGCAAGCCTCCCCTTTTTCCTCCAAACATAACAATGGTCATTATGACCACACAGTTCTATTTTTATTTCATTAGACCAGAGGACATTTCTCCAAAAAGTACGATCTTTGTCCCCATGTGCAGTTGCAAACCGTAGTTTGCAACTGCACATTAAAAATGAAATAGATTCACTGTTGCTATAGAAGTCATTTCAAAGGGTAGGTTTAACAGAGCAAATGAAATGTGATCATACTTTATCCCGCATCATCAATGATGCTATTTAGTGCTACATCGCATTTGCAAAGTCATCAACAGCTATTGTTTCAATTCAACCCAGAAGTCAACAAAAAATAGACAATACAATAGGCCAAGGGTTTCATGCTCTGGTTGATTTCCAATGTAATGACATTTAGTGTTATAAACTGAGTGATTTGAGCCCTGAATGCTGATTGGCTGACAGCCTTGGTATATCAGACCTTATACCAGAGGTATGACAAAACATGTATTTGTACTGCTCTAATTACATTGGTAACCAGTTTATAATAGCAATAAGGCACCTCAGGGGTTTGTGATATTTAAGTGATAATGCCCGAGAAGCCTGTGTTCGGGTGTTATTAGGCCCGAGACAAAGTCGAGTGCCGGCAAACCGTGCCAATATATCCTCCAAACACAGGCTTCTCGGCCATTATCACTTAAATATCACGTGGGTCAATATGAATTGTGTAATACAGTAAAAAGCCTAAAGTTTAAGGCTATCTTTCAAACTAATGTATCATTCAACCTTAAAATGAGTAACACACATCCATGGACACATTGAGGTTACTGTAACTGTAAATGTATTTGTAATATGTAATCATATAAAGTGTGCATGTTCAAGATAGCATGCATAGGTTGTCGCAGGTCTGTGGAGATCTTCACAACTGTTGTAATAATCTGCACAGAATCTAGAATGGCATTAATCACTTGCAACATGTACCTTAAATGTAATCCAAGTCATTTGGTTCTGCTGTGAGCTGATGCACAGTGATGACACAATCTGTGTATCTGACATTGTATTCCCATTTGAACTTTGCTGTTGCTTTTAAATGGTTGAATGCACAGTGATAGACATTTGGGTGACAACTAAACCAAAAATCAGACATTGTTTTTCCATTTGAATTTGGTTGTGCTTTTAGATGTTTGAAAGCATAGTGATAACATATTGGAAATTCAACTTTTGTCTGTTTTTTCGAGTGGGTGATTATAGGTTGTAATCTCATTGATCAACGTCTCAACTAAATATTAGCCAATTATCCACGTTGAAATGATGTGAAGTGCCCAGTGGGTAGTTTATGCTAGAAATGGACATCCTGACATGTTGCAACTACTAGGCTACTAGGATAAGGACAGAGTCAGGGTAATTTGCATCCTATTCCAACCTCGGGACAGATTGTTACACCAGATAATGTGATTTAACCAAAGATTTTTGGTATCCATTACTGGGAGTAACAGGAAAGGCAATGTTTGGTGAAGCACAGAGACTTTTTTGGACAAACCTTAGCTTGGTGATACTGTTTGTGTCCTCAATTCATGGAAACAGGAGTCTTATAAAAAGTCTGTATAGAGTTGCAGGGTGTCTGTTTGAATGTAGATAAATGCTCTGTTTATCAGGTTTGAAGGTAAGACCCAGATGCAGACTGGAAACAGGAGACAAAGGGCTGTGAGAAATGGGTTTTACTCTAGACACATGAAAGGTGGGATGTACACTACCGTTCAAAAATTTGGGGTCAACTAGAAATGTCCTTGTTTTTGAAAGAAAAGCTATTTTTTGTCCATCAAAATAACATCAAATTGATCGGAAATACAGTATAGAAATTGTTAATGTTGTAATTATGTAGCACAGCTGGTAACCGTTGTTCTGATTTAAAGAAGCAATAAAACTGGCCTTCTCTAAACTAGTTGAGTATCTGGAGCATCAGCATTTGTGGCTTCGATTACAGGCTCAAAATGGCCAGAAACAAAGATCTTTTGCTGTCTACTACTCCCTTCACAGAACAGCGCAAACTGACTCTAACCAGAATAGAAAGAGGAGTGGGAAGCCCCGGTACACAACTGGGCAAGAGGACAAGTACATTAGAGTATCTAGTTTGAGAAACAGACACCTCACAAATCCTCAACTGGCAGCTTCATTAAATAGTACCCGCAAAACACCAGTCTCAGCGTCAACCCTGAAGAGGTGACTCCGGGATACTGGCCCAGGATTCGGCTAGGAACGCTGTGCCTCCTGGAACTGTTTCCCTATACCCCAGCTGAGTGCCGCTGCCAGGCACGAGGTGGGAAGGATGGTCTCTGGCTCATTATAGCCCCACAGTAATAGCCGTGGGGCTATAATGGCAAGACAGTGCATCCGGCTTGACATTCTTGGATCCAGGCCAATATGAGAGGGAGAAGTTGAACTATGTGAACAGCAGGGCCCAGCTAGCTTTGCCTGGAGTTGAAGCATTTGGCAGTGCGGAGATACTCCCGATTTTTGTGGTCGGTCCATACGATGAACGGATGTTCCGCCCCTTCCAGCCAGTGCCTCCATTCCTCCAACGCCAACTTCACTGCGAGAACTGACAATTTCCCACATCGTCGCTTGTCTCCGTGGCGTTGAGGCGATGGGAGAAGAAGGCACAGGGATGCAGCTTCAGGTCCAGGGTAGAACGCTGGGACAGGACCGCCGCCCCCACTCCTACATCCGACGCATTGGCCTCCACCACGAACTGACAGGAAGGGTGGGGGGGACTGTCACCCATCGATTCAGATGGTCAAAGTGATGGGGGAATCGAGATCCGTAGGTAACTCCTGAGCAGCAAGCACGTCCTTGACCTCCTCTGAGACGCCGTGCAGGAACATATCGAACAGTGCTTCCTGGTTCCAAGCACTCTCCGCTGCCACTGTTCCTGGTTCCAAGCACTCTCCACTGCCACTGTTCCTGGTTCCAAGCACTCTCCGCTGCCACTGTTCCTGGTTCCAAGCACTCTCCGCTGCCACTGTTCCTGGTTCCAAGCACTCTCCGCTGCCACTGTTCCTGGTTCCAAGCACTCTCCGCTGCCACTGTTCCTGGATCCAAGCACTCTCCGCTGCCACTGTTCCTGGTTCCAAGCACTCTCCGCTGCCACTGTTCCTGGATCCAAGCACTCTCCACTGCCACTGTTCCTGGATCCAAGCATTCTCCGCTGCCACTGTTCCTGGATCCAAGCACTCTCCGCTGCCACTGTTCCTGGTTCCAAGCACTCTCCGCTGCCACTGTTCCTGGATCCAAGCACTCTCCACTGCCACTGTTCCTGGATCCAAGCATTCTCCGCTGCCACTGTTCCTGGATCCAAGCACTCTCCGCTGCCACTGTTCCTGGCTCCAAGCACTCTCCGCTGCCACTGTTCCTGAATCCAAGCACTCTCCGCTACCACTGTTCCTGGATCCAAGCACTCTCCGCTGCCACTGTTCCTGGTTCCAAGCACTCTCCGCTGCCACTGTTCCTGGTTCCAAGCACTCTCCGCTGACAACGTGCGGAAATCCACAGCGTAGTCAGCCACACTGCAGGAGTCTTGCCGAAGGTGCAGCTTCTCACCCGGAGAACGGGGCATAAAAAACCTTATTCACTTCTCCCACGAACCCCTCCAGACTAACGCATATGGCCGGCTGCTGTTCCCATACAGCAGTAGCCCAGGTGAGAGCCCTCCCGGATAGCAGCGTATCTTGGAGCGATCTGAAACTACCTATGGAGGTTATAAGTTTCACATTTTTCTGAAGATTATTCCAAAGAATGGCAGCAAAAAAACAATCTTTCTCCATACCACTTTTAAATCTAAAAGGAACAACGTCAGTTTCACTCCTTCTAGTTGAATAGTTCTGGTTATCCCTTACTAAGTTAAAATAGTTGCATAAGTATATGGGGACCATACTGTGGACAATCTTATGTATAAGACACAATTTTATCTGAGCGACTCTCTCCTCCACTTTAATCCATCTAGGACTTTTAAAGTGGGAATAGTCCAGATGCGTAAGTACTGGAAGTTTAAGAATAATCCTGACTAATTTGTTCTGAGATGTCTGCAATTCATTTTTTTTATTATCTTGGGGGCACTATTGTACCAGGAAGAGCATGCATAGTCAAAGTGACACTGAACAGGAGCCCCTGCCAATGTCCCCATTGCATTCTTGTCCAGATATTTGGAGGTTCTAGCAAGGAACCTAATTTTATGGTTCACTTTGGTCGATAACATTTTGTGCTATGCTCTCACCCGGTGTAACAATCTTTAGCTAACTCCAATTAGTGGGGATAATGGGCAATGTATTATTTGTCAGCATGAATGAAGTCAGTGAGTCCTGCCTAGATGACTATTAGCTTTACAACACCGAAACAGCTCCCTCCGTTTTCTCGGAGGGCACTGCGCACATCGATACAGAAGTAACCACTCTGGCAGTTTTATGAGACTAGTCCAACTGGTGAGCAATCAGCCCCTTGATTACACACCAACCACAATCAGCCCCAATTAGTCCTGGTCTGAGAGTCCGTCAAGACCTGGCACATCCAGCAGAGGGAGCCACCGCCGCGTGATGTAGACTCCGTCGGTCACCAGTCTTTCCCTGGTGTCTAACCTGAAATGCAGGAAATTCATTTTAAAACAGCCATAATAATCAAGCTTTCGGTGTTGTGTATTCATGCATCGCATTAAACTGTAATATAAATGCATTATGACCTCTAACTTGGCCCAATTCACATTTCCAATTGCCCACCCTGACATACCAAGCTAGAATGGGCCCTGTGTCTCAAACAATAGCCTATGTAGGCTAAATATCCCAAGCAGAGATACAGCAACTTCCAGAGAGAATCAGGCACCTTTAGATTTGTGGTTTGGGTGTCCTCGTCAGAACGGTGTCGCTGTAAGTAAGTGGTCACATATTGTTCTGGGTTCTACAGCACAAGAGGGGTCTGTATAGTTTTATGAACATCAAGGCAGACACACAGTGAATTTTGTTCTGATTGGCTAAAGTGGTCAAGCCTCAGATGGGCTTCCGTCGTGCACACACACGTAGCCTATAGTTCTTCATCTTCTTCGCCACCGCCAGGGGAAAAAAAACACCATTTACATACTTCTGCACTGCCAAACATATTTATTTGGGTTGTAATTCTAGCCTTTTTCATTGAATTTTGGTAGTAATTAAATATTATTTATTTAGAAATTTATCAGAACAAATTTTCCATAAAAAGTTTGACCAGCTCTGTGCATTGTCAAATTGAAAAAAAGTGAGGGAGCGCCGCTCCTCTTCGCTCCGGCAGCAGTACACACCTGCTGGATAGTACACCATTTGTTGTTGCTTTACTATTTAGTACTTGGCAGCATTTGCCTGTCTAGCTAGAGAACATAAAAGTATGTTGAAAACATTTGCTAAAATTGACATTGTATAAACTTTTGTTTACAATAAATAAACACACAATATTTAAAAACCAGCTCTTACTTGCCAGAGACCGACCATCACGAAAACTAAAGCAGATACGATGCCCCAACCCATCTCCTAATAGTTTTGCATGACCTGGTCCCCCAGCTGTTGCCCGGGTGGTAGGAGTTAGCACTCGATTTGCAATTGAATGCTAAATGCCCCGCTCAAGAAAAAGAGTGAGAAAAACAACAACAAGGAAATGCATGTGGCGGATACAAATGAACTTCTAATCATTGATTAACAAAAATTTCAACAGCCATTTGCATCAGAGGCTAATGGAACAATGTCCTACTGTTGTCTTTTTGATGATCATCTTTCTCTTCTGTTGTTTCATTTAGTTACGACATTCACCGCTCCCGGCTGTGTAAAACGTGCACACCCAAAGATTTTAGCTGCTGCTCAGACGTTGCTGACATGGGTAAACAAATACCAACTACGATACACCGCCTGGTACAGAGTTTGAGACAGTGTTATCATCAGCTGGGATGACCTCAAGGACCTTTTGTATAGTTCACATAGTCCTGTAGGTAGGATTGATATTGCAGCCAGGCCTAAGCCTTGTGTAAATTCACTGGTGGTATGGCTGCCTGACCCTAAGTGAACTCTACAAGCCGCACCTTTTGAATTGTCCTCAATGTAGCACCTTGTCAGAACAGTAAAAACCACAACATGTTACAACTCAACCTAACCTTTTGGCTGTATTTTGGAAATTAGTGGGACGTGACATTTGATGCGAAAACTCATAGATTAACCTTTCTGCTCGAGGTGGTTATAAACATTTAACCCTGATCCTGTGCATCAACTTGTCTCTCTCTTGCCAGGTGGCTTTCTTTCATACCTTGATGCTTTCTGAACTGAGTAGATTTACATATAATTAAAGCAGAATCTTCATCGCATGTGTGTTCAAACGTTAAAGATTTACAGATCACATTGGGAGTGTTAGGTATCTGCTGTACTTTACTATGATCCGATTATGCCAGAAGAACAATTGGTAAACACACTAACTAACATGCACAGAAAAGTCAAACTCCTCTCTGTTATGATCAGTTGAACCTGATGGGTGAACCTAAAAGTATACAGATGCTGCTAACTGTAATAATACAACACTATTTCATAGCCAGGTTTTGTTCGCCGCTCACAGGGTTTATGTGCTGCAGGTAACACTACCTGGCCGCTAGATCAGCCCCATACAGGCACAACTCCTCTTAAACTTCCAATGCTGCCATTTGTATCTCAATATGACATCACTTCTGGGTAGCAATTTAGCTAGGACTGTCTGGAAGTGATCTGAGTGGGGAGGGGAAAACTGAAAACTACGTAGCCCTTTCAAAACAACAGGAAATCAGGCCTTGCTGCTAACCTCTCCCTTAAAGGTCATCTTACGACAGTGACAAAAAAAAGGACAGTAAAAACCACAACCCAACATGTCACAACTCTAACCTTTTGGCTGTTTTTTTTAAATTAGTGGGATATTTGACATTTGATGTGAAAAGCCGTAGATTAACCTTTCTGTCCTCTGCATCAACTTGCCTCTCAACGTTAAAGATTGACAGATTACTTTAGGAGTGTTAGGTATTTACTTTCCTCTGATATCATTATTCCGGTAGCAGAATTAATTGGTAAACATACTGTAACTAACATGCACAGGAAAGGAAAACTCATCTCTGTTAGGAGGCTGCATGAGACGATGAACTCCATCACCTGACTTGACAAGACTTGTCTACTTTCTTTATGAAATTGAACATAACGGGTGAATTTAAAAGCATTCAGATGCTGCTAACGGCAATAATAATACTCTATTTCCTAGCCCTAAACAGTAATAAGACTTGTAATGGAGAGAGAGACAGACAGACCAGGTTTTGTTCCCAAGCTCACATGTTAATGTTATGTCCTGCTGGTGACAGTACTTGGCCGCTAGACCAACCCCATGCAGGCATAACTCCTCTTAATGTTATTTTGACCTTTCCAAACAACAAGTCTTTCTGCTTACCTGATTTGGCCTCGTTTTAGATTTGGTTCATTAAGAAATGCTAGCAGACGTAACTGAATTCAAATATGAGTTGGTTTCGGGGTGTGGTTTGATGTGGGTGTCTCTTGTGTGTGTTCTCCGACTTAGACTAATTATTCCGGCAATTAGCTTCAACTGGTTTCAACTCGCTGATGTACGGTTTGAGGTTTTTAAGTCTTAAAATTAGGACTTGTTTGGAAACAACACACCCATTGGCACACAATGGTCTTGCAGTTTGCCACTGTTGTTTGTGTCTTGTGACCCCCACTTCTACTCACTCTTTGGTTAGGGCCCTTGACGTATTAGGAACTGTCCTCAACCCATCTTGATCTCAACCCAATTGGTCCCAAACCCTGAAACACCATTTGGGAAAAACTGGTGTAGAGACAGAATGGCATCAGTGGCTTTTATCTTCTTTGTCACTTTTCATATCTTCACATATAAATAATGTCAAGCTGGTCGGAGAACATTTCCCCACAGAATAAACAAGTCAGTCATCTTTCTGTGGCAGTGTAAATTACTCTTGGAAGAAAAGCAGAAAGTGATCTTTTGAACTTAAAGATTATATGCTGTTGATAGCTAGAATTGTGTTTGTCAGAAATTACAGGCACTGGTGTACCACACACACCCCAGCAAAACGGGGTTGCCCTCAAGCTTTGGGGGCCCCCAACTCCCCCCAACTCCCCCCAAAATATAAAAAATATTGAAAGTCAGGACAGTCGGTAAGAAAACATATATTTTTTGAATAGTTTAAAGAAATGTATTTTGTTGCATTATTTATGCTTCAAATGTACATTTAGGGAATTTTATAACGGAAAGATTTGTTTAGGGAATTTTCAAAATACTTTCAATATTATTCATTTTCATGCCGGCTCTTTGCCTATAAATGCCCGTGTCCGAAGCGAAGGATCCCAATTTCATACTCTCCAAAAAAGTGTTTAAAATTGGCAAAAATGTATATTAACGGAAAAATGATGGTACAAAAATATAAACCTAACATGCAACAATTTCAAAGATTTTATTGACTTAGTTTGCAAGGAAATCAGTCAATTGAAATAAATAAATTAGGCCCCAATCTATGGATTTCACATGACTGGGAACACGAATATGCGTCTTTTGGTCACAGGAATTGTGCACAGATCCTTGCGACATGCATTAATGCTGAAACATGAGGTGATGGTGTGGGTGAATTGCATGACATTGGGCTTCAGGATCTCGTCACAGTATCTCTTTGCACTCAAATTGCCATCGATAAAAGGCAATTGTATTCATTGTCCGTAGCTTATTCCTGCCCGTACCATAACCACACCGCCACCTTGGGATTATCATGCTGAAACATGAGGTGATGGTGTGGGTGAATTGCATGACATCGGGCTTCAGGATCTCGTCACAGTATCTCTTTGCATTCAATAAAAGGCAATTGTATTCATTGCCCGTAGCTTATTCCTGCTCATACCATAACCACACCGCCACCATGGGACATTCTGTTCACAACATTGACATCAGCAAACCGCTCGCCCCCACCACGCCATACACGCTGTCTGCCACCTGCCCGGTACAATTGAAACCGGGGTTCATCCATAAAGAGCACATTTCTCCAGCGTGCCAGTGGCCATCAAAGGTGAGCATTTGACCACTGAAGTCGATTACGATGCCGAACTGCAGTCAGCTCAAGACACTGGTGAGGATGACAAGCACGCAGATGAGCTTCCTTGAGATGGTTTCTTCGGTTGTGAAAAACCTGCAGTTTCATCAGCTGTCCGGGTGTGAGGCCGGTTGGATGTACTGCCAAATTCTCTAAAACGTACGTTGGAGGAGGCTAATGGTAGAGAAATGAACATCTCTGGTGGATATTCTTGCAGTTAGCATGCCAATCAAAAAATGAGACATCTGTGGCATTGTGTTGTATCACAAAACTGCACATTTTAGAGTAGCCTTTTCCTGTCAGGTGGGTGGATTATCTTGGCAAAGTAGAAATGCTCATTAAACAGCTCATTATATTTTTTGTTCAGTATAGTTTCTTGCTATAGCCCTCTGTGACTTTAAATAATATTTCTCAAAACTTAGATTCCTAAAAAATGTGGAGATTTTGTTTACTCCGTCAGATTTGTCTAAAATCCTAAATGAATCAGGAATGGGCAGGGTCAGCTATACCATAAGGACCCCTTATTCATGTCCTCATTACATGGAGTGCAACAAGACCACTCATGGTCTGTAAAGTTCTCTACTTTTGATAGATTTAAACAAACAATACTGGAATCAGCATGGTCACAACCAGAAACTGTCAACTCCGTCTTCCTTATAGTTTTAGAGTCATAAATCATCTGAAGAAAAAACACATTGTTACTGTGTATACCACTTGAATGAAGAAGAAAAATGCAATCTTTGTCATCTCCATAAAATATAAAATATAAAAATAGATTTTTGTCTAACGTCAACTCCGTCAGAGTGCGGAAAGATTTGATAGAATGGTTGTGTTTTTATTGGGGATTTTCAAATTAATCATTTTCTATATTTTACAAATTTAACTCCGTCAGTGGCTTGTCAACTCCTTCACTGATGGCTAACCCCCTTGTTTTTGTCAATATTATGATTATGATTATTTTGTTGTAATCAACTTATGCTTAAACAATTATTTGTATTATAAGTATTTGCGCTACGCCACTGATAACAGGGTAAAAAAAATACCCGTCATTTTGTGTGGAATTTTTGTACCTTTTATTTAACTAGGCAAGTCAGTTAAGAACAAATTCTTATTTACAATGACGGCCTACACTGGCAAAACCAGGATGACGCTGAGCCAGTTGTGCACCACCCTATGGGACTCCCAATCACGGCCAGGTGTGATACAGCCTGGAATCAAACCAGGGTGTCTGTAGTGACACTTCAAGCACTGAGATGTAGTGCCTTAGACCGCTGCGCCACTCGGGAGCTCCTATTATAACCTTTCAACAACAAAGCTTTGAGCAATGGGTCTATGTTTTTGGCAGGAATATTTTTGGGGTGACTTTGGGACAGTGTCCTAATATTGAATAAAGAGCGTAATGTTTTATTAAATTTACCACTTCAAATGTGACTTTGATGTTGCATTATTTATATTTCACTTAACAGGTACTGCGAACAGACGTCCATTCAATGTCTATTTCACATTGGTTCAATCTAATTTCAACTTTTTTTATTACACATATATATATTTTTGTACCCCCTTTTACTCCCCAAAGTTGATCTTGTCTCATTGCCACGGGAAGCGTGGTCGAGTCATGCGTCCTCTGGAACATGACCCACCAAACCGTGCTACTTAACACCCGCCCGCTCAACCTGGAAGCCAGCCGCACCAATGTGTCAGAGGAAACACTATTCACCTGATGACCGAGGTCAGCCTGCAGGTGCCTGGCCCGCCACAAGGAGTCGCTAGAGCGCGATGAGCCAAGAAAAGCCCCCCAGGCCAAACCCTCCCCTAACCTGGAAGATGCTGTACCAATTGTGCACCGCACTATGGGACTCCCAATCACGGCCGGTTGTGATACAGCCCGGGATCGAACCCGGGTCTCCATTGACGCCTCTAACACTGCGATGCAGTGGCTTAGACTGCTGCGCCACTCGGGAGGCCTGCGAATCAACGTAATTTCATTGAAGTGTGTGCCCAATGGGTATTTTTCACTGTAGGAAACTTGATCCAATTTATTGGTCCACTTCCCAAAAGAAAACTGGTTTTACAAGGGATTCTGTCTCAGTATTGACCTTTTTGACTGTGATCCTGCCTCCAGAACCATCCAATTTACATTTGAAAGACAGAAGAAAACATAATTCCACCCTAGACACGCCCACAAATGTTTTTTTTGTAGATCTGTAGGCCTATAGTGGGCAGGGTTTCATTACACCTACAATTGCTTTCAATAGATACAAATATGTAAGCTCTTTGCAGTTTGCACATTTAACAAAAGCCCTTCATAGCATTACATCAGATCCCAGGTTGGAGTTGTGTTGACAGTAGTCATGGCAGCATCTGCACAGGAGATAGCACCCTGGCAGGTGTACCTTGCCAGTGGCGCTAACCGGCTCTCCCATGACCACAGAGGGGGACACTGGAACAGCGTTTGCAGTGGTGCGGGAGGATATGGAACCCGCATCTCAATGGAATATGCATCAAGTGTCCCTGTGAGCGTCACCAATGTCTCAAACTCCCTGTGCCTCAATGAGAGAGAGAATATGCAAGATCTTAATGATCGCTTCGCCTCCTACCTGGAAAAGGTAAATGAGATACCTTTTCACTTAATATTTGTTTCAAACGGCTCAGCTGAAATAATTTCCTTTAACAAATGTAGGGTTTTCTTTTTTGTGATGTTAGGAGAAAGTTAGCTGTATATTCGTTGAGGAATTAACTGAAATCGAAGGACGATATTCTGGTCAGATACGACGGCCACCCACTGCTTTTAAGTACACTCGGCCGTCAGTTGCTCTGGTGTGATTCCCCTCTTAGTGGCTAAAACATTGAGAAGCCTACCTAGGATGTGTGTTGTATGAATGTGTGAGGCTCTATGTTGATGTCTGTGTGGCTCAGGTACACCAACTAGAGGCAGCCAACGCTCAGCTTGAGCTACAGATCAAGGAACATCTGGAGAGAAGCTTCCTTGGTGACCGTAAAGACATGGGTGGACACTTGGGGATAATCGATAACCTTCGGAACCAGGTAGGTCTACATGGGGACCTATCACTGAACACCTTCCCAAGTTCACCTTCTCCTCTTAAGCATCATCTTGTGACCAGACTCATTCTCCTGTTCCTTTGTGACCTGTAACCTCTGATTTCGAAAATACTTGCCAGATATAGAATTCTATCCCATCCTTTCAAACAAACAGTAGTGGGAAGAAGGGAAAGCAAATAAGCGAAGGAAGGAACCCACTGGGCACAAACGTCAATTCAACATCTATTCCACATAGGTTCAATGTAATTTCATTGATATTACGCTGAACAACATTGATTCAGCCAGTGTGTGCCCAGTGGGAAGGAAGGTGTAACAGAGTTGTGGGATACAGCCAACATCTCATGGGGAAAACATTTAAAAAGGCTAAGGTCTTGGCACAGTCCTTTTATGTCAGGGTTTGACTTGAGTGCTTAAAATAAAATGTTAGATTTCTAATTTCATTGGAACAGTTTAACTGCATCACTGACTTGCAATGACAAAGACTGATAGTAAACATGCTAATGAAATATATTATCTTCTGCCTATCTGTGTTTCTCCTATAGATTTCTGAATGGTACACAACCCATGCCCAACTCAGGCTGCAGGTCGCCAATGCTCAACTGGAAGTCTATGGCTATAAATACAAGTTAGTTTGTTTATAGTGTATATGTGTGGAACCACTGTGTCCTGTGGGTTCACCAAGAATGATTACGCAAACAAGTAGTAAATTGCATTATTTTCCTTGCTCATGTGATCTTTGAAAGGTCACACGTGTATGGGCAAGAATGGAATTCACACACACACACACACACACACACACACACACACACACACACACACACACACACACACACACACACACACACACACACACACACACACACACACACACACACACACACACACACACACACACACACACTCTAAAGTTCATCTTCTGTCTGGTATAGGTGTGAACAGGAGGAGAGGCGTCTCTTGGCAGCGGAGGCAGAGCTGAGCCACCTGCAGAGTATTCAGCATGAGTTCATCGATAGGGAAGGAGATCTGCACATCCAACTGGATGGAAACCTGGAGGAAATGGACCTCCTCAAGAGCAACCATGAGGAGGTGGGGTCTTTATACTGTTACAATGACATGTTTTATATTGTATGGTTCCATAGGTTTAGTACCATTACGGCACATACTGTTTGCATTGACTTTCTATTGTCAATGTTGTTTCAGAGCTTTTGGAAACAACAATGACATCCACGTTTGTATTTCCTGTGTCTGTATAGGGAGTGCAGGGAGTGATGGCCCAGATGTCTGGGTTGGTTAACGTGGAGATGGACTGTGCTCACTCAGTGGACCTGAATGAGAGTCTCAGTCGCCTAAGGGAGCAGTGTGGGGCGATGGTCCTGAAGAACAAAACAGAGGCTGAGAGCTGGTTTCGGAGCAAGGTGGGCCACTGTCAACACAAACACTGAGTCCTGAAGATGTTATAGATACAGAATATATGATAAGATATTCTCCATGTTTGTTTTGACCCTTCAGGTGGACAGCATGAAGACCCAGGTGACCGTCTGTTCCGATGGGTCCGAGGTTAGGCAGACAGAGATAGATGACCTAAAGAGAAAAGTCCAGGACCTAACTCTGGAGTTGCAGCTATTGGAGACCCAGGTAACATACGCCAAAAAAATTTACACAATGAAGTTTGCAGTCTTTTTTTGTTACACTGAAACTCTGGAGCCAGAATCAGAGAGTTACAGGTTTAAAATGGCTGCTCTTTCAGTTTACTCACTCGCTTACAGAATCTGTCAATGGAGAGGGACGAGATGGAAGTGAATGAGCGATACAGTATTCACCTCAGTCGGCTTCAGCAGCACTTAGACAGCCTGGAGGTGGAGCTGCTGCAGCTATGTACAGCCACAGAGCAGCAGGCTGTCCAGTACCTGATGCTACTGGACATCAAGACCAGGCTGGAGAGGGAGATTGCTGAGTACAGGAGACTGCTGGATGGAGGGGGAGCCAGGTAAGGCCAAGAAAAGGGTTGTCACTAGTAATTATCCAAGAAAAGGGAGCAACGGGTGTTTTGACAGAAGCTAAATTCATGTCTGAGGTCTGACAGATATTTATGTCTTCAGCAGGAAATCAAGCCCCAACGCCATGGCTAGTGTCACGTCTCACTGTGCAATGAGCAATGGAACTGCCTTCCAACATGTCTTCATGCCAATTCAGAGTTCCTCCATTAGTGTACCAAGAGCAAGTGTACCAATAATTTGTGTACCAAGAGCAAGCGTGTCAAGTATTAGTGAGTTCTCAAGAGAGACCTCAAGCAATTTAGAAAACGGAGGACAAGTGGTAGGTGCAGCCATTGGCGAGCAGGTTACCTGTGTGCAGAAAGTGTTTCTGTATAATGCCTCCGATAAAACAGTGCAGAGTGTACAAACTTCCAATCAGGTTAGCACTGTAAAAGAAGTCCAAAGCAAATATTTAGAAAGTGGGCATCGGGTTGGATATTCAGAGAGCAGCGCTAACACCAGCTCTGCACAACATGGATCTAGCGCTAACACCAGCTCTGCACAACATGGAGCTAGCGCTAACACCAGCTCTGTACAACATGGATCTAGCGCTAACACCAGCTCTGCACAACATGGAGCTAGCGCTAACACCAGCTCTGCACAACATGGAGCTCACGTTGTGAGTAGCGTTGAGAATAAAACCACCACTGTCAGTAGAGTCAATGACAGACCACTTGATAATATCAGTGTGATTATCTCAACACCTCAGATTAGCGAAGATGCATCTCAGATTAAAGACACAGAAGTTGTTCAGATCACTAGTAGTGATGTTGATGTTACCAATGTTAACTGTGGAGGACAGACTGCTAGCAAGGTGAATGAAGAAGAGATAAGCATTGCCGATGACACAGTACAAGTTAGCAGTGAGGAGGCCGTAGTGGTGGTTGGTGTCAGTGATGTAAAAAACACAGGTCAGATAAAATGTAGGGAAACTGAGATCCAGGAGAGAAGTTTGGAAAGTGAGACTAACATTGGCAGTGAAAATCAGATTGTTAGTACTGTGCATGATGCTCGAATGATCTCCGCAGAGGAAGAAAACCAATTCAGAAGTGAGGAGACTCAGATTGACAGCATGGAGGTTAGGAGTCAGATGAATAGCTGTCAAATTGAAACTCAGATCAGTGGAGTTCTGAGTGTTTCGGAAAGTGTTGCTCAGATAACCCGTGTAGGAAATGGCAGTCAGATCAGCTGTGTTGAAACTGGAGCACAGCTCTGCTCCTTGGAGATAAACATCACAGAAAATGAGGTTCAGCCAAGCAGTCAGCCAACAGAAGTAAATATCACCCAATCGGAAGACAGATTTGAGATGATAAATGCTGAACATGGAGAGCATGTTATTATAGAGGAAACTATCATTGAGGAGACAAGCTGTATATCCAGAAAGAGTGACACTGTGGAGAGCAGCAGGGTTGAAAGTGTAGGACCGGTTGATGAGCTGGAAGTCACAGCTGTAGTTGGTGATGCAGACGACGAAGGTCAACCAAACTGTGAGGAGAGTAGAGGTCAGATAAACATTGCTCAGGGTGGTGACCTGACGAGCACAATCATAACAACAAGTGTGGTTGAAATGAAGAGTGCTGATGAGGCTGATGACCCGACAAGAAGTGTGGTTGAGATGATCAGCACAGAAATATCAATGGCATCCAGCCCTGTGGAATTTGAGGTTCCAATTGTCCACAGGGAGTACAGAGCTCAAATCCCCTTGATGGAGAGTGAAGGTATGATTAGCAGAGATGTTCAAATGATTGACCACGTCTCTACAGGTGACATAAGCACTGTGGAAACTGTAGTAGTCTCGTTCCCATCCGTGTCTCAGACAACTGACAGCGATAATGCTAACAGCATGGGATGCGAGGATAAGGAAACTGTGATCCAGGTGAAGAAAGTGGAAGGTCCAGTTCCAATCAGCAGTGCAGAACGGGGTCTGATCACCAATGCTGTACAGATTAGCAGCGCTGCAAGTGACAATACGATCAGCAGTGCCACAGGTGTAGCGGTAAAAGTGCCAGCTAGCACAGTGGCAAGTGCAGTGGAGATCATCAGTGATATGAGAAGTGGAAGTATGATAAGTACTGGAGGTATGACTAGTGTAGGCAGTGGTGGTTTGATCAGCAGGACAGAAATTGGCTATATGATGAATAATATGGTAAGTGGACAGATGATATCTAGTGCAGGAAGTAGACACATGGTAACTAGTGCAGGAAGTGGACACATGATAACTAGTGCAGGAAGTGGACAGATGATAACTAGTGCAGGAAGTGGACAGATGATAACTAGTGCAGGAAGTGGACAGATGATAACTAGTGCAGGAAGTGGACACATGTTAACTAGTGCAGGAAGTGGACACATGTTAACTAGTGCAAGTAGTGGAGGAAGTGGAGAATGGTTGGTTTATGGTGGAGGTACAGGCAGACTCAGTGGTCCAGGTAGTGGAGGCAGACTCAGTGGTCCAGGTAGTGGAGGCAGACTCAGTGGTCCAGGTAGTGGAGACAGACTCAGTGGTCCAGGTAGTGGAGGCAGACTCAGTGGTCCAGGTAGTGGAGGCAGACTCAGTGGCCCAGGTAGTGGAGGCAGACTCAGTGGCCCAGGTAGTGGAGGCAGACTCAGTGGCCCAGGTAGTGGAGGCAGACTCAGTGGCCCAGGTAGTGGAGGCAGACTCAGTGGCCCAGGTAGTGGAGGCAGACTCAGTGGTCCAGGTAATAGTAACGGCAGTGGAGTCTGGACCCATGTGAATTCCGAAAGTGTCTCTCAGTTTAACAGAAACACGAGCAATGAAAGGACTGGTAGACTTAGCAGTGCAGGAAGTGGAGAATGGAAGGTTTATAGTAGAAGTAATGGACAGATCAGTAAGTCAGGAAGTGGGGGAAGAATCAGCAGTGCTGGAAGTGGACACATGATCAGCAGTGCTGGAAGTGGAGGTAGACTGAGAAGCAGAAGCACAGGAAGTGGAGGTGGACTAAGTAGTGCAGGTAGTGGACATATGATCAGCAGTGGAGGTAGACTGAGTAGCAGTAGCACCGGAAGTGGAGGTAGTGGACATATGATCAGTAGTGCAGGTACTAGTGGACAGAGAATTAGTAGTACAGAGGGTGGTGTCAGGATCAGCAGTGGGGGTAGTCGAGTGATTACCAGCAGTGGTGGTCCAGCCAGCAGCCCGAGCAGAGTGACCATCAGGAACACAGGAAGCGGAGGCGGTGGAGGCAGAGAGCGGATCAGCGTCTGTAAAATGGCTGCCCTCTCCATATCAGCTGCCGTGAAAGAAAGAGAAAAGGCCCAGGAGGTCCGTCGGGAATCCTACACAAAACGGGTGTCAGGTGAGAACCCCAGTTTTCAAAGTGGGTTAAAACAGAGACACGTTTTCAGCTCGACTGTTCTTGTAAAGTCGCATTCAATATAAGATAAATGATTGTGATCGATAAAGCACATGGGTGTTCTTCCCAGTGCATTCTCTCCCTGTCTCAACCTCTCAGTTCACCCTGTCTTTTTCTTTCCTTCGCTCCCTCTCTCACTTTGCATTCCCCAGCCACCAGTCCTCAGGTCCAGCGGTGGGTGAGAACATCGGTAGAAGAAACTGTGGACAACAGTAAAACTGATGATGACAGTGTGCCATTCTGAGTGGACAGAGGAGCAAGGCATAATGACAAAATAGTCACACTACTTATAGTTAATACATATCTATTACATTGCATTCCATCAAAGGAGCGTTAATACCTTTAAATGACCAGTATCACAATGCACCTTCATGTTAGAAAACGTGTTTTCACAGGATCTCTGTCTGCAATAATTCCTGTTACTGTGCCTTTCATCATTGCTGTGAATAAGTAATGCACTGAGTTTTCTGTTTGAACAGTAATCTATAAAGTTCTGAAATATACTCTTGACATGGTTATAGGGACGCAGGGGTGATGCAATTTGTTCTACGCCAAACAATTTGATCTTATTGGATTCAGTTTCCTTGTAAAGCGCTTACACTTACCTTTATCCAGAAGATGTCAGTATATGCATTTAGGTGATCAGTTGTGGAGCGAGTCAGCTAGTCATCTCATTTGACCCATTTACGCAAGTTAGTATAACTTGTAGATTTTATTTTAGCAGTTTGAAGTCAATGTATCAAAGCTTAAATAAAGCTTCTGATGACTTATTACTTTATATTGTTTTTAATGATGAAGAAAATATTTTACTGTTATTACTTCACACTTATGAATACAATTGTTCTGAAATATTATTCTCATCTTATTTCGTTTTATTGTGATACTTTTCAAATGTGTATTTGAAAGTGTTCTTATAATAAAGTTATAATAAAGTTTTACTTAATTCAAACATGAAACAAACTGGCTTTGGGTGTGTTTGTAAATTCACTCTGGCTATCTACTCCGATTTCAGAGCGCTCTCGTCTGAGTGTAAACATCTGCAAAAAAACAAACATATTTAAATTGTTTCCAGCAGCATAGTTACAGTCACCAACGCTCTGGATAACATGAAAACAGCTTAACCAGCTCTGCTACAGTTGAGTGAAATGGTCAGAGTGAAGTGTTCTCTCATTTGTGTCTGGAAGTAGCTAGCAATAGCCAGGCACTGTCTACTGAGCTCGAGCTCAGGCCATGAATGAACAGTGTTGGGGAAGCTACTCTGAAAATATACATTGAAAAGATATATAAACGTGACATGCAACAATTTCAAAAGATTTTACTGAGATACTGCAGTTCATATAAGGAAATCAGTCAATTAAAATAAATTCATTAGACCCTTATCTATGGATTTCACATGACTGGGAACACAGATATGCATCTGTTGGTCACAGATACACGATACATCTCCTTCGCATAGAGTTGATCAGCCTGTTGATTGTGGACTGTGGAATGTTGTCCCACTCCCCACTCCTCTTCAAGTTAATGGATATTGGCAAGAACTGGATCACGCTGTCATACATGGGTGACATGTCTGGTGAGTAGGCAGGCCATGGAAGAACTGGGAAATGTCAGCATCCAGGAATTGTGTATAGGACCTTGCGACATGTGGCCGTGCATTATCATGCTGAAACATGAGGTGATGGTGTCAGATGAATGGCACGACAATGGGCCTCCGGGACCTCTTCACGGTATCCCTGCGCATTAAAATTGCCATCAATAAAATGCAACTGTCCGTAGCATATGCCTACTCATACGATAATGCAGTGTTTCCCCCTAGCACGACACGGTTGATTCATTATTAAGGCATCTTTACCTCAATGTCAACAACTTACCATGTTGCATTTATATTTTTGTTCAATGTATTCAAATATATATATATACATAATTTTTTTTTTCACTTGGGGGGGGGGAGTGTCATTTGGCCAATGACAGGCATTCCACATTTAATCCCACCCATATGTGAAAATCTACATTTCTACTTGTTTTTTTGTTTATATGCAAAAACGAGAACTGAAAAATGGCAAGATTTTTGTTTTCCAGTTTTTGTCCAACAATAAAACATTTATTAAAAAACAGGCAGTTCTCATTCATTCCTGCTCCATTTGAATGCAGAAAAGGACCTGTAACACTGCTGTAGATATACTTCTGCCATCTCCACTTCCCTTATGTAACACTGTCATCTGCACACTGCAGAGCTATCCACACACTCCACACGGCCACCATGCGTCGCTGCGACACACTTCTGTCATTTCTCTCTACCACACTGAAGCTTTTAACATCATGCTCTCTACACTCAGAATTCTATCGTATGCTGATATGTCCACCTACAAGATAATAACTGAGTTCTGTATGTGTAGATCATTTTTTTTTTCAGGTTAGATACATACGATTTCAGCCAATTAAAACCATAGTGATGTAAGGAAGTAGGAGTTGCATATCAAATCAAATCAAATCAAATTTATTTATATAGCCCTTCGTACATCAGCTGATATCTCAAAGTGCTGTACAGAAACCCAGCCTAAAACCCCAAACAGCAAGCAATGCAGGTGTAGAAGCACGGTGGCTAGGAAAAACTCCCTAGAAAGGCCAATACCTAGGAAGAAACCTAGAGAGGAACCAGGCTATGTGGGGTGGCCAGTCCTCTTCTGGCTGTGCCGGGTGGAGATTATAACAGAACATGGCCAAGATGTTCAATGTTCATAAATGACCAGCATGGTCGAATAATAATAAGGCAGAACAGTTGAAACTAGAGCAGCAGCACAGTCAGGTGGAAGTTGAAACTGGAGCAGCAGCATGGCCAGGTAGACTGGGGACAGCAAGGAGTCATCATGTCAGGTAGTCCTGGGGCATGGTCCTAGGGCTCAGGTCAGTTGAAACTGGAACAGCAGCATGGCCAGGTGGACTGGGGACAGCAAGGAGTCATCATGTCAGGTAGTCCTGGGGCATGGTCCTAGGGCTCAGGTCCTCCGAGAGAGAGAAAGAAAGAGAGAAGGAGAGAATTAGAGAACGCACACTTAGATTCACACAGGACACCGAATAGGACAGGAGAAGTACTCCAGATATAACAAACTGACCCCAGCCCCCCGACACATAAACTACTGCAGCATAAATACTGGAGGCTGAGACAGGAGGGGTCAGGAGACACTGTGGCCCCATCCGAGGACACCCCCGGACAGGGCCAAACAGGAAGGATATAACCCCACCCACTTTGCCAAAGCACAACCCCCACACCACTAGAGGGATATCTTCAACCATCAACTTACCATCCTGAGACAAGGCTGAGTATAGTCCACAAAGATCTCCGCCATGGCACAACCCAAGGGGGGGGGGGCGCCAACCCAGACAGGATGACCACAACAGTGAATCAACCCACTCAGGTGACGCACCCCCTCCAGGGACGGCATGAGAGAGCCCCAGCAAGCCAGTGACTCAGCCCCTGTAATAGGGTTAGAGGCAGAGAATCCCAGTGGAAAGAGGGGAACCGGCCAGGCAGAGACAGCAAGGGCGGTTCGTTGCTCCAGAGCCTTTCCGTTCACCTTCCCACTCCTGGGCCAGACTACACTCAATCATATGACCCACTGAAGAGATGAGTCTTCAGTAAAGACTTAAAGGTTGAGACCGAGTTTGCGTCTCTGACATGGGTAGGCAGACCGTTCCATAAAAATGGAGCTCTATAGGAGAAAGCCCTGCCTCCGGCTGTTTGCTTAGAAATTCTAGGGACAATTAGGAGGCCTGCGTCTTGTGACCGTAGCGTACGTATAGGTATGTACGGCAGGACCAAATCAGAGAGATAGGTAGGAGCAAGCCCATGTAATGCTTTGTAGGTTAGCAGTAAAACCTTGAAATCAGCCCTTGCTTTGACAGGAAGCCAGTGTAGAGAGGCTAGCACTGGAGTAATATGATCAAATTTTTGGGTTCTAGTCAGGATTCTAGCAGCCGTATTTAGCACTAACTGAAGTTTATTTAGTGCTTTATCCGGGTAGCCGGAAAATAGAGCATTGCAGTAGTCTAACCTAGAAGTGACAAAAGCATGGATTAATTTTTCTGCATCATTTTTGGACAGAAAGTTTCTGATTTTTGCAATGTTACGTAGATGGAAAAAAGCTGTCCTCGAAATGGTCTTGATATGTTCTTCAAAAGAGAGATCAGGGTCCAGAGTAACGCCGAGGTCCTTCACAGTTTTATTTGAGACGACTGTACAACCATTAAGATTAATTGTCAGATTCAACAGAAGATCTCTTTGTTTCTTGGGACCTAGAACAAGCATCTCTGTTTTGTCCGAGTTTAATAGTAGAAAGTTTGCAGCCATCCACTTCCTTATGTCTGAAACACATGCTTCTAGCGAGGGCAATTTTGGGGCTTCACCATGTTTCATTGAAATGTACAGCTGTGTGTCATCCGCATAGCAGTGAAAGTTTACATTATGTTTTCGAATAACATCCCCAAGAGGTAAAATATATAGTGAAAACAATAGTGGTCCTAAAACGGAACCTTGAGGAACACCGAAATTTACAGTTGATTTGTCAGAGGACAAACCATTCACAGAGACAAACTGATATCTTTCCGACAGATAAGATCTAAACCAGGCCAGAACATGTCCGTGTAGACCAATTTGGGTTTCCAATCTCTCCAAAAGAATGTGGTGATCGATGGTATCAAAAGCAGCACTAAGGTCTAGGAGCACGAGGACAGATGCAGAGCCTCGGTCCGATGCCATTAAAATGTAATTTACCACCTTCACAAGTGCCGTCTCAGTGCTATGATGGGGTCTAAAACCAGACTGAAGCATTTCGTATACATTGTTTGTCTTCAGGAAGGCAGTGAGTTGCTGCGCAACAGCCTTCTCTAAAATTTTTGAGAGGAATGGAAGATTCGATATAGGCCGATAGTTTTTTATATTTTCTGGGTCAAGGTTTGGCTTTTTCAAGAGAGGCTTTATTACTGCCACTTTTAGTGAGTTTGGTACACATCCAGTGGATAGAGAGCCATTTATTATGTTCAACATAGGAGGGCCAAGCACAGGAAGCAGCTCTTTCAGTAGTTTAGTTGGAATAGGGTCCAGTATGCAGCTTGAAGGTTTAGAGGCCATGATTATTTTCATCATTGTGTCAAGAGATATAGTACTAAAACACTTGAGCGTCTCTCTTGATCCTAGGTCCTGGCAGAGTTGTGCAGACTCAGGACAACTGAGGTTTGGAGGAATACGCAGGTTTAAAGAGGAGTCCGTAATTTGCTTTCTAATAATCATAATCTTTTCCTCAAAGAAGTTCATGAATTTATCACTGCTAAAGTGAAAGTCATCCTCTCTTGGGGAATGCTGCTTTTTAGTTAGCTTTGCGACAGTATTAAAAAGGAATTTCGGATTGTTCTTATTTTCCTCAATTAAGTTAGAAAAATAGGATGATCGAGCAGCAGTAAGGGCTCTACGGTACTGCACGGTACCGTCCTTCCAAGCTAGTCGGAAGACTTCCAGTTTGGTGTGGCGCCATTTCCGTTCCAATTTTCTGGAAGCTTGCTTCAGAGCTCGGGTATTTTCTGTGTACCAGGGAGCTAGTTTCTTATGAGAAATTTTTTTAGTTTTTAGGGGTGCAACTGCATCTAGGGTATTGCGCAAGATTAGATTGAGATCCTCGGTTAGGTGGTTAACTGATTTTTGTCCTCTGGCGTCCTTGGGTAGGCAGAGGGAGTCTGGAAGGGCATCAAGGAATCTTTGTGTTGTCTGTGAATTTATAGCACGACTTTTGATGTTCCTTGGTTGGGGTCTAAGCAGATTATTTGTTGCAATTGCAAACGTAATAAAATGGTGGTCCGATAGTCCAGGATTATGAGGAAAAACATTAAGATCCACCACATTTATTCCATGGGACAAAACTAGGTCCAGCGTATGACTGTGACAGTGAGTGGGTCCAGAGACATGTTGGACAAAACCCACTGAGTCGATGATGGCTCCGAAAGCCTTTTGGAGTGGGTCTGTGGACTTTTCCATGTGAATATTAAAGTCACCAAAGATTAGAATATTATCTGCTATGACTACAAGGTCCGATAGGAATTCAGGGAACTCAGTGAGAAACGCTGTATATGGCCCAGGAGGCCTGTAAACAGTAGCTATAAAAAGTGATTGAGTAGGCTGCATAGATTTCATGACTAGAAGCTCAAAAGACGAAAATGTCATTTTTTTTTTTGTAAATTGAAATTTGCTATCGTAAATGTTAGCAACACCTCCGCCTTTGCGGGATGCACGGGGGATATGGTCACTAGTGTAGCCAGGAGGTGAGGCCTCATTTAAAACAGTAAATTCATCAGGCTTAAGCCATGTTTCAGTCAGGCCAATCACATCAAGATTATGATCAGTGATTAGTTCATTGCATAGAATGATTGAGCAGTGACTTGAGCAACTCGTTCATTCATCAAAGGCCGGGATGACATAAGGCAAGGCCAGAATGGGAGTAGATGAATGGGAGGGATTGTAAGCACCTGGAGGTGGCTCATCAAAATGTCCATTACTTTGTATGGAGTTGACTTTTGGTATGTAAAAGGCAGGATTAACAAATATGAACACACCCCTTACACACAGCTCAAAAGAACATAGGCACAAAAGCAGCCGGTGTGTGTTAATTACATGCCATTTATCACATGCCATTCTTTCAGCCCCACACTCAAACAACATACAAGGAGGTAGCGGAGTTCTGTGCGGGTTAATGCGATTTAATGTGCATTGGAGGCTGCTCCTTATTACTGTTAAATAATGCTATTGTTCAACATGACCGTTCAAATGAGAATTTGAAACAGTTGCGTGACCTTGCCTGACGCTATATTGACACACAAAAAAAAGATCAAGCTGAACTTGATGACAGTACAAGTCTTTGTGATTGAGAGGAATATAGCATGGGAATGACGCTTCACATCAAGCGGCTTTGTTTGAAGTGACACCAGTGTCAAATGCAAATTAGTCAATGACAGACAGAAGTTAAAGATAAAACCTGTCTGTTCAGAATCTCTATGGTGGGAGGTTTCTCTCTCTGCGCCTGTATAAACCTCAATCATGCCTGTGGTTTCATAGCCACTCCATTGTCAAAGGAGGACCAATGAACTGGGGATGATGATTCACTACTGCAGTTTGCTTGGTAGCACAATTGGGTGACTTTCAAGGAGATCTACAGTACCAGTCAAAAGTTTGGACAACACCTACTCATTTAAAGGTTTTTCTTTATTATAAAAATGTTCTCCATTGTAGAATAACAGTGAATACATCAAAACAACATATGGATAACACGTATGGAATCATGTAGTAACCAAAAAAAGTGTTAAACAAATCAAAGTCTATTTTATATTTGAGATTCTTCAAAGCAGCCACCCTTTGCCTTGATGGCAGCTTTGCACAATCTTGGCATTCTCTCAACCAGCTTCATGAGGAATGATTTTCCAACTGTCTTGAATGAATTCCCACATATGAGCACTTGTTGGCTGCTTTTCCTTCACTCTGCGGTCCAACTCAACCCAAACCATCTCCATTGGGTTGAGGTCGGGTGATTGTGCAGGCCAGGTCATCTGATGCAGCACTCCATCACTCTCCTTCTTGGTCAAATAGTCCTTACACAGCCTGGAGGTGTGTTGGGTCATTGTCCTGTTGAAAAACAAATTATAGTCCCACGAAGCGAAAACCAGATGGGATGGCGTATCGCTGCAGAATGATGTGGTAGTCATGCTGGTTAAGTATGCTTTGAATTGTAAATAAATCACAGAGAGTGTCACCAGAAAGCACACTCACACCATCACACCTCATCCTCCATGCTTCACGGTGGGAACCACACATGCGGAGATCATCCGTTCACCTACTCTGCGTCTCACAAGACACGGCAGTTGGAACCAAAAAAATCTACAATTTGGACTCATCAGACCAATGGACAGATCTCCACCGGTCTAATGTCCATTGCTCATGTTTCTTGACCCAAGCAAGTCTCATCATCTTATTGGTGTCCTTTAGTAGTGGTTTCTTTAAAGCAATTTGACCATGAAGGCCTGATTCACGCAGTCTCCTCTGAACAGTTGATGTTGAGATGTGTCTGTTACTTCAACTCTGTGAGGTATCATTTATTTGTGCTGCAATCTAAGGTGCAGTTAACTAGAATGAACTTATCCTCTGCAACAGAGGTAACTCTGGGTCTTCCTGTGGCGGTCCTCATGAGAGCCAGTTTCTTCATAGCGCTTGACGGTTTTGGCAACTGCACTTGAAGAAACTTTAAAGTACTGATGGACTGTCATTTCTCTTCGCTTATTTGAGCTGTTCTTACCATAATATGGACTTGGTCTTTTACCAAATAGGGCATTCTTCTGTATACCAACCCTACTTTGTCACAACACAACTGAATGGCTCAAATGCATTAAGAAGGAAAATAAATTCCACAAATTAACTTTTAACAAGGCACACCTTTTAATTGAAATGCATTCCAGGTGACTAATTCATGAAGCTGGTTGAGAGAATACCAAGAGTGTGCAAAGCTGTCATCAAGGCAAAGGATGGCTACTTTGAAGCATCTCAAATCTCAAATCTATTTTTATATGTTTAATACTTTTTTGGTTACTTCATGAGTCCATGTGTTATTTCATTGTTTTGATGTCTTCACTATTATTCTATAATGTAGAAAATTGTAAAAATGAAGAAAACCCCTTGAATGAGTAGGTGTGTCCAAACTTTTGACTGGTACTGTACATGAGCTATCGCAAACTCACACACTAATGGTAAGGATGTCTGTAGGGTTAGAGCTATTCTTTTGTCCAATAAATGTTCTTTATTACAACTTGCGAATTTGTTGTGCAGACTGGTGCGGCTTCCCGCTTCAGTGTGTTTAAGCTGTGCCAGCACAGAAGTGATTTTATTGAAAATAATTAGACATCATGGACAGACATGATTATTGGTGATCCTCAAGGCTCTGTATTGGGGCCTGCTAAATTCACTTTTAACATTTGCAATGGTTAAGGTTTGGTATGTTAAACCAAACTTCTCAGGCTTAATTCTCAAAAAGGCAAACATGATGTAGGTAAATCCCGGAGAGAGAGGTTCACTACTGTTTTAACTATTATCCCAAAGTTGCACATGGACTGAGGACAATGGACTGGGGACATTTTGATACCAGATGCCAAATAGCCTACTCAATCATGATACTGTAATTGTTCAAATCATAAAAGACCAGAGATGGTCTTCTTTATCATTGCTGTAGTAAATCTTATCAGCAATCCAAGTTACCATGGACCAGCAAAAAATGTCCCCTCCCCCTCATACACACACACAAACTCTCTCTCTCTCTCTCTCTCTCTCTCTTTGTATGTGTGTGTGAACCAACCCTTGTGTATGGGTGTACCATTGTGTACATGCTGTTTTCTGTGTTCATTTTTAGATTAGATGTAGACCAGGGTTAGCTGATCTGTTTTTGTAGGATCCCTAGCTGTGCCTTCTGTGGGAAGAGATAGCTTGTCCTTAAAGCTCACCCATCTGTTTTTCTTATCTGCGGGGTGAAAAGCATCTGGCTCTCGCTTTGATTGCTTGCACAACACTGTGGGTGGATGAATTCACCATGCATGCACAAATAAAAAGCAGCGAAAATCTGCTGTAGAGCGTGGAAAGGTCAGGTATTGCATACATTCCTTCATTAAACCAACCGTGTCAGTTACAATGCTCCATTGACTGTGTGTCACCAGTTCTTGTCCCATCCGGACTTCAAAAGTTGTTTTACTTCATCTAGAGGCACGTTGCCGAAGCTTGCAAGGCTCTAAGCATGTAAATGCTAAATGCCACCCAGTTAAGCCTGAGGCAAGAGGAAGTAGGGTAAAGTTTTGTTTGGATTACTGCCAGAAATCAAAATAAAGACAAGCGCCTAATTTAAAAGGTTAAGGCTTGTTCTGGCATGATCATATTAAATTAAATAGACATCAAATGTGGCTTTTGAGAAACGCGGGGTTAATCACATTTTACACTGCTTCACCTGTTCTCATTAATCGATATAAGATATACAGGTTGGTCATAAGTAGGGAAGGCTAGGACAGGAAGTGGTTTACAGGTTTTCGTGAATGTGCAACAGTATGTGATAAGGGCTGGGATGCAGCCATAGAGTCGACATTCAGACTATTGTGAATCACAGGTTAACAACCACTTCTCTTATCTCAGTAAGACCCAACCCTCCCTCCCACTCAGTCTGCCGACCCATACCTCCCACTAGTCACTCCCAACGTCATTTATTCTTAAGACTCTCTTACCAAATTGGTATCTTGCGAAACATGTGTGTACATGTTGTCCTGATTTGTGGCATAGGGCAATAACTGTGCATGGCTGTAATTCCTTTCATTACACACAGTTGTAAAATGATGTAGAAGCAGTTAACAGACAAATCATCTAATAATTCAGTGGTTCATCAAACAACTCAACTCCTTGCTATGGGATCAAGTGCTGCAGCTTCTTTTCGGTGGAAGGTTGGGCTTGATTGCTTCACTTGCTAGGACCTTTGTTACATGGAATATGGCTGAATCCAAGATGGGGGAAAGACTGGGCTTAATCAAATGGGACTGTTGGCATCACACTGCATGTATTCATCTTTCACAACATCTCAATCGCGTTTCGATTTGTTCACTCCTTTTAGACCAGTTTCCACTGTACCATTAGTGTCAAAATCGTATTGTTCGTTCCAAGGTAAAAGTGTCAAGTTAATTCTACACTTTAGTTACTTAGATGGAAGTGATAAGGGGATCATGCATGACATTTCCTTATATGGTAAAAATCCCCCTTTCCTAAACTGCAAGGAGCTCACAGAGAAAGCCCACACCTGATGAACATCTTGCAAATGAATGAGACAAGATAGAACAGCCTTAACCAGTTTACTCCAGGGTTTAGGTTTGATATTTCTAAATGTAACCCTTGAGATTAACTCTTTAAAAAAAAAGCAAGTTACCATAAACTATCACTATGGTTACAGAGTATTAATATGCTCCGGCTGAACTATTTAGTTACAGAATATACACTGAGTGTACAAAACATGAGGAACATTCCTCACATTGATTTGCAGCCCCTTTTGCATTCAAAACAGCCTCAATTCATCAGCGCATGGACTCTACAAGGTGTTGAAAGCGTCCACAGGGATCCTGGCCCATGTTGACTCCAATGTTTTCCACAGTTGTGTCAAGTTGGCTGGATGTCCTTTGAGTGGTAAAACCATTCTTTTTACACACGGGAAACTGTTGTGCATGAAAAACCCAGCAGCGTTGCAGTTCTTGACACACTTAACCAGTGTGCCTGGCACCTACTAACATACCCCGTTCAAAGACACTTCAATATTTTGTCTTGCCCATTCACCCTCTGAATGGCACACATACACAATCCATGTCTCAATTGTCTCCAGGCTTATCCCTGTCTCCTCCCCTTCATCTCCACTGATTGAAGTAGATTTAACAAGTGACATCAATAAGGGATCATAGCTTTCACCTGGATTCACCTGGTCAGTCTATGTGATGGAAAGAGCAGGTTTTCCTAATGCTTTGTACACTCAGTGTAGTCCATGTGACTGAAGTAAAGTGACCTAGAAGTTGGCATAATTAGTTCCAACAGAGTAATGGGCTGGTGAGAGTATATAAGGGGAAATGTAGGGAAAAAGTAAATATCTCAAGCATCCTGTCTTTACAAACCAAACATATTGATACAACGGTAGCTAAGATGGGGAGAAGTCTGTCCATAATAAAGTGCTGACCTGCCTTAACAATACTGTCAACAAGGCAGGTCCTACAGACCCTGGTTTTGTCACACCTAGACAACTGTTCAGTATTGTGGTCAGGTGACACAAAGAGGGACTTAGGAACATTTCAGTTGGCTCAGAACAGTGCAGCACTGCTGGCCCTTAAAAGTACACGGAAAGCTAACATTAATGACATGCATGTCAATCTCTCATGGCTCAAAGTGGAAGAGACATGCCAACAGAGGTCTCTTCATAATCGCCAAGTCCAGAACAGACTATGGGAGGTGCACAGTACTACATAAAGCCATGACTACATGGAACTCTATTCCACATCAGGTAACTGATGCAAGCAGTGGAATCAGATTTTTTAAAACAGGTAAAAATACACTTTTTGGAACATTGGGGACTGTAAAGAGACACACAAAGGTACAGACACACGCATACATTGTAATATTTGTTGTAATAGTTGTATGGTAGTATTATACATTTTGTATTGCAGATATGTAGTGGTGTAATAATGTTATATGATGTAGTGTTTTATGTTTTGTTTCATATGTAATGTAAGTGCTTTAATGTGTTTAGACCCCAGGAAGAGAAGCTGCTGCCAGGGATCCCTATTAAATACAAATACAAAAATTATAATACTGCATTCAATAGCGCAGTCAAGTAGCAAGGCCCTTAAACTGGCAAACGGCGACACCATTGTGCCTGCTGGGATGGTATGAATTGATGGGGTTGAATCAGAGAAAGGCTTGTAGAAAACAAATGGCTGCATAGGCAAATAGGCATGTGGTGGCTTTGCAAATAGGGATCCAATTTGACTTGAAAATAGGGTGTGTCACAGTTTTTATCAGAGGCATGAGTCGGGGGGGAAAAGCTAGCTCTCTCGTTCTTTCTCTGTGGAACCATAAAGGGAAATGCATGCATTACAGATTGGTTAATGTGTCAAAGAGAGAGGCTCCAGACTGCTTATCTAACCAGAGCCACCGTGCAATGATTTATGACAGAAACGCCTCTTTCTTCATACAAACCAGCATTGTCACTGAGGCGGAGCGTTTCAAAATGCTTGGATTATCTGCACTGACGTTAACATGATGAAATATAATCCAATCTGGGTTTGTTGAACACTCTACTCTGTAATTAGGATGTGTTCAAGAGTTGTAGTCAATTTGTAGTGGGGATCAACACTGATTGTTAGCTCTGAAGTCATTCATTCGCACCAGTTTTGGATGGAACACCAACACGTTTGTGCATCCTCTGTAGTTTTATGGCTCTACACTTGGTCTTATTACTAGACAGAGTGATGTGGATTCCAACAACAGCTTATTGGGTACATTTGCATGAAATCATTTCAGCGATGTTTATCTACATTGTTTCAAATGGAATTCCGTAATTAGGGAATTACGCAAAAACGCACAGTTGTAGCTATTCAATAAATGTATAAGTATTGATATTGTGAATGTCCCTTTGTGGGATTAGACCTTTAGTATTGTATCCTTCTATTCTTAATTAGTCTACTATCAGGACTAGTTTAGCCTGACAGCAGTTTGCTTGAGGCCCCATGCACAGCGTTTCCCTGTCACTGATTTAATAGCACTTCGGTCGTTCGTGTCCCTTCTTAGTCTAGATGGGAGTGGGGATGGGTGTGGCAGAGAAGGTTGAGAAGGGCAAAGGTTACTGTGTAGGCAACATGTCCAGAAAGGGTCAGAAAGTTAAATTTTCTATCTTTGGGACTGGGTCAATCTGCTGTGGAGAAACTAGCCATTTAATGTACTTATTAGTACATTGGACTGAACATTGTACTGTACCTTGTAATGTGTTTTTCTATATCGTTATGTTTGGCATGTTTTCTATACCTCTATACCGATTGCAAGGAACATTTACTTATGGACACTAATTTAAAGCAATAATAATGGAAATTAATCAATACTATTATTCTACTTTATTCTAAAAAGCTCCAGAGAGGGATTTTACACTGCTTTCGGGCATCAGTTTATGTAACCTAATGGAGGCCAGCTTTTTGCTGCACAAAATGTCTGTCAACGAGTGAAAATTAACTTGTGGGTTCAGAGGCCTACTTTACCCTTCACTGCAAGATAGCTATGGCTCCAGACTTACTGCCTGCAGCTCTTTACCCTTCAACTAAGGATTACTATGACAGAGCTGAGGAAGCTTAGGCATCTTGGTTGACCTAGCTGTCACTCAAGAGATCAGTGGTAAAACCCTGAGTGTGCTCAGAACCCTTCCTTTTATATATTCCTTTTCAAACGCTTTAAGGCAAATAACTCCAGATTGCATGTTCCGAGCATATAGGCTGGTTCTTTAAATCAGCCAAGTCAGCGAATGTTAGAGATAGTTTCTGACAGGGCCAGGTGCCTTGCACTGTTTGTATGTAGTGTTTTAATGTTGAGATAGGTTAAAGTAAGAACGAACGAAGACTTGCGATTGGTTAGTCATTTCAACCGATAGATTTTTCCATTCTCTGAGGGACGGGTGTTGACACATAGGTGTGGCATGTCAATGTTTAACCCACAAGATTTAAAGGTTATAAAAGCTTATTTGTGTTACTAGGAAACTAGGAGTGACTGATAGTGACTACAGAAGTGATTTCTTGGTAACAACTACTGTTACATCTAGTTTTATCTTACTTTTTGTATTATGATTGTCAAGTGCTATATACACCACACATTGCAGTGTGCACCCTTGTTGATTTTTTCTAATCTTCCACAAGTCAAAAACACCGTAAACAAATGTAAGGACTGTAGTCCCTCTTATAGTGACACACCTCACAAGCCAGATCTAGCAGGCCCACCATAAACCTGTTAGGTACAGTGAGGGAAAAAACGTATTTGATCCCCTGCTGATTTTGTACGTTTGCCCACTGACAAAGAAATGATCAACTGTTGTCACCTTCTCACCAAGATGCTTGGTGATGGTCTTGTAGCCCATTCCAACCTTGTGTATGTCTACAATCTTGTCCCTGACATCTTTGGCGAGCTCTTTGGACTTGGCCATGGTGGAGAGTTTGGAATCTGATTGATTGCTTCTGTGGACAGGTGTCTTTTATACAGGTAACAAGCTGAGATTAGGAGCACTCCCTTTAAGAGTGTGCCCCTAATATCAGCTCGTTACCTGTATAAAAGACACCTGGGAGCCAGAAATCTTTCTAATTGAGAGGGGGTCAAATACTAATTTTCGTGATTAAAATGCAAATCAATTTATAACATTTTTGACATGCGTTTTTCTGGATTTTTTAGTTGTTATTCTGTCTCTCACTGTTCAAATAAACCTACCATTAAAATTAGAGACTGATAATTTCTTTGTCAGTGGGCAAACGTACAAAATCAGCAGGGGATCAAATACTTTTTCCCTCACTGTATGTTGCCTTTCACTCAGTCACACTGCATTCGTAATGTATAAATTCCTTAGCACATGCTTTAATTGTTCCCATGCCCATAGCTTATATAAATGATCATCATCATCATGACAGCTTTAAAATAGTTGTAGGCTATACCTTACCTATAAGTACAGCCACTGTATGCCATGGCTCTATGTGAGGAGATGAAAGGATCAAACAAAAGGCACCTGTCACGCCCTGACCGTAGATTGCTTTGTATGTTTCTATTTTTCGTTTGGTCAGAGTGTGATGTGGGTGGGCATTCTATGTTGTATGTCTAGGTGTTGTGTTTCTATGTTTAGGCCTGGTATGGTTCCCAATCAGAGGCAGCTGGTTATCGTTGTCTCTGATTGAGAACCATACTTAGGCAGCCTGTTTTGGGTAGTTGTTTTCTGTTGTGTGTCTGCACCAGCCAGAACTGTTTCGGTTGTGCTCTTTGTTATTGCTGTGTTCATTAAATCAATATGGACACATACCACGCTGCACCTTGGTCCTCTCCTTCCAACAGCCATTACAGCAACCTTTTCAATTACTGGCCATAAAGACTGCAATATGGGATGTTTTAGAGGTTTTCATGTGTTGCTGACAGTGATGTAAAGTAACTAAGTAAAAATACTTTGCGGTACTACTTAAGTATTTTTTTGGGGTATATGTACTTTACTATTTACTCCACTACATTCCTAAAGAAAATATGTACTTTTTACTCCCATACACTTTCCTTGACACCCAAAAGTACTTGTAACATTTTGAATTCTCAGGCAGGACAGCAATATGGTACAATTCATGCACCTATCAATATAACGTCTTGTCATCCCTACTGCCTCTGATCTGGCACACTCACTAAACTCAAACACTGTGTTTGTAAATGATGTCTGACTGTTGGAATGTGCCCCTGGCTGTCCGTAGACAGCTTAATACAGGCGTTTGCAACCTTCAAGCCTGGAAGAGGCATTTATTACACCACTGGTTGTTAAAAGACAATAACCTTCACCCTCATTCACCTTTCTCTCAGTCCCAATTGTTTTCTCGCTTGGCCTGAAACACTAAGTGCATTTTAACATGCAGAGACCCAGCCAGGTGACAGGAGAGATGCATTGCTGTGACACATACACAATGCAATACACAACCAAAACAATGAAGGACTAAGTAAAAAAAAACATGTTTGTGAATAATGTAACATACTGAATGCATTTATGGTATGACAGAGTATGGAGTTTATAGGTCAGTTGCAGTTAGTGGGGGAAATGTGATTTTGGTGTTTGCACTGTTTTACCATCAGACTCATTAAATGTTAGCCATGGTAAAGCCACAAGATGCAGCTGCAGATGAGGCTTAGAGAGAGAAGACAGAGAAAAGATTGTTTCAGCAGGACGAAGTGGCAATTCTTTGGCTGAGAGGGATCCTGCTGGACGAATCGCAAAAGAGACTTTATTTACACATAACATCTAGAGAGGGTTTGTTTAAACGACCTCTATTGCAGATGATAAATGAAGAGGCCTGTATGGGGCTGGGGGCCAATCTTGCGGGGCCACAGGTTAGACAGGTTTTTGTACAAGCAGAAACCTGCAGCGGTCCACAAAGAAACTAATCAGATGAAACCGTGGATGAGATATGGGTTCAATAGAATAGAGTACATAGAATTATACAAGTGTTACGACAATGATATACAAACCCTGTAATCAAAGAGACTAAATAATAATTATCTTGCGGTGACAAACATATTTTGATGTTTTAAAAAAATCTATGATAGCATCTTAATGGATTCCTAAAGTGTTACTGTAGCTTCTTCAAAAGCAGGGCACAATGGAAACATTCAAGATGGCAAGACAGGTAGATAACATATTTACATGCCCGTATCATCGATGAATGAACATTTTTTAAGATCCATGTCATCCCCTTACACAGAGATTCAGCAGCTGATGATGAAAACAGGCAAGTATCATCTTGTCTTCCATTTCTTTTTAGGTGTAAGGGCTTTATCTAATGCTTCACATCAAGTTTTGGCTTTGCTCCTCCCTCGCTAATGATTTCAGGTGCACTTGAGGCTCTTAGCAACGCAACATCGTTAGCTTATAACCACACATGCATTGGTAGAATTCTAACTCTAAAGATGGTGAAAGGTAGCTCAGTAGCTCCTGGCTTGAGCTGTGGTATGTTTTCCTATTCAGACAGACACAGGTTACAAACAACAAATCAAAAGGTATAAATGGCATTAATAAGACCCAATAGTGTGGCTTAATTTCATTCCAAATTCTTAATAACTTATAGATTGATTATTAAGCGAGTGTAACAAAAACTCATGCTATCTTAGACTGGATCGGCTTTTGATTCATTTGTTTATTAGGGAAAAACACCAATTCAATTAAATCCATGCACTGTTATCATTGTTGATTCAAGATTATACAGCGCTGAAGTGTGATTCTGCAGGCAATGAATAGTGTGTGTTGTTGACCAAAGAACTGGTTTATGTCGTAATCCCGGTGTGCACAATGCAAAGCTGCTGCCAGTGAATCCAGGGCACCACATTCCTTCATGACAGGCTGAGTTGTAAGCAGTTGTTAAAAGTTTGCATGGAGATGGCCTTGACTCAATGAGTTATCTTTAGCCAGTCCACACACACTTCTCACCCTTAGTGTCTTACTGGCACAGCTAGGGTGCCTTGTGTAATCAGGGGGAAAGTTACTCTTTAACCAAGGCGCAATCTCCACTACACTTTTGTTTGTTCTAAATTGTGTTTTAAGTCAAATTGTATTAAATATGAACTTTCAATGGTATAGTGTGTTTTAATCCTGACAGTACATTATTAAACATGTGCTCTGCAGACTGATACACTCTGACGAGCAGAAAAACATGACGATTGATAAGAAATGACATCTCAGAACACGCTGCCCTGTGCCACACCCACAAGCAATTGACAGATTGAGTCTGTCATGCCTGTGTGCGCGCATTTGCTTTTTATGACTTGAATAGGAGACTTTGGGGAGGTGTTTCTCCCACGCCTTTCATTATCTTTTCCCTCCCACCTCTACCCCCCCCCCCCCCCCCCCCTTGAAGTTGTATAAAACAACTAGCCCTTCTCCTCCACTCTTCACTAAGTCCGCTCCAGCTAGAGCAGTAAGACCGCAGACTCAATCAACATGTCCTTCTCCAGCAGCAGCTTCATGTCCTCTGGTGGATCCATGAGGGGAGCACCTATGGGCTTCTCTCGCCTCTCCATGTCTGGAGGTGGCAGCATGGGAGGTGGCAGCCGCAACAGCGGCATGAGGGCCGGCAGCGTGTACGGGGGTGCAGGTGGCTCCGGGGTCCGGATCTCCAGTTCCAGTGCATCCAGGTCCTTCTCTGCTGGTGGTGGTTTTGGCATGGGTGGTGGTGGAGGTGGCTTCAACCTGTCTGATGGCCTGGACCTGCACGTGTCTGCCAACGAGAAGGCCACCATGCAGAACCTGAACGACCGTCTGGCCACTTACCTGGACAAGGTCCGCTCCCTGGAGACGGCCAACGCTGATCTGGAGCACAAGATCCACATGTTCCTGGAGGCCAAGACCTCCCCCACTGGTCGTGACTACAGTGACTTCCATCTCTCTATCACCGAACTCCAAGGCAAGGTATGTCAGTCAACTCGTTTACAAATGCAGTACACCATTATGACTACTTTTACCACTTGTTTAATAAAGGCTGGGTTTTACGGCCACTGATAGCTCTTACCTTACTATTGTGGAAGAGGAAGGGGAGTGCCAGTTACTCCAAGGCACAAAATAAACACCACTACTTAGTAAGCCTTCACCAGTGACCCGATAATATCAAGGAAAAAATCATAAATCGAGTTAATGGCCATTACCGTGTTGATGTTCTTAAATGTAGTTTTATCATTAATACCATTGTGCACTGTGAATGCAGTGTATGTATCCCCAGGGTCATTGATCTCTGGTCCAATGTCAGACACACTAACACACCCAAAACGGCCTCAAAATCAGATCAAGTTTATAGCGCCATTCATTTAATCACTCCAGACAAAACTGTTAAATTCCAAAACTTAATTTTCTCTTTCAGATCCAGGATGCCACACGCATCAACAGTGGAATCTACCTCAGCATTGACAACGCCAAGCTGGCAGCAGATGACTTCAGGGTCAAGTGGGTGACATCATGAATGATCACAATAAATATGCATCAATCCATACTGTCTTAAGTAGATAGAGTATAACTTTAGTCCAGTAAACAAAGCTGTTTTGATTTTGCTTAGGTATGAGAACGAGCTGTCCATGAGGCAGTCTGTGGAGGCCGACATCAGTGGCCTGAGGAGGGTGCTGGATGACCTGACCATGGCCAGATCTGACCTGGAGATGCAGATTGAGGGGCTGAGAGAGGAGTTGGTCTTCCTCAAGAAGAACCATGAGGAGGTGAGTCTGAGTGACTTCAGATTTAGTCATACAGAAGTAATTGCCAAGCTTCATGAAGATTTGTCATCAGTTGATTGGGGGGGGGGACGTCAATGTCATGCATAATGAGTAATGCATGACTGAGGTTGACCCAGACTATCCATGATTCCTTTAGGAGCTGTTGTCCATGCGTGCCCAGATGAGCGGCCAGGTCCATGTGGAGGTTGACGCTGCACCACAGGAAGACCTCAGCAAAGTCATGGCTGAGATTCGCGAACACTACGAGGCTGTCGCTGCCAAGAACAACAGAGAACTGGAGGGCTGGTTCCACGCCAAGGTAATACTGTTTCTCGTTATAAAAATGAATCCATAATTTAGGTTCACGATGTCAAATGTCCCATCAATTGAATTGTTCATGTAAAAACATTATTTTGGATGGTGTTTTCCACAGACCGAGGCGCTGAACAAGGAGGTCGCAATCAGCACAGAAGTTATCCAAACGTCCAGATCTGAAATCTCAGAAGTCAAACGCACACTGCAGAGTCTTGAAATCGAACTGCAATCACAAATAAGCATGGTAAGACTGTTCAGAAATCAACCAAAATTATTTTGTTTCAATGTCTGCCACCCATCAATGAATTTACACAACTACTTCCTGATGATTTGTTTTGCTCTTCATTTCTCTCCAATAGAAATCATCCGTGGAAAATAACCTCGCAGAGACAAAGAACCGTTACTCCATGCAGCTGTCGGGTTATCAGATGCAGGTGACTAGCTTGGAGGAACAGTTGGTGAATCTCAGGGCTGAGCTGGAACGACAAGGACACGAATACCGGATGCTGCTGGACATCAAGACCAGACTGGAGATGGAGATCGCCGAGTACAGGAGACTGCTGGATGGAGAGGCTAGCAGGTGAGCTTTGAGTCTCATGCCTCGTGTTTCAAATGGCATAGACATACAGTCAAAAATTGGCCTCAGAATGATGGAACCTAACAACATCGTTTTCTTTGCTCTTTCAGCATGTCATCCTCATCCTCGTCCACAACAACACGCAAGGTGGTGACTATTGTGGAGGAAATGGTGGACGGCAAGGTGGTCAGCTCTACCAGTTCCTCTGCCGGGACACTGGTTGTGTCCCCGTGAGAAACATCTTGAACCAGAAATGTCACAACAAAGAACACCATATCTCTGATGACTACTGTCAAACTTTCTCAAAGAGATTAAGAAATAAACGTACTCTGAAGTGTTGAAACTAGCTTTTCGTGTCTTGGCATTTTCTACTTCACATCAACTCAATACACATTTCCTGAGCATTACCTGTTAATCTAACTCTGGTAGCCTTTCCTTTTGATGTCATGTTTAACACTGACAGTTAATTAGGTTGTATGGAGAAAAAAATACACTCTTTCCCTTGCAAAATAACATAAACTTGACAAATGTTTGACCAAATATGGGAAACTCAGCAAGAGGATGTTGCATGTACAAAGTAAATACATAGAGGGTCAACGTCCGCAACAACTAAGAGTGTTGAAGCGCAAGGCTAAACTTCTCAGCTGTTTTGGTCCCGTAGCTACCACTTTGTAGCACGGTGAAGTTCACCCGTGGACATGCGCAGATACTCTGTGTGACTGTGTAAGAGCAAAGTATTGCATCACGCTCATCTCATTATCTACAGAGCTGTTTGTTGCAACATCATCTCGCTAACTTTACCTTTAATTGCACGCACAATACATGTATTATAAGCTAAGCCCTTATCATAGGATATGAAGGCCCTTTGTACCCTATAAAAGGCCCCACACCATAAACGTAGAATAATGATGTCTACACTGCAGTTAACAATGTAATATGTCTGCTTACTCCATAATTAACCTTTTGTTGACATACTATAAAGCCATGGGACACTAAATAAACGGATTATATCTGGCCAATTGAAAGTCAAACAAATAATGTAAACATAGTAATCAGTTGTTAAGTCTAATTGCAGTCTTATTGAAGATGACCTTTGTCCATTTAACCCAGTTGGCCATTCTTTTATTTTATTTTTTTATTTTACCTTTATTTAACCAGGTAGGCAAGTTGAGAACAAGTTCTCATTTACAATTGCGACCTGGCCAAGATAAAGCAAAGCAGTTCGACAGATAAAACGACACAGAGTTACACATGGAGTAAAAACAAACATACAGTCAATAATGCAGTATAAACAAGTCTATATACAATGTGAGCAAATGAGGTGAGAAGGGAGGTAAAGGCAAAAAAGGCCATGATGGCAAAGTAAATACAATATAGCAAGTAAAATACTGGAATGGTAGTTTTGCAATGGAAGAATGTGCAAAGTAGAAATAAAAATAATGGGGTGCAAAGGAGCAAAATAAATAAATAAATTAAAATTAAATACAGTTGGGAAAGAGGTAGTTGTTTGGGCTAAATTATAGGTGGGCTATGTACAGGTGCAGTAATCTGTGAGCTGCTCTGACAGTTGGTGCTTAAAGCTAGTGAGGGAGATAAGTGTTTCCAGTTTCAGAGATTTTTGTAGTTCGTTCCAGTCATTGGCAGCAGAGAACTGGAAGGAGAGGCGGCCAAAGAAAGAATTGGTTTTGGGGGTGACTAGAGAGATATACCTGCTGGAGCGTGTGCTACAGGTGGGAGATGCTATGGTGACCAGCGAGCTGAGATAAGGGGGGACTTTACCTAGCAGGGTCTTGTAGATGACATGGAGCCAGTGGGTTTGGCGACGAGTATGAAGCGAGGGCCAGCCAACGAGAGCGTACAGGTCGCAATGGTGGGTAGTATATGGGGCTTTGGTTAATGGTGTGTGCATTCAACAACAAGTGTCAATTACTGATATAAGATCACCAGTTATCAGTTTTTCTCTTTCACTGTTGGATTAAACAATTAATAGCACAAACAGTGTTTTGGAACTTCAGCCAACCCAGTGATCTGGGAATCCCTTGGCAGAGAACAAGTTCTCATTTGCAACTGTGACCTGGCCAAGATAAAGCATAGCAGTTTGACATGTACAACAACACAGAGTTACACATGGAATAAACAAAACATACAGTCAATAATACAGCAGAATTTTTTTTAACAAAAGGTCTATATACAGTGAGTGCAAATGAGGTAAGATAAGGGAGTTAAGGCAATAAATAGACTATGGTGACGAAGAAATTACAAAATAGCAATTAAACACTGGAATGGTAGATGTGCAAAAGATGAATGTGCAAGTAGAGATACTGTGGTGCAAAGGAGCAAGATAAATAAATAAATACTGTATGGGGATGAGGTAGTTGGATGGGCTGTTTACAGATGGGCTATGTACAGGTGCAGTGATCTGTGAGCTGCTCTGACAGCTGGTGCTTAAAGCTAGTGAGGGAGATATGAGTCTCCAGCTTCAGTGATTTTTGCAGTTCGTTCCAGTCATTGGCAGCAGAGAACTGGAAGGAAAGGTGGCCAAAGGAGGAATTGGCATAGGGGGTGACCAGTGACATATATCTGCTGGAGCGCTGCTATGAGTGGGTGCTGCTATGATGACAAGTGAGCTGAGATAAGGCAGGGATTTACCTAGCAGAGACTTGTAGATGACCTGGAGCCAGTGGGTTTGACAACGAGTGAGAAACGAGGGCCAGCCATCAAGAGTACGCTCGCAGTGGTGGGTAGTATATGGGGCTTTGGTGACAAAACGGATGGCACTGTGATAGACTGCATCCAGTTTGTTGAGTAGAGTGTTGGAGGCTATTTTATAAATTACATCGCCGAAGTCGAAGATCGGTAGGATGGTCAGTTTTACGAGGGTATGTTTGGCAGCATGAGTGAAGGATGCTTTGTTGCGAAATAGGAAGCCAATTCTAGATTTAATATTGGATTGGAGATGCTTAATGTGAGTCTGGAAGGAGAGTTTACAGTCTAACCAGACAGCTAGGTATTTGTAGTTATCCACATATTCTAAGTTGGAGCCGTCCAGAGTAGGGATGCTGGACAAGCGGGCGGGTGCGGGCAGTGATCGGTTGAAGAGCATGCATTTAGTTTTACTTGCATTTAAGAGCAGTTGGAGGCCACGGAAGGAGAGTTGTATGGCATTAAAGCTCAACTGGAGGTTAGTTACCACAGTGTCCAAAGAAGGGCCAGAAGTATACAGAATGGTGTCGTCTGCGTAGAGGTGGATCAGTGAATCACCAGCAGCTAGAGCGACATCATTGATGTATACAGAGAAGAGAGTCAGACCGAGAATTGAACCCTGTGGCACCCGCATAGAGACTGCCAGAGGTCCGGACAACAGGCCCTCCGATTTAACACATTGAACTCTATCAGAGAAGTATTTGGTGATCCAGGCGAGGCAATCATTTGAGAAACCAAGGCTGTTGAGCCTGCCAATAAATAACATCAAATTGATCAGAAATACAGTGTCGACATTGTTAATGTTGTAAAGGACTATTGTAGTTGGAAACAGCAGATTTTTAATGGAATATCTACATAGGCATACAGAGGCCCATTGTCAGCAACCATCACTCCTGTGTTCCAATGGCATGTTATGTTAGCTAATCCAAGTTTATCATTATAAAAGGCTAATTGATCATTAGAAAACCCTTTTGCAATTATGTTAGCACAGCTGAAAACTGGTGTTCTGAAGCAATAAAACTGACCTTCTTTAAAGTAGTTGAGTATCTGGAGCATCAGCATTTGTGGGTTCGATTACAGGCTCACTCAAAATGGCCAGAAACAAATAACCTTCTTCTGAAATTCGTCAGTCTATTCTTGTTCTGAGAAATGAAGGCTATTCCATGTGAGAAATTGCCAAGAAACTGAAGATCTCGTACAACGCTGTGTACTACTCCCTTCACAGAACAGCGCAAACTGGTTCTAACCAGAATAGAAATAGGAGTGGGAGGCCCCGGTGCACAACTGAGCAAGAGGACAAGTACATTAGAGAGTCTAGTTTGAGAAACAGACACCTCACAAGTCCTCAACTGGCAGCTTCATTACATAGTACCCGCAAAACACCAGTCTCAACATCAACAGTGAAGAGGCGACTCTGGGATGCTGGACTTCTAGGCGGAGTTCCTCTGTCCAGTGTCTGTGTCCTATTGCCCATCTTAATCTTTTCTTTTTATTGGCCAGTCTGAGATATGGCTTTTTCTTTGCACCTCTAACTAGAAGGCCAGGCCTCTGTATGCCTATGTAGATATTCCATTAAAAATCAGTGTCACGACGAAGTTGGTCCCTCTCCTTGTTCGGGCGGCGTTCGGTGGTCGACGTCACCGGTTTTCTAGTCGCCACTGATCCACGTTTAATTTTCCATTTGTTTTGTCTTCATTGTACACACCTGGTTTCCATTCCATAATCATTGTTCACTATTTAACCCTCTGGTTTCCCCCTGTTTGTTATTGTCAAGTTGTCTCATTTTGTGAACTGGATTATTTTGTCTCCTTCATGGAATATTGTTTTTGAGTAAAGTTACGGTTATTACTCATCTCTGTGTCCTGCGCCTGACTCCGCCTTACCAGCATCACCTAGACTTATGACAATCAGCCATTTCCAGCTACAATAGTCATTTACAACATTAACAATGTCTACACTGTATTTCTGATTTATGTCATTTTAGTGGAGAAATAAATTGCTTTTCTTTCAAAAACAAGGACATTTCTAAGTGACCCCAAACTTTTGAACAGTAGTGTAGGTTATAATCAGAATAATCAGTTAAGTCCTAAAGGAAATAGCAACTTAAAGGTGTGGCCTAATGCTTGATTCTTCTGAAACTGTAGGTGCAGTGTATGGACAAATAGTAAAAGCCAAGGCTCATGTTCCCTAAACAAAGACAAACCCAATGCACAGTTGGATCAGGTGTCAAACAGCTCGCTTGAGGAAAGATTTTTCAAGACAAAGCAGCAGGACACACAACCAGTGTTTTACGGTTCACAATGTTCAGTGTTGTTCAGCAATGCTCTGCATTACTTTTACCAATGGGGAAACTGCAATGGACCATGGTGGTCTCCTTGAAAATAATATCTGTACGTTTGAGACAGTAAGCTTAGTACCCAACAATAGCCGATGTACAAATAAAAATAAACAAAATAAACAGCAGTGATTTGGGGATTGCTGTTACTAGTGCTCTGTCACAGAATAGGACATTGTACAGAGCTCCTGCAGGGTACCTCAGTCTGCACTAGCTAGAATTTTGGTTGTGCCAAAAATGTATTTGGGAAATAAAAGACTTACATCGCAAATGACAGGAGTAGCAAGGAGTGGAATGTTAGTTAAAAAGACTGCTACCCAGACTAGGGTATACTACTATCTCTATGCCCCTACCTACCTGCTTTATTGACAGGTTTCTTCTTTTTTTCCCTGAGTTACCGGTCTTGTGCTGTATGTATGGAATTTTCCACACATTCACCTGTGTATAAACCTCAAACCCCCTCTCCCTCCCTCATTGTCTGGCATAAAAGGAGCCGTGTCCAACCGCTCTGCACTCATTCCCCTCCAGCCAGAGCAGTACGACAGCAGCCTCCGTCACCATGACCTCCTTCTCAAACCGTAGCTTTGTGGCCTCTGGTGGATCCATGAGAATGGTCTATCCTCGCTATTCCGGTGGTAGCATGGGTGGTGGACAGATCAGCGCCATGGGGGCCGGTAGCGTGTACAGGGATGCAGGTGGCTCCGGGGTGTGCATCTCCAATGCCTCTAACACTTACTCTGCTGGTGGTGGTTTTGGCATGGGTGGTGGGGCTGGTGGCTTCAACGTGTCTGACTATGTCGATGTGAACGAGAACAAGAAGGCCACCATGCAGAACCTGAACGACCGCCTGTCCTCCTACCTGGACAAGGTCCGCTCCCTGGAGAAGGCCAACGCTGATCTGGAGCATAAGATCTGCATGTTCCTGGAGGCCAGGACCAAGACAGAATTTCATGACTGGACTGCCTTCAAGGTTACCATCCATGAACTCCAAGACAGGGTAAGGCCACCAATTTCAGGCTTAGATACTATAAAATGAACATCTGGCAGAAAGTAGTATATAGCAAAGAAGTAACATTGTACATAGGAAGACAGATTAGAGAAAAATCCATATGAAAATGAGAGGTCAGTTTAAAGCAAATGCACACTGGGTTTTTTCAATGACAAACTAAAAAATAAAATTATGTTGGCAGAACAACATAATGGTTTATTTATTTTTATGGGTGTTGTTGTAGAGGGGTACAGTAATTTTTTTGTAGGAATGCGCAGTTGCTCAGATTTGGACTACTTGTCCCAATAACGCCCAATGTCTGTAAATATGAGCTGCATCAGCTGAAAGATATTCCAGACAAAGTTTCCCGTAAGGAGTTTTGTCTCGAGCCACACCCAAACAGAGCTCCGCAGAGGCAAGACGTTTTCACTAAGGATGAGGGTGTATTTAGAAAGGGAGACCTCAATATTTACCTGAAGAATAAATGTACGATTTTCATATTTTAGTTCAGCTGTCAGTATTTGCTTTATAGCTAGTTTTGCTAACATGCTTAAAAAAAAGAAGAAAATAATGTATTTTGTCATTATCAGTTGCATGTAAGCAGATACATTTTTGTCCAGTGCAACCATAAAGCCTACATAGAAATGCCTCTTTCACAATAGATTTTTCCTATTTTTTGACCTATCAACTTTCCATCAGATGATCGCAGCTATTTGGAAGCGCCATTTTGCCCTCCGCTGTCTTCTATTCCATTGTGAAGCTTTCACTGTGGTGTATTTACAGAGCTCTGTTCTCTTGACGTTGGATACACACCACTACACCCACTACACACTGCCAAACAATGCTTCTGGTCCACAGAAAAATGTCTATGTGAAATCTGATCTCAGTAATCCACCCATAAAAATCGGAGACATACCTCTGTGCCCTCTTTCAGATCGTTGATGCCACTCATTTGAATGGAGGAATCTACCTGGCAATTGACAACGCTAAGCTGGCCACAGATGACTTTCAAGCAAAGTGAGTCTGAGAATAATATTAACTTTCATGTTGTGCCTAGATAGATTATTCTCAAAATGTATCATACAATAATGTTGAAATCAATCACTAATTTAGACAAACATAAAAAGTTAGAACTAAGAACCTTGTTGATGCATTAATGTTACTAAGGTATGGGAATGAGCTGGCTATGAGGCAGGCTGTGGAGGCCGACATCAGTGGGCTGAGGAGGGTGCTGGACGAGCTGACCTTGGCCAGATCTGACCTGGAGATGCAGATTGAGGGGCTTAGAGAGGAGTTGACCCACCTCAAGATGAACCACGAGGAGGTGGGTTTGACAAAGACCTCAAGCAGAGGCTATGGGATGAACGTTGCTATGAATCAACATTAGGCAACTATGTGATGATGGCGCACAGGATTGAATACTGACCAGATATATGTTCCTGCTTTGTTCCCAGGACCTCTTGGCCATGCATAATCAGATGAGCGGCCAGGTCAACGTGGAGGTGGACGCTGCACCACAGGAAGACCTCACAAAAGTCATGGCTGAAATCCGCGACCACTACGAGGCCGTCGCTAACAAGAACTGTAAAGATCTGGAGGGCTGGTTCAATACCAAGGTTATACTGCATCCTTTCTTTTTGGCCAATAACATGTTTATGCTTTCCAGTTATAGTTTTCAGTGAATGTAATCAGTAATGACCCCCTATGGTATAATGTCTTTCATTCAGTCAGAAGAAATCAACAATGTCGTGGCAGTCAGCACAGAGACCCTCCAATCATCCAGATCTGAAATCACTGAAGTTAAGCGCACACTGCAAAGTCTAGAAATCGAACTCCAATCCCAACTCAGCATGGTGAGATAAACAAAAAATTCAAAGTAGAAAAATTGTATACCTATGCACTCCAATCATCTATAAAAGCCATGTCTGTCTGTCTGTCTGTCTGTCTGTCTGTCTGTCTGTCTGTCTGTCTGTCTGTCTGTCTGTCTGTCTGTCTGTCTGTCTGTCTGTCTGTCTGTCTGTCTGTCTGTCTGTCTGTCTGTCTGTCTGTCTGTCTGTCTGTCTGTCTGTCTGTCTGTCTGTCTGTCTGTCTGTCTGTCTGTCTGTCTGTCTGTCTGTCTGTCTGTCTGTCTGTCTGTCTGTCTGTCTGTCTGTCTGTCTGTCTGTCTGTCTGTCTGTCTGTCTGTCTGTCTGTCTGTCTGTCTGTCTGTCTGTCTGTCTGTCTGTCTGTCTGTCTGTCTGTCTGTCTGTCTGTCTGTCTGTCTGTCTGTCTGTCTGTCTGTCTGTCTGTCTGTCTGTCTGTCTGTCTGTCTGTCTGTCTGTCTCTTTCTTTCTTTCTTACTTATTCCTGTCAGAAAGCATCCCTGGAAGGCACCTTGGCTGAAACACAGAGCCGCTATGCCAATATGCTAGCCGGCTATCAGAGGCAGGTGACCAGCCTGGAGGACCAGCTTGGTCATCTTCGTGCTGACCTGGACCGCCAGGGCCAACAGTACAGAATGCTACTGGACATCAAGACCAGATTGGAGAAGGAGATCGCTGAGTACAGGAGACTGCTGGAAGGAGAGTTTTCCAGGTGAGCCTGGATCTTTACATAAATCATTAAAAAACAATGGTCTTGAAATGTGTGTGCCAAAAATAATTGAGCCAAGATAGGCCTTTCTAACTATATTGTCTCTGCCTCCACAGTCCCTCAACCATCACCACCACTAATACCTTTTTGCAGAAGGTGGTAACCTATGTGCAGGAGATTGTTGAAGGCGAGGTAGTCAGCACCAACTCAGACGCTGTGCAAGAGATCGTGGATGAGGATAAATCTTGAATTGGGAGCCACACAGAACAGAACACAACCCCCCTGATGCCTGCTGTCAACCTTGCTCAGAGCGATTATGAAATAAAAGTGATCCGAGGTGATGAAACTACATTTTTGTCTCTTGCGCTTTTTTATTTAAAAAAAAATGTTTACATCAAAACTGTTTCCTATAAAGTAGTGACAATTTTGACAGCTGTGGTTGCCATCGAGATGGTCAATACCAATTCTAAAATGTCACAAACACCACGTTTCTTGCCCTTGGTAAATTTGGATCATTTACTGTTATTAAAGGCCCATTGCAGTCCAAATGAGATGTTCCAGTGTTTTATATATATTTCCACACTATGAGTTTGGAATAATACTGTAAAATTTTGAAAATTATTACAATGGCCTTTTAGTGTAAGAGCTGTTTGAAAAGACCGCCTGAAATGTCAGTCTGTTTTAGTGGAAAGGAGTTTTGGCCGACCTGGTGACATCACTAATAATTAGTCATTAGATTAATAAGAAAGAGAGTTCCAAATCTCTCTGCCAATAACATTTCGTTTTCAGTCTTCCCCTCCCCAGTCAGACCACTCCCAGACAGTCTAGCAAAATGATTGTTTCTTTTGGACAATTTTAATAGAAAAAAATCACAGTGAGGTACTTAATTGTTAACCAGAAATGATTTGATAGTGATATAAAAACGGCTGCATTGGGCCTTGAACGCAACCTCAGCTGCCAGGCACCCAGAATAAGTAAGGTAACAAGTAAGTCTTCAGTTTAGTCAGAAAATATGTATGGTCCTGTAAGTGAGTTTGGCACATGCCACAGACTTCCTGTACTGCATGCTGCAGACAACCGATTTGGAATTTAAAACATATATATTTTTTAATCAATAGTTCAGTTCACAATTACACATTTAGCTTTATTTGACAAACATGCAGTTCCAACAAAAGTTATAATTATATACATGAATTAAAATATTTTGTAAATTATGCCATAAACCAATAAATTCATTTCCGTGAAATCTCTTTTCAATGAAGGGATACATTTTCTGTCAGCAAAAACAGCACTGAAATTACCACATTAAAATATTCATAAGACTAGCATAGGGATTTTAATAAATAGAAACCTCTCCTGTTACAATGTCCAAAATAAATTATTGATTGTTGGGAGGTGTAACAGTCAACTGACAGCAAATGTAATCTGGAGAGTGTTACAGTGGACTGGTCAAGAACATTCTAAATTGATAGTCTAGTTTCTCTACTACATTCTTGAATTTTCAGGCTTTCTTCAACATGTTATTTGGTAAATATCCAGTTGTGTAAAAATACTTAAGTAAAAATACTTTGAAGTACCACTTAAGTAGTTTTTTGATGTACCGGTACTTCACTTTACAACGTATATTTCTATCAACTTTGACTTTTACTCTACCACATTCCTGAAGAAAAGAATGTACTTTTTACTCCATATATTTCCCTGACACTCAAAAGTACTTAGCAGGACAGGATAATTGCCCAATTCACACACTTATCAATAGAACATCTCTGGTCATCCCTACTGCCTCTAATTTGGCTGACTCACTAAACACAAATGGTTTGTTTGTAAATTATGTGCCTCTGGCTATCTGTAAAACACAACAGGAAAATCGTGCCATCTGGTTCTCTTAACAGAAGGAATTTGAAATGATTTATACTTTTACATTTGATACTTAAGTATATTTTTGCAATTAAATTTACTTTTGTTACTTAAGTATATTTTAAACCAAATACTTTTACACTTTTATTCAAGTAGTATTTTACTGGATGACCCATTTTCTATTAAGGTATCTTTAATTTTACTCAAGTATGACAATTGGGTACTTTTTCCACCACTGTAAATATCATTGATTGAACATCTTGATATATACATTAGGCCTAGGGCGATATGTTGAGACTGGTAAACCAAGTGCAACAGAGTGCAAATACGTACTGTCTGTTATTACAGAACCAGTCCAAAGTTTGGACACACCTACGCATTCAAGGGTTTTTCTACATTGTAGAATACTACTGAAGAGTTCAAAACTATGAAATATCACATATGGAATCATGTAGAAAACAAAAAAGGGTTAAAAATATCTAAATGTATTTTACATGTTAGACTCATCAAAATAGCCACCCTTTGACTTGATGACTCTTGGCATTCTCTCAACCAGCTTCATGAGGTAGTCACCTGGAATGCTTTTCCAACAGTCTTGAAGGAGTTCCCACATATGCTGAGCACTCGTTGGCTGCTTTTCCTTCAGTCTGTGGTCCAACTCTTCCCAAACCATCTCAATTGAGTTGAGGTCGGGTGAAATTTGGGGGGGGGGGGGGGGGGGGGGGGGGGGGGGGGTTGGTCACCTGATGCAACAATCCATCACTCTACTTCTGGGTCAAATAGCCCTTACACAGCCTAGTGGTGTGTTTTGGGTCATTGTCCTGTTGAAAAGCAAATTATTTTCCCACTAAGCGCAAACCTGATGGAATGGCATATCGCTGCAGAATGCTGTGGTAGCCATGCTGGTTAAGCGTACCTTGAATTGTAAATAAATCACTGACAGTGTCACCAGGAAAGCACCCCACACCTCCTCCTCCATGCTTCATGGTGGGAACCACACATGCAGAGATCATCCATTCACCTACTCTGCGTCTCACAAAGACACGACGGTTGGAACCAAAAATCTCAAATTTGGACTCATCAGACCAAGGACAGATTTCAAACAGTCTAATATCCATTGCTCATATTTAATGGACCAAGCAAGTCTCTTCTTCTTATTGGTGTCCTTTGGTAGTGGTTTCTTTGCAGCAAATCGACCATGAAGGCCTGATTCACGTAGTGTCCTCTGAAAAGTTGATGATGAGATGTGTCTGTTACTTGAACTCTGTGAAATATTTATTTGGGCTGCAATCTGAGGTGCAGTTAATTGACTATTTCTGAGGCTGGTAAAACTAATGAATTTATCTTCTGCAGCAGAGGTAACTCTGGGTCTTCCTGTCCTGTGGCAGTCCTCATGAGAGCCAGTTTCATCATAGCGCTTCATGGTTTTTGCGACTGCATTTGAAGAAACTACTTTGAAGAATCTCCAATATAAAATATTTGTTGGTTACTACATGATTCCATATGTGTTTTTTCATAGTTTTGATGTCTTCACTATTATTCTACAATGTAGAAAATAGTAAAACAAAGAAAACCCCTTGAATGAGTAGGTGTGTCCAAACTTTTGACTGGTACTGTCTGTATATATGTAAAGTATGCATGGTGTGTATTCAGGGCTCTAAATTATGACCATTTTGGTTGCATATGCTCCTAAATACAATATTTTGCTATGCAACCTGGAATTTTAATTTGGGAGCACTAGTGCTCTAGCCCAGGTAATCATTTTTGTAATCAAATCAAATGTTATTTGTCACATGCGCCAAATACAATAGGTGTAGACCTTACACTGAAATGCTTACTTAGATGCCCTTAATCAACAATGCAGTTTTAAGAAGAAAAGGTGTTAAGAAAGTATTTCCTAAAATAAACTGAAGTCAAAAATGAATAAATAAAAGTAAATTCAAAAAATTATAATCTAAATGTGAAAAATAACAAATAATTAAGGAGCAACAATAAAATAACAGTAGCGAGACTATACACAGGGGGTCGGTACAGAGTCAACGTGCGTGGGGCACCGGTTAGTCGAGGTAATATTTACATTTAGGTGGAGGTATGCTGACTATTCATGGGTAATAAACAGAGAGTAGCAGCGTAAAATGGGGTGGGGGAGGGGACAAGGCAAATAGACTGGGTAGCCATTTGATTAGCTATTCAGGAGTCTTATGTCTTGGGGCTAGAAGCTGTTAAGAAGCCTTTTGGACCTAGACTTGGCGCTCCGGTAACGGAGCAGTGCGGGAGCAGAGAGAACAGTCTGTGACTAGGGTGGCTGGAGTCTTTGGCAATTTTTTGGGCCTTCCTCTGACAGCGCCTGGTATAGAAGTCCTGGAGGGCAAATTGATGAATGATTATGCTTCTCTGTACCGTAGCCTCTGAGTGCCATAGACAAAACACTGAGGATATATTCGTGACCACCATTGTACCATTACTTAAAGAAAACGTCTTGTTTCTAGCCCATACCGTTAAAACTTTATGACTGTATTACCGACACAATGTTTTTTTCTTTCTGTCGTGGATTGACCGGACTGCATTTTACATCCAGTATATAAATCATGTCACAGTCGTTCTGAAACTACTTGTAAATAACCTTGTTGTCATCATGTTATATCATTAGCTAGATAGCTAGCTAACAAACTGTCAACTTTACCAGTAGTAAGCAAACATTAATGAAAAATGTTCATTTAGAATCCTGTGTGTGTTGACTGTTAGTTGACAGTACGACTTCTGTGTTACTTTTGTCGAAGAAAATGTCCACAATATAATTTTTTATAATTTGGATTAAGTGCTGCGCCGTCATTTGAAAAATATTTGATCAATGACGTGCACTGGAATGTCTGTTAAATAAGCAGAAGACATTAATCATAATGTTTTTAAGAACACATTCAAGCTTCATTCTTCTTTCTGATTTTGTCTTGAACAATGTTCAGTAACATCAATATTTCTTACAAAAATGATCTAGATCACTCAAGGGAGTATTGCACAGAGCTGGAGGATTATTGTGAATTGACCTTTGGGGGACATTGGAGGCACTGAAGGGCACAAAAGGTGGACTGGTCTCAACTCACATTGTCGCTTAACCTGTCTATCAAGAAAAAGATGTCCAGACTCACCCAGATACAGGACATCCCCCCAAGCCCTTAAGATAAGTAGCCTACTACCTGCACCAAACAATAGTACCTGTTTGGCCAAAGATGCAAGTCCTAAGAAAGTCATGATTTTATCATGAAACAGGTTAGAATTTAGATTCCACAGATTTTGTGTTGGCTCTCCTCCCTGCCCATACCTGATTAGTGAGCCTGTTAATTTGATTTGTTTTCATTAGCTTTTGGCTAAGGTTGGAGTGATTTCACCATATGTCATCTGGGTAGAGCCCCCTCGCCTCTCCCTCATTTCGTAGCATAAAAAGGCCTGTGTCCAATGACTCTTCACTCACTCTTCTCTACTCAGACCAGACAGCAACTTCCGCCACCATGACCTCCTTCTCCAGCA